>NC_141715.1:17423800-17971300 GCF_971803275.1 Cyanistes caeruleus
GAGCGCAGCCGCTCTGGGGAGCAGCTGGGGGAACCTTCTGCAGGAAGATGGGGCTGTGCCTGCAGCAGGATCAGCCTTGGAGCAAGGAAACCCTTTGCAATGAGCCCCAAAAACTCCCGTGCATCCCAGTCCAGAGCTGCTCCATTCCCAGCAACCTGGGGCCACTGGCAGGAGCCAGCAGGGCTGGGCCAGGAGAGGGATGGGGAGCGGCCAGCAGAGCTCAGTGATGGCTCTGTCATCCTCCCCGGCTCCCAGCAGCACGAGGGAAATTCCCTGGAAGCTTCCAATCCCTTCTTTCCTCAGAAGATTTGGTTTCATCAGTGAGCAGCTCTGGGTGTACCTAATGGGAACCTCCTGAATCCAGCCTTGGCTGGCTGTAAAATAAGGGTGGCCTTTGTTTCACACACATTATCTTTTTTAAAAGATGGGTACATCACAAAACATCATCCCCACGCCTGCACAAGGACTTGTAGAATTTCTGAAATGCTCAGTATTTTTTATGAAGTGTTTCTAACCTTTTTTTATTTTCTGGTGAAGAAAAGCTTGGCAGGGGAGCAGCTTACCTGCTCATAAACTAGCAGGCAAATTAAAGAGGTTGTACAGACTTCTTTTTTTTTTTTTTTATTTCACTACATTTAACTTAGCCCACGCTTCTAAAATATTTGGGGGTGGTAGTGCTGCAGTGGTGCTCCAGAAAGGGAAATTTGGGCTCTGTCACTTGGGTCCTTGCTTTTCCAACAGGGAAAGGAGCAGTGCTGCTGCTGAAGTGCTGAGCAAGGAAGGCCAGGATCACGTAAAAGGCCAGGATCACATAAAAGGCCAGGATCACTGGTTCTGTGGCCTGGATCCTATATTTTTCCAGTGGCTTTTGCTCCAGGTTCCATGGATCTCAGCCAGGCCAGGAGCAGCCTTTGCCCTCCGAAGCGTAGTTGGTGTTGCCCGTTGCAAACACCATTAACCAGAATTTCAGCCTCTCATTAAAAAGGAGGAGGAGGCTGGGAAAGGGAGCCTCAATTAAGCGAGGTGAAAGTTAAAACATCAAGAAAAGCTTTTAATTGAAGTGCAGCCCTGCAGGGAAATGCAAAGTCGCTTGTTTGGCAGCCTTACAGATGGTGGGAATGTCACACTTTGGAGAAAGGAGAGGGAAATTGGGAGCTGGGGTGGTCAGGAGCTTTGTAGAAGTAGGACGTGTACAGAGGGATGAGAGGGAAGGGAGAAGCGCTGCTGCCTGTGGCTGCTGCAGCCTGGTTCCTGGGGCTGGCCATCCCTGGCACCTCATTCCTTTGGGCACAGCAGCATTCCTCAGAGCCACCCGCCCCAGCCAGCAGCCAGGGGAGCTGGCCCATGTACCCCTCTGAGTGAGAGCAGTTCCCCGGGCTATGGGAGGGTTTCCCCTTTAACTCAAAATGTTAGGGGAAAATGCAGTTTCCTGTTAATCACATCCCATGTGGCAGCCCCAGCCAGTTTGTTGTGCCTGCCTGGATGCTGCCTTGGCAGCAGGGACCTGAGGGAGCAGGACCCTGCAGCTCCTCCCTGTTTTCACTTTGACTTTCTTTACTTCTTCTCTTTCCTCTCCTTTTCCCCACTTCTAGCTGCATTTTGTTGTTGCCCTGTCCTGTCCCTGGGGGATGTTCCAAGTGAGAGATGACACATCCAGCAGTGGTGTTTCCCACAGAAATATCTTCCCTGTCTTTAGTTGATGACCAGGAGGAACAATCAAAGGAAGATTTGAGTCCCCCCTCCTCATCCTTAGAGAAATCACCCCAAAAGCTCCCTCCCTTTGCAGATAGGGTGGGAAACTGTGCTGGATTTTGGAGTTCAGATTTTTTCTTGTGAGGTTTCACCTCAAATCATTCCTGGTGGGCTCCCAGCTTTCACTCCCTGCCATCCCAGATCTCTGACTGCTGCTCCCAGGAGATGTCACCCTCTGCAGGAGGAGAGCCCCTCAAGGAGTGTGAGGTATGGCTCAGGCCCAGCTTAATCAGTCTCAAGAACATAAATACTCTCAGAGGGAAGAGTTATGGCTGTGAAGGTCCTGCAGCTCCAGAGCTTCCCCGAGGTTTTATCTCAGCTCTGAATTAGTGGGAAGCATCAGCTGCCACTCCAGTGAAAATGATGCTTCTCTGAAGGGCACCTCACAACAAGGAGGTGGAAACCCTGGAGCTGCTAGAATGGAGGGGGACGTTCCCTTTGGCTATGCTGGTGCCCAGGGCTGAGTTCTCAATCATATCCTGGAGAAGTGCTCTGCAGGCAGCAGGGCAAGAAAACCAGGATGTTACACCAATCTGAGAACCACAAAATCAGAGGAGAATTGGGAAGAGCAACACAGAAATCACAGAAATCTCAGGGCAGGCTGGGAGCCAATCCAATGCCACGTTAGTGGCAAGTGAAAATTTTAAATCATCTTTTCCCCTAAAAGTCTTTTCTAGATTTCATGCTCAGCAAATCAAAGGAGCAAACTCCAGATCTGATCAGAATTAACCAGTCTGGCCCAAATCTCCAGCTCTGGCTGTCACACACGGTGAGATGCTGAGGAGCAGCCTCCTCCTCCTCTCTTTGGGGAGTTATCAGCAACAATGATTCAGTGAGTAGATTGAAACAAGGAATAAACTCGAGGAATTTCAGCACTTGCCTGATCACAGGGAAAATGAAGAGAAAGAACTCAGCGCCTGAATTATTTGTGATGAGTTAATTACGCTGGAAAAGGATGATGGAAGACAGAAAAGAAGTCAAAATTCTCTGCCTTTTCCCACCTACGCAGTTTTCTCAGATCCACTCAAAATTAATGTGGAGTTCAATATCAGACCCTCTCAAGTGCTGGGTGAGTCTGAGCCTGAGCATTTTTTGATCCACTACTCTGTCCAGTAGTACTGTGCCTTGGTTTTTTGGGTGTGTCCAAGATGTAAATCAAGTGGGAAGCAAAAGGCTCTGATAACCAGAGTCCTGCTTCTTCTGCAGGGCAGGTGATGACCCTGAGCACCCTGCCCCCAGCTAAACAGGGACTGCAGGAGCTCCTGGAATTCAAGATGTGGAGGTCTTGGATGTGTTCTCCTTCAGCAATGAAGGGGTTGGCTAGTGTCAAATCTGTTTGTGCTGTGGCTTGGCCAAGCCAGAAAGCTCTGCAGGAGGTGAGCAGCTGAGGCTGCAGGCAGTCAGGATGTTATTCTTGCCTCTGTTTGGGGGGGGACACGATTCATTGTTTATTTTCTGCCATAAAAAAACCTGCACTGAGGCTCTTCAAAATATATGTTGGTGCTACTGGAGAGAAGGGAGTTGGGAATGAGAATGATTTTGCTTTCCTCCTTCATTGTGTTATTGCCAAGGTAGCAGAGGAGAATTTCTTCTGTCTGAGCACAAATCAGGAATTCTTCTCCTCCAAATGTTACCCTTTTGTTCACACCTGTCTCACGAGGCTGATTCCAAAATGAAATTATTGTAACTGTACATATTAAATAAATCACAGGCTCTACCTGGGCCACGTGTGTTGGCAACAGCTGATCCAACAGGAGCTCGTGAGCTCTCTCTCCTGGCTCTGTGTTCAGACAGCCAGTACAAAGCAAAGTGTGTTTGCACAGAGCAGCTGATGAGGCTTCTGGCTCCGACGTTTCCAAAGGGAAGGACAGGTACTGAAGAATAACAAAAGGAAGAGCAGGTATGGATCAATGGAGTGGTTCCTATTGTTTCCAGAACAAAAAGCTGTGCTCCTCCTCCAAAGACAAAGAAGCTGGCTGGGGAGTCTTGCATCCTCTGAGCAGCATTGGGAGTGGAAAGTGCTGGTTCTTGCTGCTGGCAGAACCTCAGAGAGCAGCTGAAACCAGCACAGGTGAGAGGACAGCAGGAATGGGCAGCTGTCTCAGCAATGAGGAGCTGGCTCAGAGGGGAGGCTGTGGGGACACAGTGGCACACCCTTGTGATGGCCTGGAGGAGAGAGCACAGAGCACTCAGAGCTCCCACAGCTGTGAATTTGGTGATTTTGCAAATACCACAGTGGGGAGGACAGGAGGGCCAGCAGGGAGGAACAGATGTGTGAAGCATGGGCATGGGATCCTTCCAAAGCCACTTGATAAGGGAAAAGTTTAGGAAGCAGGAACAGGGCCATGTTTGGGGCTTGTGCTGAGGTGCTGCAGGATACGTTGCAGAATGGATGAGCCTACTTCGAGACTCCAGGCCAGAGCGAAGGGCTGCGCTGGGCTGGGCAGGGCTGGGCAGAGCGAAGGGCTGGGCTGGGCTGGGCTGGGCTGGGCTGGGCTGGGCTGGGCTGGGCTGGGCTGGAAAACCCCTCCATGGGCCAGGGAAAGTGCATCCAGCCCAGGCCAGCAAGGAGCAAAGGGAGACTCGTGCCAGTGCACAGCCCCTAAGCAGAGGGGTCCCCAGGACCTTCCCCTGCCTGCGAGGCTGAGCCTGACAGCTTTCTCTCACAGCTTGGTGACCTTCACGCCGGCCTGTCCCCTCAGCAGCGCTGGGACCAGCCTTCAGAGCCTTCCCAAAACCACTGGCTTTGTACCTCAGCTGCTTCAGGTCAGGGTAAAAACAGAGTGCAGCACTTGGAAATTTTCGTTTGTACTGCACTAATTATCCTCATTATTATGGCTCCTGGAGGCACCTCGGGTCCTTGCTAAGGCAGCTGCAGTTGTGGAGGGGTGAGATGTGGTTTGTGCTCCCTCTGGTCTCCTGCATCCTCGCTGAGTGACAGGGCTCTGTCACTTGCCCTGTAGGAAGGGCTGGTGAGTGCTGGCAGGCACAGGCAGCCTCCCAGCTGCCTTCTTGCTGCCTTGCTGCCTCAGGGTTACTTTCTGATTTATATTGTGATGCTCTCCAGGCCGATGCTTGTTGCCAGCCCCGCTGGGATCATGGGGATGAAACCAGGGAAGCCTGGGAGGATGCTGTGGGGTGACCAGCTCTGTGCTGAAGGCCCACCCCAAGTCCTTGTGCTCCTGCTGTGGTTCCCCAGAGATGATTATTTAGCCAAGCATCTGACTGATCCTTCACTGCACCACTGCAGCAATTACATACCAGAGTCAAACACCTCCATCCCTCCCACCCCTGCACTGGGTTTATTTCTGCCCTCTGCCCCTTCCCACTGCTCATGTCCTTTGCAGCCCCTCTCTGCCAGGCAGCCCCCTGGAAGCCTGGAGGATAACCCTTGATCCCAGGGCTGCTCTCTCCTCCTGCACAGAGTGTGTGGGGTGGTGTGACTCAGCCTGACTCAGGGTGCAGCCTGATGTCGTGCTGTGTTTGAGCCATCATGCTCTTGCCATCTCCTTCCACCCCAGGAGCAGGAAAGCAGCTGAAGTTTGGCTGTTTTGGCAGATGCCTCCATGAGCCATTTCACACCCAATCACCTGAAGCCAGGCTGGCATCACTCAGGGTAACTTCACGGCATCTGGGGGCCAGAGAGGAGGAGCTGCCCTCAAATCCCTGGGGAACAAGGAACGTGGAGGAGTTCATGTGGAGCTCCCCACAGGCCTTGCAGCAATGCTGGCAGGCCTGGCCTGCCTTAGCACTGCCAGATGCCTCTGATGTGCTGCCTCCATGGAAAACTGGGGGTAACTCCTTGCAGTTTTGTCATTTCCACTGACATCCTCCTGAGAGATGCCTGCAGGGCTGACAAATGCACCCCAGTGGTTGGAGGCTTTGTAGGGATGGAGTCACAGCCCCACTCTGCTCCTCCAGACGCTCTGCTGCTGATCCCTGTCGGAGCAGGGCTGGGACATCCATGTGCAGCTCTGCCTTTGCACCTGCCCAGGGCTGCCCCGCTGCAAGAGCAGCCTCTGCAGTGCTTCAAAGCAGCCTTGTGTCTGGCAGCACTGCATGGGGACGAAATTCCTTGGGAAGCCACAGGGCCGTGCCTGTGTCCCCTTGCCTGTGTCCCTCTGCCTGTGTCCCTGTGTCCCCTTGCTTGTGTCCCCTTGCCTGTGTCCCTTTGCCTGTGTCCCCATGCCTGTGCCATGCTGCAGGCAGGGCCTGCCTGATCCTTGCTGTGAATTGTCCAAGAGAAATTCCATCGCCCCACCCTGCAGGCCACTCCCTGCCAGATTTCCCCTTCCCCCAGGAAGGCTCAAGGGCAGGGAAGTGCAGGCTCAGGAGCTGATCCTGCCCACGGCAGAGCCTCCTCTGGGTCACTTAAAGGCAGCTCTGGGGCCCTTGCAGGGCTTCTGGGCTGTGACCCCATTGCCACCAAGGGCTCTGGCTGTGGAGCACAGTTTGGGGAGCAGAGGGGGCACAAGGCAGGCCCCTCCTGAGGGATCAGGGTGTGTGGGAAGAGGGGCACACGGGAGGGCCACAGCACACTGCCAGTGGGGCAGCTGAAAGCAGCAACTGAGGGCAGTCTGAAGCCTAGAGAGAGCAGAAGAACTTGTTGCACTTGAGGAGTGGAGGCTGAAGCTGTGTGCTGGCCTTTGCTGGGGGCTCAGAGGGCCTGGGAACATGGACACGCTTTGTGCACGGACACCCTGAGTCAGCAGAGCCCAACACGTTGTGCCCAGGCCCGCTGCAGGCCCCATCTCACACAGAAGAAGGCACAGGGGGATTTTGTGAGCCTCAGGGCAGAATTTCCCTTGACTCCTCTTTTTATTTCCTGTCTGGACTGCTGAAACATTTGCCTGTTGCTCCATGGGCAGCTGCGTGAGCTGCTCCCGTCGCAGGCTGGGGCTCTGAGGGGACACCAGCCCTGGTCTCTGAGAGGGGAAGGACAGCAGAGCTCCCAGAGCCGCTTCCCAGGGTGTTTGCCTTGTCAGCGCTGCCTTGCCAAGCGCTGGGAGCTGCTGGGGCCGGGAATGAAGCTGTCACTCTCCAGGCCTGTGACTCAGAGCAGGCTGGAAGCAGCACTAGCACGGCCGGCTGCTGCCCCTGCCTGGCGACAGGAGAGGCTGGCACAGGCACCCTCTTGCCAGTCCGGAGCCTGCCCATGCGAGACTGGGCTTTACATCAGCAGAGATGCCCGAGGGATGAGGTCAGGCTTTGTGAGCCATGGGCAGCACTCTGGTGACCCTGTGAGAGCACAAGTCCTGCTCAGTTCCAGCAGCCAGGACTGACCGGCCAGACACAGATCCTGACCCTGTGGAATGAACCTGCCCAGGCAGGGCTGCACCTGGAGCAGGGATTGGAGTTCTGCTGTGCCCAACATCAGCACATGCAACAAGTGCTCTGGAACAAGTCCAGAGGAAGCCACCAGCTTGCTAAGAGGAGCAGCTCTGCTGTGGCTACAGGCTGAGACAGCTGGATCCGCTCAGCCTGGAGAAGGTTGGGGAGAGACCTCCTTGTGCCTTGCAGAGTCTGAAAGCAGCTCCAAGGGGCTGAAGAGGCAATTTTGCATCAGGAATTGTGGTGATAGGTTAAGGAGCTGGAGCTGGCAGCCAGGTCAGGAGAGCTCCCCAGACATGGGCAACTCCAGGTCACTTTGTGTCTGCAGGATCTCCTCAGGCACAGAGCAGAGACTGTTTCCAGCTGTCACTGCCACAGCATCTGGGGAGCCATGGGCTGGGCACTGGTAGCACCAGGGCTCTTTCTGATGTGTCTCTTGCTCCTGGCAAGGCATCAGTTGCATGGGCTGAGCTTCCATTTTTACTTCCAAACCTTTCTGGGCCATGAGCACCCTTAGGGCTGAGCCGGGCCTGCTGCCCCTGGGTCAGGCTGTGACGGCACAAAGGGGGTGTTCCCAGCCTCGGGATGTCTCCGGGTGTGGTGGCCCCAGCATTGTGACGTCCCTAGGCTACCCCAATAAAAGTCGGGGGGCCCCACAGTCACCAGTGCAGTTGCGATGGCACATGCCGGAGCCATGAGCGACGTCAGTGTCCTGCTGGCTGCACTTGCCCTGCTGCTGGCCATCGTGGCTGTCTGCTGGGCCATTGGGCCCTGGGCAGCGCGGCGGCAGCAAATGGGCACTCTGATGCTGCGCAAGCGCCCCGGGCTGCAGGCCAGGGGCCCACAGAGGAGCCCGGGAGCCCCTGTGGCTGCCAGGGCCTCCAGGCCTGGTGCGACCCCTGGGGAGCATCCGGATGCTCCGGCTGCTTCCCCGAACGAGCCCTGCGGCTGCAGGCCCTGCGTGAGCATGGCCAAGCAGCTGCAGGAGCTGCTGCTGCTGCTCCGGCCTCTGCGTGGGACATCGGCGCGGATGTGTTCCCAGCTGTGGTGGGCGCTGTGGGCACAGCTGAAGCGGCTGAGCAAGCGTGGCGGCCTGTCCTGCTGTGCTGCGACCCACTGCTCCCGGCACTGCCGGCCCTCCAAGAGGCTGCTCCCACCCAGAACGGCCATTCCTGGGATGGCCTCCAGCCGTCTCAGGAGATTCCGCTGGGGACTGACTGCGCCTCCGAGAAGCTCAGGCAGTCAGAGATGCAACATTCCAGCAGCCTCTACTGCCTCCAAGGTCCTCCAGGCCTGCCAGACCCCTGCTGCTGCTGACCGCCTCCCTCCCTCTGAGGATCTCGCCTGTGCTGAGATGCTGTGTTCCTCAGAGTCACCTCCGAGAAGCTCAGGCGGTCAGAGATGCAACGTTCCAGCAGCCTCTACTGCCTCCAAGGACCTCCAAGACTGCCAGACCCCTGCTGCTGCTGACCACCTCTCTCCCTCTGAGGATCTCGCCAGTGCTGAGACGCTGTGTTCCTCAGAGCAGCCTCCCAGAGGGTCCACTTCTTACGAGAGACCCCAGCCCTTCAAGAATGTCTGCCTGCGGAGACCCATGTTCCTGCTTCACTCCCAGGGCATCACTCCTGGAGGCCACGATCCCTCCCAGCCTCTAAGGAAGCCCTTCAGGCTGAGACACTGAAGGAGCCCTGGGCAGCTCTCCCTGCTCCTCTCGAGATCAGCAACCTGCCATGGACATCGACAGCCCTGATGCGTCTCAGAGCATTGAGATGGCCAGGGAAAGGCAGGAAGCAAAACCAGGAGCCCAGCTGGAGGCAGAGAAGTGTTCCCAGGAGCAGCTGGCAGAGTCATTGAGTGTCCTGCAGCTACCACTGTCCACCCCAGGGCTCCCAGGACGCCGTGCCTGAGCCAGCCAGGGACAGCCCGAGCTCGGTGGCAGACGGTCCCCAGGAGACCATGGAGGCTGTGGGGTCGCCAGGAGGCTCGGCCAAGACGGCCCCCGGACCCCAGTAGGGCATACACAGTCATAGGAGAGCCCTGCTGGGATAGATGTAAATAAGTTAAGATAGGTTAGGATAGGTTAGGATATATAAGTTAGGATATATATAAGTTAGGATAGATGTAGGATATATATAAGTTAGGATAGATGTTAAATAAATAAGGATTCTCTCTTAGAGCTGTCCGAGTGTTCCTTCTGTTCTGGATTTGACTGGGACAGGGATCCTTTCTTCCCAGGCACTGGCTCAGTGCTGGGTTTGAGTTCAGGTTGGGAATGCTGTGGAATTCTGAACTCCTTGGTTTGATTTCAGGTCCCGTTTCTCTTCTGGGCCTGAGGAAGTATCAGTTTCAACCCTCACAGGCGTTTTTCCAGGTGCACCTGGTCCCACAGCCCTTTTTACTGCTGCTGGGAGCGGTAGGACTGGTTTGCAGGGCTTTGGGACCGGAGCTATGTGCTGCCGGTTTCTGTGCGAGCCCCGGGCGGACAGAGGGAGCTCCCACCCCGCCGCACCGAGGGCCCGCGGCCCCGGCGCGCATGCGCGGCATTGGGGTGGAGGTGGCCCAGGAGCCCTGGCACATGCGGCGGCGCCCCCCTGGATGTGCGCGTGCACAGCTCTCAGCCTGACGCAAGGCCGCTGCAATCGCCCTGCGCTTTATCCTGTCCGACCTTGAGTGCGCGGCCACCGCAGGACCCGGAGTGTTCTCACTGCGCCGGTGTCCACCGCGTCGCTTGGCTGCCCGTCTCCCGCCCCGGCGCGTGTCTGCCGGGACAGCGAGCTCTGTGCCGTATCGGGAAGCCGGCGTGCAGCTGCGCCGCCATCGCCAGAGTTTGGTCGTCTCGGCGAAAGCGAGCGGCGCGATCAGGCATTATTGCGGGCAGCCCTCTGCGGGGGTCCTGCGGCGCGGTTCAGCCCCCCCGCGGCCCACGTGGGTGGAGGTTTCCAGGAGAGCCGCGGCCCCGCGCGCCCCGACCGCCGCCATGCTGAGCGCGAGCCGCCTGCCCCTGCTGCTGCCACGCGCTGCGCCCACACTGCCCGCGTGCCCCGCGCAGGTCAGAGCTCTGAGGGGGACAGCGACGGGCCGCAGGGACAGCAAGAGGCTGCGGGGCGCTGAGCGTTTGCCATAGACATGGGTGGGGGGATCGTGGGCTGCGGGAGCGGCAAAGGGCGCTGCCCGCAGGCGAGTCCAGGCTCAGGCCATGGCTCCTCAGTGCTGAGATTTTATTTAGAGAAGGCTTATGAGGGTGCATGAGGATGCGGGCCTGGAGGGTGTAGAGGAGCCTGTTTTGCGTATTTGAGTCTGTTTGCTGCTAGGGAAGTTTGTGGGAAGGCCGCTCGGTTCCTCACCGTCCGTGCGATGGTGGCAGCAGGGATCGGGCTGGGGAGGGCACGCGGCGGCAATTCAGGGACAGGCGGGGACCGCAGATTCCCCGCCCTGTGCTGGCCCTGCTGGCTCTGTGCGCTGGGCCTGGGCCTTACGTCTTTAAATACCCGCAAAAGAGTCACGGCTCGGTGCCGTTGGCATGACTTTATCTTGTCAGAAATTAGTTCTTCCTCAGAAGGAAGGATAATGCTTCCCGAGCTCTGCGGGATGCAGCTTGGCACGTGCAGAGGGGTGAAGCTGGAGTTGTGCAGCAGAATCGCAGCTGCAGGTTCCTCAAGGGATGCTGTGGGGCATTTGTTGCTGACCAGGCACAAAGCTCTGAGAAATGGCGTTAATGTTTATCTGCTGCTATTCGTGGACTGAAGGTTCAGGGTTGGCCTACTGAGATGTCTTTTGTCACAGATTATTCTGTGTGAGGGAAAAAGCTCAGTTCTGGTCATAGAAGTTAGCGTTATGGGAGATTAATTAGTGCAATAATTCGGGAGGCCATTTATGTGAGTCTGAGTCTTGTTCAAATTCTTAATTTTTTTGCATAAAGAGCGTACTCTTAGTAGGACAGCGTTGCTTCAGCCATTGTCTGCCTCTGAAAGCCTTGGTTTGAAGACATCTTGATGTTTTAAACTAAATTCTCATTAGAATGTCTCTGTTTTACAGACATTTTGGAATGGCCTCAGCCAAAATGTTCTCAGAGCAGCATCCAGCAGGAAATACGCGTAAGTGTTCCTTGGGGTGGTCGTGCTTGGCTGTTGGTGTTTATATTTCCCCTGTTGCTGATAACAGAACTGGTTATTAGAGCCAGGGATTGAGTAACAGAGCCAAACCAGCAGAATAAAACTAGAACCTCTGCCCATAACTTTTCCAAGGCTGTTTCTTTATTTCTTGTTTCTCTCCAGGGAAGCCTTGAGAATTGATGTTCCGTGCTGCTCCCCCACCAGCAGTGCCCATAAAACATGGATTGCTAAGATTTGTTTGACTAAAACCGACCAAACAAAAAGTAAAACAAAAACCAAATTAAAACCCTGATGGAGCAAATTGTTTTACAGTGCCATGAAATGGGTGATGCCTAGGTCCATTCCCCTGCAGATAAAGTTCATTTCAAACATGCATTTGAATCACTCCTTTTCCCTGTTGCAGGATTGTGGTGGTGCATATTTCTGGGAGTTACTTTGTTTCTCTGTGACGTGTTTTTCCCCTCCTCTCCCAGTCCCTGAAACTTTATCCCAATGGTTGGTGTTGTATGTCCCCCCGCCCCTCTCCCGAGGTTTGAAGGAGTCCGGGAAGGAGAAACCCGGTCTCTTCTCCCCTGGAAGCTAGCCAGAGTAAACATCCTCTGATACCCCGGAGGGAGAAGCAGCACTTTTTGGTCTTTTCTTGGTCTCGAAGGATCTCCCTGATGCCTCCATTCGACAGAGCTAGCGTGGATTACGTCGGGGGGCTAAGGGAAGTTCGCTTCAGGTGGCGACCAACGTAGGGGCTTTGAATCCCCCCGGGACGGCTGGAAAACACCCCACGGGTGTTTTAACAAGCCTAGGTACCGTCACTTACCCTGCAGTCTTTACTGACGGGGGTCGAGTTGGTAGCTCCGTGAGTACATGAGTCAACTCGGACTGAGAACCTCTTTTTTTGTTTTCTGTTTTCTTCGAACACCGCGCATCCTTCAGGAAACAGGTATTGAGGGGGGGTGCGGGAGATCCGGCGGTTGTTGTCGGGTTTTGCGAGTCACAGTGCTGGTAGTGCCGGTGCCAGAGCCTCTCCCCGGTATCTGGACCGAGGGAGCCCACGTGGCTGCACACGTGGTGTGTGTGGGGGCGGTGCCGGCGGCGCGTCCTGGGCTCCGCGGTGGTTTTTAAATCCTGACCGCAGTTTGGATCTTTTCTGCTTTTCTCGGTGGTAAAAAAAAAAAAAGGTTAGACCAGTCTGTGTATCAAAGCCTTAAGATTGGCCATAGGTTCCTTTTTGTCTGCACAGGAAAGGAATAAATATTCCCATATTAAGAATATTTTAAAGGCTGGAAATATCAATTTCTCAAAAAATAAGCTGAGGAAATTAGTAAAATGGTTTTTTTGCATTTTCTGGATTTGAATGTTGATTCCCTGCCTGACTGGGAAAAGGTTGGACAAGCACTTACTATGCAAGTTGAACTGGGGGACAGCACAGCTGGCAAATACCTCCCATTGTTTCTTTTAATTTGGAAAGCCATTCTACAGAGGCAAAAGCCTCCGGCTCGCTCTTTTCCCCCCGCTTCCCTCGGCCCCCCCGGTCAGAGGGTTTGTCTGAAGCATTACAGGCAGACAAAAACTCCTGCCCGGACTCTTCCCTCCCTGCAGAAGACCCCAAAAAACATAGCTTAAAATCCTCCCTGCAAGGAGGGGAGGGCTCGGCTGAACTTACTCAAGAACATGTGCAGAGCCAAAATGACGCTGGCCACGTGTTACCCGGCCACATGGTGAATCCCCCTGTGTACCCCCTTTCTCCTACCCATAATCCCTCCCACCCACCGGGTCCTGCCCCCAACCCTTATCACAACCCCTTTGTTCCCCCTGACATTCCACCCTGCAATACCCCCCATCCCTGCCTGGCCCCACCCTATGACCCTGCCCCCCGAGGCTGTAACCCTATTCCCGATCCCTTTGCCCTTTGTCCCGGGGGAAGGAGGAACGGGGAGGGAGAGAGTTACACCCCTTGCTCCTGCAGAGGGGCAGAGGGAAGGGTGCTCCGGCCCTGCCCCCTGGGAGGGGGGTGTGAGCCTCCAGGGCCCAGTGTGGGGATGTGCGGAACCCCTGGGCCCGGCGGGGGGGGTGGGCGCTGTCCTCCGGCTCCTGCGGGGGAGGAGCTGTGTCTCTCCACAGGTGTGGGGAAGGAACGGGCACCCCGAAGCCAGGCGGGGGTGGGGCTGGGGGCAGAGATGAGGCGGGAGTTGGGGCAGCGGCTGGAAATGGGGCGGGAGCCGGGGGCGCGGCTGGGGGCTGGGCCGAGTGGATGGTGAGGGGCAGAGCCCCTCCCAGTTCCCACGGTCCGGGGGGGCGGGCCCGGGAATGAGCAGGGAGGTGAGATTGCCTCGCCACATTCCAAAGGCAGGTGTGGTCGTGCTGCTGCAATCTGCCCTGATGGCCCCGGGCGTCCGCCACGTGGTGCCCCTGGGGGATGGGGGAATGCGAGCCTTCCCGATACCTGGGCAGGACAAGCCTCTCCCCCCTGCCGGTTCAATACAACTCCCGGGAATGGAGAACAAAATGATTGTGACTCAGCTTTTTTCCCTACTGCTGCTCCAGTAACTTTTACTGGAACAAGACCTCAAAACCATACTTGCAAGCCATTTTCGTACCAAGACAAAAAGGAAATTTGCAAAGTACAAAGAGAATTTGGTCGTAACAGTGAAATATTTAAAAGCATTGTTAAAACAACATTAACCTCAAATGATTTAGTTCCTACAGCTATTAAAGATCTTTTTAGGTGTTTGCTTACACCATCTGAATTTGAATTATGGGAAAACACATGGAAACGATTTCTAAAAAACATACTGGTGGAATTATTAAATACTAATCACCAATATGTAGATTTATTAAATAATCCTATTACTTTAGAGCATTCATGTGGTGAAGGAGTATGGGAAAAACCTGAGGACCAAACTAGGGCATTGCCAAAGGCTGTGATAGATAAAATCACTACAGCTGCAGAAAAGGCTTTCACCCAGCTACCTACAGCTGACACTAAGGGCAGTTATATTAATGTAAAACAAATGCCTTCAGAAGGATTCCTGCAATTCTTAGACCGATGAAAAGAACAAGTCTCCCGTCAGGTAGAAGACCCTGTGGTACAGGCAGAGTTAGTCAAGGAACTTGCTCAGAGAAATGCTAATGAATCTTGCTGTAGAGTCATTTTAGGTTTGCCATTGGAGCCACCTCCTACACTCGCACAGATGTCAGCAGCCTGTGCAAGGAAAGCAGAGATGTTTTCGTAGGAAAAGAGACCTCCCTGGACCACCCCAAGACCTGTTGCTGCAGTTGCATCTGAGACAAGGAGTGAACAGATGACGTCTGACCAGCAACAGCAAATTTGTTTTCACTGCAGAAAACCGGGACATTTTGATAAAAACTGTCCTTTAAAACGACAGAAACACACAGATATCAGCTTGCCAAAAAACTTAAGCCTCAGGGCTTACCCACTCAGCGCGCAGACATAAATGAAGTGGAAACAAATCTCTGTCCTTTAATAAAAAGGGGGGACGGAGGGGAAAAACTGCAAAAATATAATTGTGAAAAACGTTTGCCTAATAAGGTCTGGCAACCGCAAAAGCGATTCAGACTTGTAACTTCTAAAGCTTTTTGTTTCAGATCTGACCGCTGGACTGTCGTGGGAGTAAATTTGCAGGATAATTCACAAGACCTGGCTGGACTGGATAGTAGGTATTTTGTTATTGGAGACACAGCACACACACCAATAGAGATTGAGGTGGCTCCCATGACAATCACGGGAGACCTAACACACCTCATTCTCTTAGCTAGGTGCCCCCAACCACCTTTCTATATAGATAAAGGGCAGGGAATAGCCCAGGTGATCCCTCTTCCAACAGAAGTCCCAGTAGAAGACAAAGCACCGGGAGTCTACTGGGCAGAAGTAGTGGGTGAAAACAAGCCCATAATGGGATGTAATTTAACACATAAATCAGAACATCTCCATGTAGAAGGGTTAATTGACACTGGGGCAGATGTGACCATCATACCAGAAAAGGTGTGGCGCTCACACTGGGACCTACAACCCCTGGCAGGAAAAATACAGGGTGTTGGAGGGATGAAACTGGCAAAAATTGCTAAAGATATCGTCCAGATCGAAGGTCCAGACGGTAGGATAGCTAGTGTCTGACCTTTTGTGATTGACTACAAGTGCCCCTTGTGGGGGAGAGATACCATGTCCCAGTGGGGGGTGAAAGTAACAATTCCTGAGACACCTCAGGATTTTTGATGGAGGCCACTGTAGAGCGTCCGGTCCAAAAATTATCTTGGCTAGGTAATGATCCAATTTGGGTGAACCAGTGGCCTCTCAGCAAACAAAAACTTGGGGCGCTAGAAAAATTAGTGGAAGAAGAATTGGCTAAAGGACACATAGTAGAAACAACAAGCCCTTGGACTTCCCCGGTGTTTGTAATAAAAAAGCCAGGGAAGGATAAATGGCTCCTCCTTCAAGATTTAAGAGAAATAAACAAAAAAATACAAGACATGGGATCTCTCCAACCAGGAATGCCATCCGCAACCATGCTACCACAAGATTGGCTACTAGCAGTACTGGATATTAAAGACTGCTTTTTTCAAATTCCCCTGCATCCAGCTGATGCACCAAGGTTTGCCTTTTCCATTCCCACAATTAACCGAGAAGCCCCAATGAAATGGTACCACTGGACAGTATTACCTCAGGGGATGAAAGCCAGCCCCTTCATCTGCCAGTGGTATGTGGGGTCATTGCTGTCCTCAGTGCGTGCTGAAAAGAGAGAGGCTATCATTTTGCATTACATGGACGACATTTTAATATGCTGTCCCAATAACAACATGCTGAAAGGTACCCTTGACCTAGTGGTTAAAGTTTTAACCTCTGCTGGATTCCAGTTGCAGGAAGACAAAGTTCAAAGGATGCCACCTTGGAAATGCCTGGGCCTGGAAATTACTGCACGGACTGTTGCTCCACAAAAATTGGAAATTATTGGTAATCCTAAAACTCTAGCAGATCTTCATTCTCTGTGCGGGTCACTAAACTGGGTCAGACCATGGCTAGGTCTCACCAATAAAGACCTGAGCCCCCTACTAATTTATTGAAAGGGGAGAGAGAATTACTGTCTCCTAGGGAGCTGACTCCAGAAGCAAAAACTGTAATTGAAAAAGCACAAAAGGCCTTGACAGAAAGACAGGCACACCGCTTTAAACCTGAGCTGCCTTTCAAATTTATTGTCCTGGGGAAATTGCCACACCTACATGGGTTAATATTCCAGTGGGCCGAGGGGCAGAGAGATGCACTCTTAATCATAGAGTGGGTGTTCCTCTCCCATCAAAGACCCAAAACTATCACCAAGCCACAAGAGCTGATGGCTCAGCTGATCCAAAAGGCCAGGGTAAGGCTGCAGGAACTGGCAGGTTGTGACTTTATGTGTATTCACCTCCCAGTCAGGCTCTCTGGAGAAGGCAAAAACTCCCCTGAGAGACTGACCAAAGAGATGTTTGAGCATCTGCTGCAGAGCAATGCTAACCTCCAGTTAGCTCTGGACAGCTCTAGTGGGCAAATTTCAGTTCATGCACCATCACACAAATTGTTTCATGAGGAATTCCATCTCATTCCTCGTGAGAAAAGGAGCCGGAGGCCACTCAAAGCTCTCACAGTGTTCACTGATGCATCTGGAAATCCCACAAGTCGGTGATGACTTGGAGAAATCCACAGACTCAGCTTTGGGAAGCTGATGTTGAGTTTGTAGAGGGGTCAGTCCGGATAGCTGAACTAGCTGTGGTTGTGAGAGCCTTTGAGAAATTTCCAGAACCGATTAATTTGGTTACTGACTCAGCCTACGTAGCAGGAGTGGTGTCCAGTGCGGAACAGGCAGTTCTCAAGGACATTGAGAACGAACATCTCTTTAGATTGCTTTCAAAACTGATTTATTTAGTTTCAAATCGAGAACAACCTTTCTATGTGATGCACATAAGATCGCACACCCCGTTGCCAGGTGAAATCGCTGAGGGGAACCGGAAGGCGGATTCCCTTGCTGCGCCAGCTGAAAAGGTATGTCTCCCAGATGTGTTTCAACAGGCAAAAATGAGTCACCAGCAATACCATCAAAATGTGCCAGGACTGATTCGTCAGTTCCAGCTGACACGGGATCAGGCCAAAGCCATCGTGGCTACCTGTCCCAGTTGTCAGCTCCAGGCAGTGCCATCATTAGGCATTGGGGTTAATCCCCGAGGCCTTAAGAGCTGTGAGGTGTGGCAAACAGATATCACTCACATCCCCAGTTTTGGTCACCTTAAGTATGTACATGTGAGTATTGATACATACTCAGGAGCGGTGTATGCCTCTGCTCATGCAGGAGAAAAGTCTGTGCATGCTAAACAACACTTAGTACAGGCCTTTTCCGTACTGGGAATCCCTAAAGAAATTAAAACAGATAATGGCCCAGCGTATAAATCCAAGGAGTTCCTGGAATTTGTCCAGCAGTGGGGAGTGGAACATAAAACTGGCATCCCCCACTCCCCCACAGGTCAGGCTGTAATTGAGCGTACACACCAGACGCTCCAACAAGTCACAGCCAGGCAAGGTAGCGAGGCAGTGTGGATGTCTCCCCTACAGAAACTCCTTAAAGCTCTGTTTACCATTAATTTCCTAAACTGCTCATTTGAAAACATGAATCCTCCTGTAACTCGGCATTTTAACAGTGGTGATCAGTTTAAATTGTCACAGCATCCGCCGGTTTTAATCAGGGACCCTGAAACTTGGCAAACCAAGGGTCCCTATGAACTTGTCACCTGGGGGCGAGGTTACGCGTGTGTATCCACCCCTTCAGGCCCCCGATGGATTCCTCAGAAATGGGTAAAACCTTTTGTTCCAAAGAATCCAGCCCCAGCAAGAAGAAAAGAGAAGCAAGTGGCTGTTGCTTCCAAGAGAAGACGCCGCTGAAGAGAGCAAGAAGAAACCTCTCTAGCCTCTGACCTGCATACTGTAACTGTGAATATGTTTTAAAGAATATCTGTTTCCTTTTTTTTTTTAGAAATAACCTACCTCTTACTCAAATCCATGATGAGCCTTAACCCTGCTGTCATCCTGCTCACACTGAGAAGCCTGACAGCGGCCTGGATCGTCCCACAGCCACGCCAGAACATCTGGGTGACCCTGGCTGTTGAGGGTTAGGTGTCCTTTTTTTTGTTTTGTTTTGTTGTTCTGGCCTGCCCGGGGAATTTTTACCCATTATGTGCTGGGACAACCTAACTACCGGTACTTAGGAGTGCTTGACAACGGACAAAGAGTGGCCGGGCCCGGGGCGGGGTGGGAAGGGGGCAGAAAAGGAGGGTGGGGACAGTTTTTCGGCTGGCTTTCTTTCTTCGGCTTCGGGGAAGGACGTTCGTGTGCTGGGTCGCGGAGCTGCTGCGGTGGAGAGAAGAGAATTTTGCCATCACCCAGACGGAGTTGCTGCTGCTTCTCCTTCTCCCCTCTTTGTTGGTGGCCTCGCACCCCCTGCCCTGCCGGGACGTGTGGCAGTGCCAGGCACCGCCGTGGAGCTGCTGATACACCTCAGCCACCGACCCAGGATCTCAGCTCATCCCTGCTGATACACCTCAGCCACCGGCCCAGGATCTCAGCTCGTCCCTGCTGTTCCAGCCGACTGTTCCTCGGAGCCCTGCAAAAGCACCGGGACTGACTGCCCGAGGGGTTTGTGAAAACAAAGCCTCTCCTCCATCCCATCTCAGCGGAGAAAGCTGTCCTGGGGTCCCTGGTTCTGTTTTCTTGTTATTGCTGTAGTTATTGTTGTTTGTTTGCGTGGTTATACTAGTAAAGAACTGTTATTCCTATCCCCAGATCTCTGCCTGAAAGCCCCTTGATTTCAAATTTATAATAATTCGGAGGGAGGGGGTCTACATTCTTTCATCCCAAGGGGGGCTCCTGCTCTCCCTAGCAGACACCTGTCTTCTAGAACCAAGACAGATTTTGGCGCCCATCCGTGGGGCACTGAGAGAAAAGGGCATAAAAAGAATAACAGTTCTTAAATTACCTAACTTTTGTGTGCTGGATTTAGAAACCTTGTTAGGTAGAACCATGCTGTTGAGCTTACCCAGGTTCGGGGGACATGTGGTCACAGCTATATTTCTCCCATTTGCGGTACCTTACTTAAATATGGGTCCTATAACTAAGGCTACTGTGGCTATTATCCAGCTTGTTTTGTGGATTGATAAGGTGAGGAATTCATGGATGTTTAACGTCCTCTGGACGGCGGGCTCATGGATTCAGAGCTGTCACACACTAACTGGATGGTTTTTGGGTTACTTTATTAATGGTACCTACTGGGAGAAAAAGACAGCTGGGGAAATTTTCTCCCAATCTTTCACCCAGTTCCTTGGGCCTACCCCGCAAGTTTTCGAAGCGTTAAAATCATCTCTGAATGCTAATGACATCTTACAGTGGCTGGTGATACTGATAGGCCTGTTCTACTTAGCCTTCAGAGACAAAGGGAAAGAGGCAGGGAGTGCTGCTCTAGAGCCTGGCACAGCCCCAGAGACAGTGAGTGCTGCCCCAGAGCCTGGCACAGCCCCAGAGACAGGGGGTGCTGCTCCAGAGCCTGGCACAGCCCCAGAGACAGAGAGTGCTGATCCAGAGCCTGGCACAGCCCCAGAGACAGGGGGTGCTGCTCTAGATCCTGCCCCTGCTCCACAGCCCACCTCAGAAATGAACCACCCAGAGTGGGTGGGGGTTCTGGTGAAGGAGATGCATGAGATGGGCCAGATGCTAAAGGAGTGCATTTCCTCAGCTGCTGGGAAACCCTCCCCCTGCCTCAAAGAGGGAGAGTCTGATGGTGCTGCAGTGGAACCCACAGACGTTACAACTGTCCAGGTTCCAGCTGAACCACAAGGACAGTCACAGCCAGGAGCTGTTGCCCCTGTGGAAACAAGAAAGTCTAAGATGAAATCACAGCACCCTGTTGATAAGGATAAGAAAGGAGGGCCCTCACAACCCACAAGCGAGCCAGAAGTTGAAATCATTACTGAGTCTCTGACATATGACAGTCTCCGTAAGTTACAAAAAGACATTGTGAGGCGGGGGCTTGAGCCTTATACAACCTGGTTACTTTGGGTCTGGGACCTTATGGGTACAGGCGTGCAGCTGGATGGTGGTGAGGCAAGGAATGTGGGACCCTTGACCCAGGACTCAGGTGTGAATCAGATATTCGTCAGGGAGCAAGGGCCCCTTTCCCTCTGGGAGCGGCTTTTGATGAGTGTAAGAGAGAGGTTTGTCCACAGAGAGAGAATGGAAGAGCACTATCATAGAAGGGAATGGAAAACCATTGAGGAAGGGATCCAACAGCTGAGAGAAGTGGCAATATTAGAGGTCCTTTTTGGGAGGGGTGGACAGCATGATAATGACCCCGACAAAGTCAGGTGCACTGGGCAGATGTTGTGGAGTCTGGCAAATCTAGGGCCACGTGACTACACCACCTATATTGCAACGATTAATGCCGATAACAGCCGAGAAACGGTGGGTTCTGTCACCACCAGGCTTAGACATTTCGCCAGTATGGTCCATGGCCCACATCAGGCTAAGATTTCTGCTGTGATTAAGGAACTCAAAGAGGAGATGAGGGAAATGAGGGAAGAGATGAGGAAGAGCAGTTCCATATGGCACCAGTGCGGGTCACAAGCCCAAAACTCCAAGCCCCACGTCCCCCAGCTAGAGAGAGAGGGTACACCTCACGAGCTGAGCTGTGGTTCTTTCTACGTGACCATGGGGAAGACATGGGAAAGTGGGATGGGAAACCCACTTCTGCCCTGGCAGCACGAGTGCGTCAACTCAGGCAAGGAACCATTAACCAGAAAGGTTCCACTAAAGTGAAGGTAGCCTCAACCTCCCGTGACCAAACTGGCAGATATTACAGAAAAGAGGATGATCCCCTTGAAGGAACCTCTAGCATGTATGCCCAAGGAGGAGAGGATGACCTCTCCTAGAGTGCTAGAGGGGCCCTGCCTCTAGCCAGGAAGAGGCACGGGAAAACCGGGTCTTTTGGACGGTGTGGATCCGATGGCCTGGCACATCAGAGCCACAAAAATACGAAGCTTTAGTTGATATTGGTGCACAGTGTACCCTAATGCCCTCAGGACATGTGGGGGCAGAACCTGTTTCCATTGCTGGGGTGACGGGGGGATCGCAGCAATTGACTCTGTTGGAAGCCGAGGTGAGCCTGACTGGGAAAGAGTGACAGAAACATCCCATTGTGACTGGCCCAGAGGCCCCGTGTATTCTGGGCATGGACTTCCTTCGAAATGGCTATTACAAAGACCCAAAGGGACTCAGGTGGGCTTTTGGAATAGCTGCTGTGGAGGCAGAGGACATTAAGCAATTGAACAGCTTTCCTGGACTATCAGAGAACCCATCTGCAGTAGGACTCCTGAAGGTGGAAGAACAGCGAGTACCAATTGCCACCTCGACGGTGCACCGCCGAGAGTATAGGACAAATCGAGATGCTGTGATCCCCATCCACAAGATGATCCGAGAACTGGAGAGCCAAGGGGTGGTCAGCAAAACCCACTCACCCTTCAACAGCCCCATCTGGCCTGTGCGCAAGTCTGACAGAGAATGGAGATTGACTGTGGACTATCGTGCATTGAATGAAGTGACTCCACCTCTGAGCGCTGCCGTGCCAGACATGCTGGAGCTCCAGTACAAGCTGGAGTCCAAAGCAGCGAAGTGGTACGCCACTATTGACATTGCTAATGCATTTTTCTCCATTCCCCTAGCAGCAGAATGCAGGCCTCAGTTTGCCTTCACGTGGAGGGGAGTGAAGTACACCTGGAACCGACTGCCCCAGGGGTGGAAGCACAGCCCCACCATCTGCCATGGACTGATCCAGGCTGCCCTGGAAAAGGGTGAGGCTCCAGAACATCTGCAGTACATTGATGACATCATTGTGTGGGGGAACACAGCAGTGGAAGTATTTGAGAAAGGAGAAAAGATCATCCAGATTCTGCTAGAAGCCGGCTTTGCCATCAAGAACAAAGTCAAAGGGCCTGCTCGAGACATCCAGTTCCTGGGAGTAAAGTGGCAAGATGGATGGCATCAGATTCCCACTGAGGTCGTCAATAAGATCACAGCAATGTCTCCACCCAACAGCAAGAAGGAAACGCAAGCTTTCCAAGGTGCCATAGGTTTTTGGAGGATGCACATTCCTGAGTACAGCCAGATCGTGAGCCCTCTCTACCTGGTTACCTGAAAAAAGAATGATTTCCACTATGGCCCTGAACAGCAGCAAGCCTTTGCTCAGATCAAACAGGAGATTGCTCATGCAGTAGCCCTTGGCCCAGTCAGAACTGGACCAGATGTGAAGAACGTGCTCTACTCTGCAGCTGGGAACAATGGCTTGTCCTGGAGCCTTTGGCAGAAAGTGCCTGGAGAGACTCGAGGCCGACCACTGGGATTCTGGAGCCAAAGCTACAGAGGGTCCAAAGCCAACTACACTCCCACAGAGAAGGAAATCTTAGCTGCCTATGAAGGAGTTCAAGCCGCCTCAGAAGTGATTGACACAGAAGCACAACCCCTCTTGGCACCCCGACTACCAGTGCTGGGGTGGATGTTTAAATGAAAGATTCCTGCTACCCACCACGCCGCCAACGCTACATGGAGCAAGTGGATCGCCCTCATCACGCAGCGCGCCCGTATTGGAAACCCAAATCGCCCTGGGATTTTGGAGATAATTACAAACTGGCCGGAAGGTGAAAACTTTGGTCTCACTGATGAAGAGGAGCAGGAACAAGTGACACGGGCTGAAGAAGCTCCACCGTACAACCAACTGCCAGCAGAAGAAACACGCTACGCTCTGCTCACTGATGGTTCCTGTCGCATCGTAGGGATGAACCGGAAGTGGAAAGCAGCCGTATGGAGCCCCACACGACAGGTCGCAGAGGCCACTGAAGGAGAGGGTGGATCAACTTGCTGAACTCAAAGCTGTTCAACTGGCCCTGGACATTGCTGAAAGAGAGAAGTGGCCAAAACTCTACCTCTACACGGATTCATGGATGGTAGCCAATGCTCTGTGGGGATGGCTGGAAAGGTGGAAAAAGGCCAACTGGCAATGCAGACGAAAGCCAATCTGGGCTGCTGATGAGTGGAAAGACATCGCCACCAGGGTAGAGAAACTGTCTGTGAGGGTCCGTCATGTAGATGCCCATGTCCCCAAGAGTAGGGGTAATGAAGAGCACCGAAACAATGAGCAGGTGGATCAGGCTGCAAAGATAGAGGTGTCAAAGATAGACTTAGATTGGCAACACAAGGGAGAGTTGTTCCTAGCTCGATGGGCCCATGATGCCTCAGGTCATCAGGGGAGAGATGCCACCTATAAGTGGGCACGGGACCGAGGGGTGGATCTAACCATGGACACTATTTCTCAAGTTATCCATGACTGTGAGATGTGTGCCACGATCAAGCAGGCCCACTGGTTGAAGCCGCTATGGTACGGTGGGCGTTGGTCCAAATATAGGTATGGGGAAGCCTGGCAGATTGACTACATCACACTGCCCCAAACCCGCCAAGGCAAGCGCTATGTGCTCACGATGGTAGAAGCCACCACTGGATGGTTGGAAACCTACCCTGTGCCTCATGCCACTGCCCGGAACACCATCCCGGGACTTGCAAAGCAGGTCCTTTGGAGGCATGGCACCCCTGAGAGGATTGAGTCAGACAATGGCACTCATTTCAAGAACAGCCTTATAAACAGCTGGGCTAGGGAACATGGCATTGAGTGGGTGTACCATATCCCCTACCATGCACCCGCTGCTGGAAAAGTTGAACGGTGCAATGGCTTGCTTAAAACCAGCTTGAAGGCACTGGGTGGGGGAACTTTCAAGAACTGGGAGATTAATTTAGCAAAAGCCACGTGGTTGGTGAACACCTGAGGTTCCTAACTGTTATAAATGCAACGGCAGATTAAAGATTAACAAAGATAAATTTATTATAAATTAATGAAGCAACGAACAGCGAGGAAAAACCACAATAAATGGACAGCGCAGCGCTGGGTGGACAGGGTCTATACGCAAGGTATAGGTGTTCCCAAATCCACGTCTGAGGGTTCTCTGGCCTGGGTTTTTATAGGGATTTTATGTCCCCAGGCTAGAATTCCAACCAGTTTCCATTCACCAAGTGTCCCTGATTGTCGGGTGAATGGATTTCCTGGCCTAGAACATTGAGTCAGTAAGTATCCGGGCAGAGTCTCCTCAAATGCAAAGTGAGTCTGTATGTATTTTAACATATTTCATCACAGCAGAATCGGGGGATCCGGGCTAGCGCCGATGGATATCTCGGAGGAGTAGTCTCTTCTTTGTCTTTCTTGATTGAGTTTCTGTAGTATGGGTTTGGCGGGTGTGGTGTTCGATTCTGGCAACGACCATTTTCCTGGGGCTCGTCCCTTTTGTCTTGCTTGATGGTCTCCGGCCGAAATCGGCCGGGCATTGCCTTTATCTGGAGGTAGACTTTCAGGCTAGTTCTTTTGTTTCTATGATGGCCTGTGTCCTGTCCTTTCCTCCGAGTTGATGAGCCTGCTGAAGCTTGTTATCTGGGGGGGGTTCTTTTGCAATCCGTGACTTTGGAAAAGGAATTCTGCCTCGACCTGGAGGAGAATTCCTTATTCCATATTTTCATTAGTTATAATTACACATACTTTATTTAAACCTTTTATTCCGAATTTTTATTTACCCAATTCTTTATTACAGTCCCCCACCTAATAATTTGATCATATTAAAAATTCGTGTTTACATACTTCTTCAGAGGAATATCGGGTTAGATAATGTCGTTTTCCTCTTTGTCTAACTCTTCTACATTTTCTGGGGACAACATATGTTTGTTTTCAAATTCTCTCAATGCTTTGACCGCATTTCTACTCTCTTTTTCTTCTTCTAACTTCATGATTTTTGAAAGAAGGGTAGCGTTTCCTTGTGCCTTTTCTGGGTCTATTGGGAGAGAGGCAATTTGCATTCCTTGAACGACAGAATGTATCAGTCTGATCAGACAAGGAATTAGGCAGGGTAGGAAGATGACTCCGGCAATCGAACATCCTATAAAGAATACTAGTTTTTTCCACCATGCCCCTTGCCCAAAAATTTGATCCCACCAAGAGGCTTGTAAAATCGAATTCCATTTCTGGACGGGTACATGGGCTACTTTCTTTATTTCAGCAGCTAGACCCTTTATAGTTTCTCCGAAGTCATCTATTTCCATGCAACACTCTGACTCGTTATATCTGCCACACACTCCTCCCTCCTCAGCTAGCAAATAGTCGAGAGCGAGTCTGTTTTGGTATACAAAGGCTCTCATCTGGGAATGTTGTTTTGCTAGGAGTTCCAGGGCTTCTGAAGTGTGGTTTGAAACAACTTCTACCACAGCCTGTAACCTAATGAGCCGATTGAGGAGGTAGATTGGGGTCCTGTATCCCCAACTGCCATCATTTGCCCATGTTGCCGGTCCATAATATTGTATGATCCTTTCGGCGGGCCATTCCTCCCCCTTCCATTTGTGGTTACCTCCGGCTATTGGTAGCTCCCGTTTCAATTCCCTCTTTTGTCAGGCTAGAGTTTCAAAGAGGGGAGCACCTAAAGACCTACTTTCATCTTTAGGTAATGTAAAGAAGAAAGGCCGAATTATTCTGAGTGTGCATGACCCCTTCCAATTTCTGGGTAATTCACTGTATGCTTTCTTTCCGCATATCCAGTAAATCCCATCCGGTGCCTTCCAATCTCTGTTAAGTTTTGCCGGGTCCTCCCAATATTCCCTCAGGCCGAGAAAGGCATGGAAGGGATTCGCCCCATCCTGTTTGTTCCAACATAAACCAATTAGATCTATCCATTCGCAATTATTTTCCCGAGATTGGCTCCAATAGCCCTCGGGTGATTCCGGCTGCCAAATTTTTGTCTTTTTATCTGAATTTACCGAGAGAGTTTTTACACACGGGGTGTAACCAACTAGCTCAGTGAATTCCCTTCCTTCCCAACTGACACAAAAAGTTCCAATGATTCTTTTGTCAATCACCCACCCCTCTGGTCGCCGGGTTGTTTTGGATAATTTCAATCCTGTCCATTTAAGTAATTGTTCTGGGGTTAATCCTTCTCCCTTCCATGGCCATCTTTCGGCTGATTTCAGGCCGCCACATATCCAACAATTAGTCAATCCTAATTCGGTAGCTATTTCCTGCATCAGATCTATAAATAGATTCTGATTAGGGCTAGGTAGCTTCCAATTATCGTATTGTTTTTCTAATTGCTCTTATTGCTCACTGAGAGAGTTTAACCTCTCTTGTTCGAGTCTTTTTCTCTTATTTTCCATTTCCTGCCTCTTTAGTTCAAGAGTCAATTGTTTTATTTTATTTTCAGGGTCTGAACCATCCTCGTCTTTTGCAAAACAGATCACCTGATCAAACTGTAGACACACTCTGTCATCGTCATTTTTCAGTAAATCCAAAACTATCGGTTCATTACTGAATGACACTTTCATTTCGTGTTTCAGGTTCCTCCCTTCCCAGTACAATTTCCCCCCCATGGTACAATATTTTAAGTTTGCTTTATTGTAACACAAGGGGTTGACTCTGTGATACGCAATGAACGTCGACTGCTTCTTTCCTCCAATCCAGACAGTTTTATTACACTGCCCGCAGACCGAGATTGGGGAAACCCCTTCTATGTCTCTCTTACTTCGTAGATGGGTCGCTTGGACCTCTTTTTCCCCTGTGATATGGGGTCGCCTTTTTCCAGTACCTATCCCCGGGGTGGAGCACCAAATTTTCCCTTCCAGCTTACACAGGTCCATTTGGGTACCATTTGCCCAACATTCTCCTGCGTGCAATTCCGGAGGGCAAGTGATCAATGGCTCGGTTCGCGTGGCAGTTTGGCACTGCTCACACTTCCCCAGGGAGGTCGTCCCTGGAGGCGCCTCGGGGCCCATTCTCTCGGTCCAGCACATGGCTAGGTTCAGGATCGTCAGGATTCCCCACAATCGCATCCCTCTGCCATTCCCTCCGCCCGTACAAGAACATACGGCAGGGATAACCATCTTCTCGGCAGCAAGGACTGTCTTCAGGGGCCCTTGACGTCCTGATGGCAAACCTCCTTTTAAAGGTTGCCCACCGAGATGCCTTGATCGTGCCGCTCCTGCACGGTACTTTTACGTTTCGGCGGCACTCGATTATTAGAGGTTCCGCTTTACAGTCCAAATGGCCTCGTAATCCCTTTTGAAAAAATCGGAACCACTCCGGAGAGTCGAGTTCCAAGATACCCACCCGGGTAGCAAGTGCTAGAAAAAGGTTGGTCTGTTCTAATTCCTCTTTGTAACACGCGGCACACAACCCTCTTGGTTTTTGCCCTCCCAAACAATGAGTCACCCACGTTTGTTTACAATATGCACACTTAAAATGTACAAAAGGAAAACAATAACATTCAAAATTGGTGCAACTTATCCTGTCTTCGCTGC
The DNA here is from genome assembly GCF_971803275.1 of Cyanistes caeruleus. Classification (NCBI taxonomy): domain Eukaryota; kingdom Metazoa; phylum Chordata; class Aves; order Passeriformes; family Paridae; genus Cyanistes; species Cyanistes caeruleus. The sequence continues at coordinate 17,451,449 of NC_141715.1, forward strand.
TCATTTGTTGTTCCGCTGAAGCCTGATTTTCAATTCTCCCGGAGGGGTTACAATTTTCCACTCGGGGGGATCGTGAACCGAAACTTTCTTCACTCGGGAAGAGTGTGTCCAGCCCTTTTCAGCCGTACGAACCGCGGTGTCTGTAGTCAGGAGGACGAGGAATGGTCCTTCCCAGTGAGGACTGAGGGGTTGCTCTTTCCACACTTTGATCAGTACTTTGTCCCCTGGTTGAATTTGGTGGATCGGAAATCCCAACGTGCTGCTCTGAGGAATCAATCCTCTTCTCCTTAACTCCTGTAAGTTTTTTATTTATAGAAATGAGATAAGGTTGGAGTTGCACATCCTCTGTTTGAGGATGTTCAACCGGCATACCATGCTTGTACGGCATTCCATACAACATTTCAAAGGGGGACAGTCCTGTTTCTGAGTTCGGCATGGTTCTTATATTCAGCAATGCCAAGGGGAGACATTTGACCCAGGACATTTTTGTTTCAATTGTCAATTTGGATATTTGTGATTTTAACGTCTGATTCATCCTTTCCACTTGCCCCGAGCTCTGAGGGTGCCAAGGAGTATGATATTGCCATCTGATCCCTAATGCATCGGACAACTGTTTGATAATTTTTGAGGTGAAATGTGTGCCCTGGTCCGAATCAATATGGTCTACAATACCATATCTAGGAATTATTTCTTCCAGTAGAATTTTAGACACTGTTTGGGCCGTAGCCTTAGCTCTGGGAAAGGCCTCTACCCAATGTGTCAATTTATCTACTATAACTAACAAATATTTATTTCTGCCAATTTTTGGTAATTCTGTGAAATCCACTTGGATTCTTTCAAATGGTCGATATGAGATTGGCCGACCTCCCCAATTGGTTTGCCGAAAATTCGCTCTGTTTACCTTTTGGCATATCACGCATCCCTGTACCTCTTGTTTTGCGAGCTCGAAGATTCCTTTACACCCGAAGAATTTTAAAAATTGTTCAGCCAATGCCCTGGTTCCCCAATGGGTTTGTGCATGTAGTCTTTTGAGTATTCTCTTTGCTATCCCCTTCGGGACCAACTCCCTCCCGTCAGGTAACCACCATTTACCCTCTTTGAAATGTCCACCTACCTTTTTGAAGTCTTCCTGCTCCTTTTCCGAAGGAAGCACTGAAACCTCTGGAGGTTCCCTTGGGACTAGCTCAGAAATACTTACGGTCAACAATGCCGCTCTTTTCGCCTCTTTATCCGCTAAATTGTTTCCCCTTGTATGGAGTTGTCGTCCGGTCTGGTGTCCTTTTACATGAACCACAGATATCTCCAGTGGCTCTCTGACCGCTTCTAAAATTTGTCTAATTATTTCCTCATGTACCAATCCTTTTCCTTTAGTGTTGATCAGACCCCTTTCTTCCCAAATTTTCCCGAAGGTATGCACTATCCCAAATGCATACCTTGAATCGGTATAGATGGTTCCCCTTTTTCCCTTCAAGCCTTTGAGGGCTTTTAGGAGAGCAAAGAGTTCACATGCCTGTGCTGACCAATTTGCCTTTAGGGGACCCGATTCTACAGTCTGTCCTGTTATGCCGTTTACGATGGCATATCCTGATTTACGTTTTCCCTCTATCATTCTCGAGGAACCATCGATAAACCATTTTTCTCCTCCTTCCAATTCCTGATCCTCCAGATCGGGTCTTACTTTAGTCTGTAATTCTACTGCCTCAATACAATTGTGTAGTAGCTTTCCCGTTGGTTCCCCGTACAAAAATTGCGCAGGGTTTTGTGCAGAGGTTATCCTTAATTCCAGTCCTGGCGAGCTGATTAACATGGCTTCATATTTCAGAAGCCTTGAATCGGTCAACCATTTCTCTGCTTTTTGTTGTAAGATGTTTCTTACATCATGTGGAGTATAAACTATCAGGGGAGCTCCAAACGTTACCTTTTTGGCTTCCCCAACCAACAGTGCTACTGCCACAATTGCTTGCAGACACGTAGGCCAGCCCCGACTGACTGGATCTAGGATTTTGGACAAAAACCCTATGGGTTTCTTCTTTTCTGCCCATTCCTGGGTCAAAACTCCCTGTGCTGTTTGTCCACTTATATCAACAAACAGTTGAAACTCTTTACTTATGTCTGGTAGTGTTAGAACTGGAGCAGTGACGAGGGCATTCTTTAATTCCTGAAATTTAATTTCGTCTTGCCCTGTCCATTTTAATCGATCTGTATTTAGCCTTTCATACAGAAATTTCACCTTTTCGCTTTATCCTTCAATCCATTGTCTGCAATATCCCATGAGCCCTAAAAATTGCCTAATTTGTCTCTTGGTTTGTGGGGCAGGAAGTTCAAGAATTCCCACCACCCTCTCGGGATCTAATTTCTTTTTCCCTTGTGATATCCAATGTCCAAGATATTTTACTTCGGGCTCTGTGAATTGCAGCTTGGATTTAGATACTTTCAATCCTTTTTGTCCCAGAAAATTCAGCAGGGAAATGGTACATTTCTTCACCTGCTCCTCCGTGATTCCGGCGATTAGCAAATCGTCTACATATTGTAATAGTTTTGTCCCCTCCTCTGGAGTGAATTGAGTGAGTAGTTGCTCTAAGGCTTGTCCGAATAAGTTCGGAGATTCGACAAATCCTTGTGGGAGGACTGTCCATCGCAATTGCTGATTTTGATTGGTATCTGGGTCCTCCCACTGGAAAGCGAAAAAATTCCTACTCCCTTCATCCAGAGGACATGTCCAGAATGCATCTTTTAAATCAATTACACTATACCATACATCCTCTGGTGAGAGTCTGTTTAGTAGAGTGTAAGGATTTGCTACCACCGGAAACCTGGTTCGGGTTCTAGCATTTACAGCTCTCAAGTCCTGAACCAATCGGAAGTTCCCATCGGCTTTCTTTACTGCCAGGATGGGGGTGTTATGTGGGGACATGCAGGGCTCGAGCGTGCCTCCTTTAAGCAGCTCGTCAATTATTAATTTCAAACCCTTCCTCCCTTCGGCTGGGATGGGGTATTGTCGGATCCTTATCGGATTCTCTGGATTTTCAATTTCAATTTTGATGGGAGCAATATCTAATTTTCCCACTTCCCCTTTTGAGTGCCATACTCGGGGGTCAATTTCTTTTTCATCTTTTGAAGTCAAATGCAACACCTTCACTACTAACTCTGAATTTTTCACAACGATATTTATTCCTAAAGCTATGATCATATCTCTTCCCAATAGATTGTAGTCTGCTTCTTCCACAAGCAACAAATTTCCTAAACATATCTTATTTTCTGACTCGATTTCCACCTCCTTGATTACCGAGACTTTAAATGGATCTCCTTTTGCGCCAATTACAATTACTTTTTCTTTACTCGTTTCACACCCTATAGGTAACTTCTGCAGGGTGCTTCTCTCAGCCCCGGTATCAACCAGGAAACTCATTTCCTGGCGGTGGGGACCTACCTTCAATTTTATCAAGGGCTCTTTTGCTGTTACTGTCCCCATTTGAAAGAGCCCAAGACTTCCCTAATCTTCTTTAAATATTTGTTCATCTTTTATTCGTTTCCTGCAATCCCTTTTTATGTGTCCTACTTTCTTACAGTAGAAACACTCTGGAGGATCCTTTCGAGGAGGAGTTTCCTCCTTCTGAGATCCTTTTTGTTTTTTAGGTATCGGTTTACCCTGTTTCTGTTCGTGTTTTTGAACTTCTTTTACTGCAGCCACTAATATTTTGGCCTGAAGTTTCTGTTTTTCGTCTTCTCTCCTCATATAAACCTTCTGAGCTTCCCTTAGAAGCTCTTGGAGACTCTTCTCCTGCCATCCATCAATTTTCTCAAGTTTCTTCCTAATGTCCTCCCATGATTTAGCCACAAACTGCGTTTTAAGCAGGACCTCCCCCACCGGGGAACTGGGATCAGTCCCGGAGTAAATCTGCAGACTTCTCCGCAACCTTTCTAACCATTCGGTAGGGGATTCCTCCTTTCCTTGACATTCCCCAAATACTTTGCTAATGTTCTGTCCTCTGGGGACCGCCTCTCTTATTCCTTGCACGATGATATTCCTTAAATCTATCATGCTTCTTCTTCCTTCCTCGGTCTGGGCGCTCCGACTCGGGCTCACACTCGGCCACTTTTGGTCACCGGGTGTTCCCTGCGGGTGCCGCCTTTCCCAGTCTCTGATGCCCGCCTGCTTAATCATTTCTCTCTCCTCCTGGCTAAACAGGGATCTCAGGATGGCCATGAGATCTTCGTAGGTGTAAATACTACTCCCTAGAAAATCGTCTAATTTTTCGGCCACTCCAAATGGGTCATCTAGCAGTCGCCCCATTTCCTTTTTGAATGCTCGTACATCCCCTGAGTTAAGGGGCACGTTTACAAATCCAATTATTCCGGGGGCGGTTGGCACTTCCCTGAGAGGGAACATTCGATGCCCATTTTCTGTCTCTCCCCATTCTCCATTCCCTATTTTTGATTTCCACCGAGTCCTGCTTGCAGGAGGGGAACTGGAGTTTGCGGGAGGTTTTCCCCTCATTGCTGGCGGGATGTCTGCCGCAGCTAAGTGACTCAGAGGGTTCCCTTCTGATACTTTCGGTGGTCCCAGCTGTGGTGGCCGGACCGGGATTTGTGGAGGGGGTAAGCCCCATCCTTGCGCCAACACCGACTCCAAAGAGGGTGCGGTGGCTGGGTTTTCTGCAGGTGGGGGGGTAGTGAGGGTTTCCGGCACTACTCCCGGTGGTTGAGGGGAGCGTGCTTCTGCTAGTTGCCCCATGGAACCCTCGGGTGCTGATGGTACTACTTGGTCCATCACCGGAGGCTCTACTGGCCCGCGGTACGGAGGGGGTAAGTGATCCAGGGGTTCCCAGGTCTCTGTTTTACGTTCGTTTTTCTGTTTCACTGGAAACAGCCGTACTTTGGTATTTAACCAGAGTTTGGCATATTCTTTCTCCTCAGCGTCTGACGAGACCTTTTTCTCTATGTGTGCGAGTAATTCTCTGCACGTCCATTTATCAAATGTCCCCAATACTGGCCAAGTGAGACAGTTTCTTAATTCCTGTCCTCCCCAAATCTCGGCACAGTAATAAATCATTTTTGCCTTGGATTTCCCTCGTTTTTCAGGACAACTTTCCCAATTTCTCAACATCCACCCTAAAGGACTCTCCGGTGGGATGTCTAGCATTTGTTTTGATTCCTCTGATGGGCTTTTCTCGTTATCTAGTTTTTGCACTCTACTTTTTCTCTGTCCCATTTTCTTACGATTCTTACCTGCTCTGCGTTGTGTTCGTCTTTCTTTTTTCGCTTCCGAAAGTCCTAGATCGCACCAATACTTACCTCTCGGTTAGCTGTACCGGGGTTTTCTCGGTGTTTCGACTTTCTAAATCTTTTGGCTGAGAGAGTTTACCAGTTCCAGGGCTCGACTGGACGTTCCTTCCTCTCTCAGCCCCCCTTTGATCGGTCCCCTGAGACTCCCTTTAGCCTCAGGCTTTACGAGTAAGGAAAGAGAGACCCTTTCACACAGAATCGCTTCCTTCGCGGCCGGCCAATTCCCTCGCGGGAGGATGGAAACGCGGCCTTGAAGTCCACACTCGCTTCGTGACCAGGTCACGTCTCTCACAAACTCGCCCGATCACCCGCTCAACCTCACAGTACTTACAGCAATTTCCTGCGAGGGCGTCTTCGTGCACGTATGACTTTTTATGAGCTACCAAGCCGCGGCTTTCCCGAAGGCTCCTCGCCTTCCCGAGCTCTCTGGATCCGTTTCCTCTTTATTATGGTTTCTTTCCTCAGCCTAAATTTGGTTCGGCAATCGGAGCGAACTGCGGAGGGTCTCTGCTCCCCAGGCCGCTGAAATCAGCGGGGGTACCCTCCTGCACAGCGAGATTCTCCCACAGTTTCTTCCGATCCGAGTCACGGCACCAATCTGTTATAAATGCAACGGCAGATTAAAGATTAACAAAGATAAATTTATTATAAATTAATAAAGCAACGAACAGCGAGGAAAAACCACAATAAATGGACAGCGCAGCGCTGGGTGGACAGGGTCTATACGCAAGGTATAGGTGTTCCCAAATCCACGTCTGAGGGTTCTCTGGCCTGGGTTTTTATAGGGATTTTATGTCCCCAGGCTAGAATTCCAACCAGTTTCCATTCACCAAGTGTCCCTGATTGTCGGGTGAATGGATTTCCTGGCCTAGAACATTGAGTCAGTAAGTATCCGGGCAGAGTCTCCTCAAATGCAAAGTGAGTCTGTATGTATTTTAACATATTTCATCACAGCAGAATCGGGGGATCCGGGCTAGCGCCGATGGATATCTCGGAGGAGTAGTCTCTTCTTTGTCTTTCTTGATTGAGTTTCTGTAGTATGGGTTTGGCGGGTGTGGTGTTCGATTCTGGCAACGACCATTTTCCTGGGGCTCGTCCCTTTTGTCTTGCTTGATGGTCTCCGGCCGAAATCGGCCGGGCGTTGCCTTTATCTGGAGGTAGACTTTCAGGCTAGTTCTTTTGTTTCTATGATGGCCTGTGTCCTGTCCTTTCCTCCGAGTTGATGAGCCTGCTGAAGCTTGTTATCTGGGGGGGGTTCTTTTGCAATCCGTGACTTTGGAAAAGGAATTCTGCCTCGACCTGGAGGAGAATTCCTTATTCCATATTTTCATTAGTTATAATTACACATACTTTATTTAAACCTTTTATTCCGAATTTTTATTTACCCAATTCTTTATTACACTAACTAACCGAGCAGGCCCTGCCCAATCTGAGCCCTTTAGAGCGACAGACGGAGATAAGGTTCCAGTGGTACATATGAGAGGTATGCTGGGAAAAACTGTTTGGGTTAAGTCTGCCTCCAGCAAAGACAGTCCAATCCGTGGGGTTGTCTTTGCTCAGGGACCGGGTTGCACTTGGTGGGTGATGCAAAAAGATGGAGAGACCCAGTGCATACCCCAAGGAGACCTGGTTTTAGGGTGAATTACCCATGACACTGTGCTTGTATCTGTATCTGTATCTGTATGTACATATGTATATAGTTAAAGTAGTATGTTTTCGTGTATAATTTAAAGGTTTAATATTTGATGTAACATTTTGGTATGGGAAAAAATTCGGGGTGGATAGTGTTGAGGGTTAGGTGTCCTTTTTCGTTGTTTGTTTTGTTGTTCTGGCCTGCCCGGGGAATTTTTACCCATTATGTGCTGGGACAACCTAACTACCGGTACTTAGGAGTGCTTGACAACGGACAAAGAGTGGCCGGGCCCAGGGCAGGGTGGGAAGGGGGCAGAAAAGGAGGGTGGGGACAGTTTTTTGGCTGGCTTTCTTTCTTCGGCTTCAGGGAAGGACGTTCGTGTGCTGGGTCGCGGAGCTGCTGCGGTGGAGAGAAGAGAATTTTGCCATCACCCAGACGGAGTTGCTGCTGCTTCTCCTTCTCCCCTCTTTGTTGGTGGCCTCGCACCCCCAGCCATGCCGGGACGTGTGGCGGTGCCAGGCACCGCCGCGGACCTGCTGATACACCTCAGCCACCGGCCCAGGATCTCAGCTCATCCCTGCTGATCCACCTCAGCCACCGGCCCAGGATCTCAGCTCGTCCCTGCTGTTCCAGCCGACTGTTCCTCGGAGCCCTGCAGGAGCACCGGGACTGACTGCCCGAGGGGTTTTTGAAAACAAAGCCTCTCCTCCATCCCATCTCAGCCGAGAAGGCTGTCCCGGGGTCCCTGGTTCTGTTTTTTTGTTATTGCTGTAGTTATTGTTTGTTTGTTTGCCTGGTTATACTAGTAAAGAACTGTTATTCCTATCCCCAGATCTCTGCCTGAAAGCCCCTTGATTTCAAATTTATAAAAATTCGGAGGGAGGGGGTCTACATTCTTTTATCCCAAGGGAGGCTCCTGCTCTCCCTAGCAGACACCTGTCTTCTAGAACCAAGACACTGGCACAAACACTCCAACAGGAAAACATTTGTCTCTCTACTGCAGCAGCAAAAAATCCTATGTCTACCTGCCTGGTAGGAATTCCCTTGCAGCATGATGAATTCACACACAGCTTTAGTACACTGACTCCTGAAGCAGGTAATAAACTACTCAGCACTCATGTAGAAGCAGAGTTAAGAAACCCCGCCGAAGAGTGGCTACCCCATTTTCCTAAGGCAAGCCAGGAACCCCAGGAGTTAGAGCTGCTGGGTTCCTCCCCAGCATCATACTGTGTACACTTTAGGGTCAGTCCTCCAACTCATAAAGAAACATTCCACCATATAGTACAACATCGAGAAGAATTCACAGCAAAAAGGTGGTGCCGTGTACTAAGCTACATCAAAGTGCACTCCTCAGCTCATACACATCCCAAAAGCCTCCCCAAAGGACTGTTCCTCATTTGTGGGGACCGTGCATGGGCAGGAATTCCATCCCGTCTCCTCGGAGGGCCGTGTACCAGAGGGTGTCTATCACTGTTAGCGCCCAATCAAACATTAATTGCTGAGTGGATCCATAAAAACAATTTGACCAAGAAAATTCAAAAGAGAAGTGCTACCAAATTAGATGAAAATTGTGACTCAGAGATTTTCCTTTGGTCCAAATCAAAAAGAATTGCTGCATCCATTTTCCTTCCTTGGGTGGCTGCAGCCAAGGCCCTAGGTGAATTGCGACACCTAGAATGCTGGGTGGTAAAACAAGCAAATTTAACATCTAATGCCATAAGTGCCCTCCTAGAAGATGAGGAAATTACCAGGCAGGTGACACTTCAAAACCATGCTGCAATAGACTTTCTCCTGTTGCTCCATGGGCACGAGTGCCAGGAGTTGGAGGGTCTCTGCTGCATGAACCTGACATCAAAAGCTCCTAACATCCATGCCACGCTCCGAGAGATGAAAAGCATGATCGGACAAGTCAAGCAAGAAGCAGATGACTGGTTCAATGGACTGTTTAAAAACTGGGGACTCTCGGGGTGGTGGGCTTCAGTAGTGAAAACTATTCTGTCACTGCTAGTCATTGTTTTGCTAACGGCGTTAGTGTTTGGAGTGCTAAGCAAAATACTGTACAGAAGCATAGTTAAGCTAATCTCAGCTACCTCAGATGTCAACCATATAGAGTTGGCAGACCGGAGTAACCCTCACCAGCCTGCAAATGGGAATTGGTGGGCCGCTTCAGGTCAGTAAGTCATATAAGCTCGTTACCTTTCATTTAATTACATATATCAAAGTAGGGGCAGATGTGGTGGTGCATATTTCTGGGAGTTACCTGGTTTCTGTGTAGACCCTCCCTGCAGCTGTGACGTGTTTTTCCCCTCCCCTCCCTGTCCCTGAAACGTTATCCCAATGGTTGGTGTTGTATGTCCCCCCGCCCCTCTCCCGAGGTTTGAAAGAGTCCGGGAAGGAGAAACCCGGTCTCTTCTCCCCTGGAAGCTAGCCAGAATAAACATCCTCTGATACCCCGGAGGGAGAAGCAGCATTTTTGGTCTTTTCTTGGTCTCAAAGGATCTCCCTGACCCCTCCATTCGACAGAGCTAGCGTGGATTACTTCAGGGGGCTAAGGGAAGATCGCTTCAGCTGGGCTCCTCCAGCCAGCTCGGCCCTGCCTTTGCGCTGGCACGGGAGAGCTGCCTGTGCTGGCTCCCTGCTGGCAGTGTCAGCCCTCGGGGCTGGTAAATCCTACTCCTGGCTGCAGCTCCTGCGTTCCCCCGGCCCTGCTGGCCCCCTTCCCTCGCCGCCAGCCCATGCTCCCCCCTGGCAGCGTCTGCTCGTCCATCTGCGAGGCCCCAGCACGGGCTCCGAGCTGCCCTTCTGCTCCAGCTCCTGCTCTTCCCTCCCAAATCCCACACCACAGCACTGTGAGGCGATGCAATGCTGCAAATGAATGATTTTTAGAGACGACCAAGCACCCAGGATCAGAAATTCTTATATTGTTCCAAGGCCAGAAATAAAAGCTGTGCCTGAAGTTGTGGAAGTGTTCCAGCGCAGCAGCTCGGGTTTCAAGCTCCTGCAGAGCTGGCGAGGAGGGTCCCAGCTTGTACAAGCGTGAGGGATGAAATAAAACGGTCGGGACAGTGAGAGATGAGTGATTTTGCAGACATTTGTCCCTTCCCTTGGCGGCGCTTCAAGGACATCTGGCACCACCTGGGTGGAGCGGCTCAGCGAGCGCAGCCGCTCTGGGGAGCAGCTGGGGGAACCTTCTGCAGGAAGATGGGGCTGTGCCTGCAGCAGGATCAGCCTTGGAGCAAGGAAACCCTTTGCAATGAGCCCCAAAAACTCCCGTGCATCCCAGTCCAGAGCTGCTCCATTCCCAGCAACCTGGGGCCACTGGCAGGAGCCAGCAGGGCTGGGCCAGGAGAGGGATGGGGAGCGGCCAGCAGAGCTCAGTGATGGCTCTGTCATCCTCCCCGGCTCCCAGCAGCACGAGGGAAATTCCCTGGAAGCTTCCAATCCCTTCTTTCCTCAGAAGATTTGGTTTCATCAGTGAGCAGCTCTGGGTGTACCTAATGGGAACCTCCTGAATCCAGCCTTGGCTGGCTGTAAAATAAAGGTGGCCTTTGTTTCACACACATTATCTTTTTTAAAAGATGGGTACATCACAAAACATCATCCCCACCCCTGCACAAGGACTTGTAGAATTTCTGAAATGCTCAGTATTTTTTATGAAGTGTTTCTAACCTTTTTTTATTTTCTGGTGAAGAAAAGCTTGGCAGGGGAGCAGCTTACCTGCTCATAAATTAGCAGGCAAATTAAAGAGGTTGTACAGACTTCTTTTTTTTTTTTTTTTTATTTCACTACATTTAACTTAGCCCACGCTTCTAAAATATTTGGGGGTGGTAGTGCTGCAGTGGTGCTCCAGAAAGGGAAATTTGGGCTCTGTCACTTGGGTCCTTGCTTTTCCAACAGGGAAAGGAGCAGTGCTGCTGCTGAAGTGCTGAGCAAGGAAGGCCAGGATCACGTAAAAGGCCAGGATCACATAAAAGGCCAGGATCACTGGTTCTGTGGCCTGGATCCTATATTTTTCCAGTGGCTTTTGCTCCAGGTTCCATGGATCTCAGCCAGGCCAGGAGCAGCCTTTGCCCTCCGAAGCGTAGTTGGTGTTGCCCGTTGCAAACACCATTAACCAGAATTTCAGCCTCTCATTAAAAAGGAGGAGGAGGCTGGGAAAGGGAGCCTCAATTAAGCGAGGTGAAAGTTAAAACATCAAGAAAAGCTTTTAATTGAAGCGCAGCCCTGCAGGGAAATGCAAAGTCGCTTGTTTGGCAGCCTTACAGATGGTGGGAATGTCACACTTTGGAGAAAGGAGAGGGAAATTGGGAGCTGGGGTGGTCAGGAGCTTTGTAGAAGTAGGACGTGTACAGAGGGATGAGAGGGAAGGGAGAAGCGCTGCTGCCTGTGGCTGCTGCAGCCTGGTTCCTGGGGCTGGCCATCCCTGGCACCTCATTCCTTTGGGCACAGCAGCATTCCTCAGAGCCACCCGCCCCAGCCAGCAGCCAGGGGAGCTGGCCCATGTACCCCTCTGAGTGAGAGCAGTTCCCCGGGCTATGGGAGGGTTTCCCCTTTAACTCAAAATGTTAGGGGAAAATGCAGTTTCCTGTTAATCACATCCCATGTGGCAGCCCCAGCCAGTTTGTTGTGCCTGCCTGGATGCTGCCTTGGCAGCAGGGACCTGAGGGAGCAGGACCCTGCAGCTCCTCCCTGTTTTCACTTTGACTTTCTTTACTTCTTCTCTTTCCTCTCCTTTTCCCCACTTCTAGCTGCATTTTGTTGTTGCCCTGTCCTGTCCCTGGGGGATGTTCCAAGTGAGAGATGACACATCCAGCAGTGGTGTTTCCCACAGAAATATCTTCCCTGTCTTTAGTTGATGACCAGGAGGAACAATCAAAGGAAGATTTGAGTCCCCCCTCCTCATCCTTAGAGAAATCACCCCAAAAGCTCCCTCCCTTTGCAGATAGGGTGGGAAACTGTGCTGGATTTTGGAGTTCAGATTTTTTCTTGTGAGGTTTCACCTCAAATCATTCCTGGTGGGCTCCCAGCTTTCACTCCCTGCCATCCCAGATCTCTGACTGCTGCTCCCAGGAGATGTCACCCTCTGCAGGAGGAGAGCCCCTCAAGGAGTGTGAGGTATGGCTCAGGCCCAGCTTAATCAGTCTCAAGAACATAAATACTCCCAGAGGGAAGAGTTATGGCTGTGAAGGTCCTGCAGCTCCAGAGCTTCCCCGAGGTTTTATCTCAGCTCTGAATTAGTGGGAAGCATCAGCTGCCACTCCAGTGAAAATGATGCTTCTCTGAAGGGCACCTCACAACAAGGAGGTGGAAACCCTGGAGCTGCTGGAATGGAGGGGGACGTTCCCTTTGGCTATGCTGGTGCCCAGGGCTGAGTTCTCAATCATATCCTGGAGAAGTGCTCTGCAGGCAGCAGGGCAAGAAAACCAGGATGTTACACCAATCTGAGAACCACAAAATCAGAGGAGAATTGGGAAGAGCAACACAGAAATCACAGAAATCTCAGGGCAGGCTGGGAGCCAATCCAATGCCACGTTAGTGGCAAGTGAAAATTTTAAATCATCTTTTCCCCTAAAAGTCTTTTCTAGATTTCATGCTCAGCAAATCAAAGGAGCAAACTCCAGATCTGATCAGAATTAACCTGTCTGGCCCAAATCTCCAGCTCTGGCTGTCACACACGGTGAGATGCTGAGGAGCAGCCTCCTCCTCCTCCTCCCTTTGGGGAGTTATCAGCAACAATGATTCAGTGAGTAGATTGAAACAAGGAATAAACTCGAGGAATTTCAGCACTTGCCTGATCACAGGGAAAATGAAGAGAAAGAACTCAGTGCCTGAATTATTTGTGATGAGTTAATTACGCTGGAAAAGGATGATGGAAGACAGAAAAGAAGTCAAAATTCTCTGCCTTTTCCCACCTACGCAGTTTTCTCAGATCCACTCAAAATTAATGTGGAGTTCAATATCAGACCCTCTCAAGTGCTGGGTGAGTCTGAGCCTGAGCATTTTTTGATCCACTACTCTGTCCAGTAGTACTGTGCCTTGGTTTTTTGGGTGTGTCCAAGATGTAAATCAAGTGGGAAGCAAAAGGCTCTGATAACCCGAGTCCTGCTTCTTCTGCAGGGCAGGTGATGACCCTGAGCACCCTGCCCCCAGCTAAACAGGGACTGCAGGAGCTCCTGGAATTCAAGATGTGGAGGTCTTGGATGTGTTCTCCTTCAGCAATGAAGGGGTTGGCTAGTGTCAAATCTGTTTGTGCTGTGGCTTGGTCAAGCCAGAAAGCTCTGCAGGAGGTGAGCAGCTGAGGCTGCAGGCAGTCAGGATGTTATTCTTGCCTCTGTTTGGGGGGGGACACGATTCATTGTTTATTTTCTGCCATAAAAACCTGCACTGGGGCTCTTCAAAATATATGTTGGTGCTACTGGAGAGAAGGGAGTTGGGAATGAGAATGATTTTGCTTTCCTCCTTCATTGTGTTATTGCCAAGGTAGCAGAGGAGAATTTCTTCTGTCTGAGCACAAATCAGGAATTCTTCTCCTCCAAATGTTACCCTTTTGTTCACACCTGTCTCACGAGGCTGATTCCAAAATGAAATTATTGTAACTGTACATATTAAATAAATCACAGGCTCTACCTGGGCCACGTGTGTTGGCAACAGCTGATCCAACAGGAGCTCGTGGGCTCTCTCTCCTGGCTCTGTGTTCAGACAGCCAGTACAAAGCAAAGTGTGTTTGCACAGAGCAGCTGATGAGGCTTCTGGCTCCGACGTTTCCAAAGGGAAGGACAGGTACTGAAGAATAACAAAAGGAAGAGCAGGTATGGATCAATGGAGTGGTTCTTATTGTTTCCAGAACAAAAAGCTGTGCTCCTCCTCCAAAGACAAAGAAGCTGGCTGGGGAGTTTTGCATCCTCTGAGCAGCATTGGGAGTGGAAAGTGCTGGTTCTTGCTGCTGGCAGAACCTCAGAGAGCAGCTGAAACCAGCACAGGTGAGAGGACAGCAGGAATGGGCAGCTGTCTCAGCAATGAGGAGCTGGCTCAGAGGGGAGGCTGTGGGGACACAGTGGCACACCCTTGTGATGGCCTGGAGGAGAGAGCACAGAGCACTCAGAGCTCCCACAGCTGTGAATTTGGTGATTTTGCAAATACCACAGTGGGGAGGACAGGAGGGCCAGCAGGGAGGAACAGATGTGTGAAGCATGGGCATGGGATCCTTCCAAAGCCACTTGATAAGGGAAAAGTTTAGGAAGCAGGAACAGGGCCGTGTTTGGGGCTTGTGCTGGGGTGCTGAAGGATACGTGGGAGAATGGATGAGCCTACTCCGAGACTCCAGGCCAGAGCGAAGGGCTGCGCTGGGCTGGGCAGGGCTGGGCAGAGCGAAGGGCTGGGATGGGCTGGGCTGGGCTGGGCTGGAAAACCCCTCCATGGGCCAGGGAAAGTGCATCCAGCCCAGGCCAGCAAGGAGCAAAGGGAGACTCGTGCCAGTGCACAGCCCCTAAGCAGAGGGGTCCCCAGGACCTTCCCCTGCCTGCGAGGCTGGGCCTGACAGCCTTCTCTCACAGCTTGGTGACCTTCACGCCGGCCTGTCCCCTCAGCAGCGCTGGGACCAGCCTTCAGAGCCTTCCCAAAACCACTGGCTTTGTACCTCAGCTGCTTCAGGTCAGGGTAAAAACAGAGTGCAGCACTTGGAAATTTTCGTTTGTACTGCACTAATTGTCCTCATTATTATGGCTCCTGGAGGCACCTCGGGTCCTTGCTAAGGCAGCTGCAGTTGTGGAGGGGTGAGATGTGGTTTGTGCTCCCTCTGGTCTCCTGCATCCTCGCTGAGTGACAGGGCTCTGTCACTTGCCCTGTAGGAAGGGCTGGTGAGTGCTGGCAGGCACAGGCAGCCTCCCAGCTGCCTTCTTGCTGCCTTGCTGCCTCAGGGTTGCTTTCTGATTTATGTTGTGATGCTCTCCAGGCCGATGCTTGTTGCCAGCCCCGCTGGGATCATGGGGATGAAACCAGGGAAGCCTGGGAGGATGCTGTGGGGTGACCAGCTCTGTGCTGAAGGCCCACCCCAAGTCCTTGTGCTCCTGCTGTGGTTCCCCGGAGATGATTATTTAGCCAAGCATCTGACTGATCCTTCACTGCACCACTGCAGCAATTACATACCGGAGTCAAACACCTCCATCCCTCCCACCCCTGCACTGGGTTTATTTCTGCCCTCTGCCCCTTCCCACTGCTCATGTCCTCTGCCAGGCAGCCCCCTGGAAGCCTGGAGGATAACCCTTGATCCCAGGGCTGCTCTCTCCTCCTGCACAGAGTGTGTGGGGTGGTGTGACTCAGCCTGACTCAGGGTGCAGCCTGATGTCGTGCTGTGTTTGAGCCATCATGCTCTTGCCATCTCCTTCCACCCCAGGAGCAGGAAAGCAGCTGAAGTTTGGCTGTTTTGGCAGATGCCTCCATGAGCCATTTCACACCCAATCACCTGAAGCCAGGCTGGCATCACTCAGGGTAACTTCACGGCATCTGGGGCCAGAGAGGAGGAGCTGCCCTCAAATCCCTGGGGAACAAGGAATGTGGAGGAGTTCATGTGGAGCTCCCCACAGGCCTTGCAGCAATGCTGGCAGGCCTGGCCTGCCTTAGCACTGCCAGATGCCTCTGATGTGCTGCCTCCATGGAAAACTGGGGGTAACTCCTTGCAGTTTTGTCATTTCCACTGACATCCTCCTGAGAGATGCCTGCAGGGCTGACAAATGCACTCCAGTGGTTGGAGGCTTTGTAGGGATGGAGTCACAGCCCCACTCTGCTCCTCCAGACGCTCTGCTGCTGATCCCTGTCGGAGCAGGGCTGGGACATCCATGTGCAGCTCTGCCTTTGCACCTGCCCAGGGCTGCCCCGCTGCAAGAGCAGCCTCTGCAGTGCTTCAAAGCAGCCTTGTGTCCGGCAGCACTGCATGGGGATGAAATTCCTTGGGAAGCCACAGGGCCATGCCTGTGTCCCCGTGCCTGTGTCCCTGTGTCCCCTTGCCTGTGTCCCCTTGCCTGTGTCCCTCTGCCTGTGTCCCTGTGTCCCCTTGCTTGTGTCCCCTTGCCTGTGTCCCTTTGCCTGTGTCCCCATGCCTGTGCCCCCATGCCTGTGCCATGCTGCAGGCAGGGCCTGCCTGATCCTTGCTGTGAATTGTCCAAGAGAAATTCCATCGCCCCACCCTGCAGGCCACTCCCTGCCAGATTTCCCCTTCCCCCAGGAAGGCTCAAGGGCAGGGAAGTGCAGGCTCAGGAGCTGATCCTGCCCACGGCAGAGCCTCCTCTGGGTCACTTAAAGGCAGCTCTGGGGCCCTTGCAGGGCTTCTGGGCTGTGACCCCATTGCCACCAAGGGCTCTGGCTGTGGAGCACAGTTTGGGGAGCAGAGGGGGCACAAGGCAGGCCCCTCCTGAGGGATCAGGGTGTGTGGGAAGAGGGGCACACAGGAGGGCCACAGCACACTGCAAGTGGGGCAGCTGAAAGCAGCAACTGAGGGCAGTCTGAAGCCCAGAGAGAGCAGAAGAAGTTGTTGCACTTGAGGAGTGGAGGCTGAAGGTGTGTGCTGGCCTTTGCTGGGGGCTCAGAGGGCCTGGGAACATGGACACGCTTTGTGCACGGACACCCTGAGTCAGCAGAGCCCAACACGTTGTGCCCAGGCCCGCTGCAGGCCCCATCTCACACAGAAGCAGGCACAGGGGGATTTTGTGAGCTTCAGGGCAGAATTTCCTTTGACTCCTCTTTTTATTTCCTGTCTGGACTGCTGAAACATTTGCCTGTTGCTCCATGGGCAGCTGCGTGAGCTGCTCCCGTCGCAGGCTGGGGCTCTGAGGGGACACCAGCCCTGGTCTCTGGGAGGGGAAGGACAGCAGAGCTCCCAGAGCCGCTTCCCAGGGTGTTTGCCTTGTCAGCGCTGCCTTGCCAAGCGCTGGGAGCTGCTGGGGCTGGGAATGAAGCTGTCACTCTCCAGGCCTGTGACTCAGAGCAGGCTGGAAGCAGCACTAGCACGGCCGGCTGCTGCCCCTGCCTGGCGACAGGAGAGGCTGGCACAGGCACCCTCTTGCCAGTCCGGAGCCTGCCCATGCGAGACTGGGCTTTACATCAGCAGAGATGCCCGAGGGATGAGGTCAGGCTTTGTGAGCCATGGGCAGCACTCTGGTGACCCTGTGAGAGCACAAGTCCTGCTCAGTTCCAGCAGCCAGGACTGACCGGCCAGACACAGATCCTGACCCTGTGGAATGAACCTGCCCAGGCAGGGCTGCACCTGGAGCAGGGATTGGAGTTCTGCTGTGCCCAACATCAGCACATGCAACAAGTGCTCTGGAACAAGTCCAGAGGAAGCCACCAGCTTGCTAAGAGGAGCAGCACTGCTGTGGCTACAGGCTGAGACAGCTGGATCTGCTCAGCCTGGAGAAGGTTGTGGGGAGACCTCCTAGTGCCTTGCAGAGTCTGAAAGCAGCTCCAAGGGGCTGAAGAAGCAATTTTGCATCAGGAATTGTGGTGATAGGTTAAGGAGCTGGAGCTGGCAGCCAGGTCAGGAGAGCTCCCCGGACATGGGCAACTCCAGGTCACTTTGTGTCTACAGGATCTCCTCAGGCACAGAGCAGAGACTGTTTCCAGCTGTCACTGCCACAGCATCTGGGGAGCCATGGGCTGGGCACTGGTAGCACCAGGGCTCTTCCTGATGTGTCTCTTGCTCCTGGCAAGGCATCAGTTGCATGGGCTGAGCTTCCATTTTCACTTCCAGGCCTTTCTGGGCCATGAGCGCCCTTAGGGCTGAGCCGGGCCTGCTGCCCCTGGGTCAGGCTGTGACGGCACAAAGGGGGTGTTCCCAGCCTCGGGATGTCTCCGGGTGTGGTGGCCCCAGCATTGTGACGTCCCTAGGCTACCCCAATAAAAGTCGGGGGGCCCCACAGTCACCAGTGCAGTTGCGATGGCACATGCCGGAGCCATGAGTGACGTCAGTGTCCTGCTGGCTGCACTTGCCCTGCTGCTGGCCATCGTGGCTGTCTGCTGGGCCATTGGGCCCTGGGCAGCGCGGCGGCAGCAAATGGGCATTCAGATGCTGCGCAAGCGCCCCGGGCTGCGGGCCAGGGGCCCACAGAGGAGCCCGGGAGCCCCTGTGGCTGCCAGGGCCTCCAGGCCTGGTGCGACCCCTGGGGAGCGTCCGGATGCTCCGGCTGCTTCCCCGAACGAGCCCTGCGGCTGCAGGCCCTGCGTGAGCATGGCCAAGCAGCTGCAGGAGCTGCTGCTGCTGCTCCGGCCTCTGCGTGGGACATCGGCGCGGATGTGTTCCCAGCTGTGGTGGGCGCTGTGGGCACAGCTGAAGCGGCTGAGCAAGCGTGGTGGCCTGTCCTGCTGTGCCGCGACCCACTGCTCCTGGCGCCTCCGACCCTCCAAGAGGCTGCTCCCACCCAGAACGGCCATTCCTGGGATGGCCTCCAGCCATCTCAGGAGATTCCGCTGGGGACTGACTGCGCCTCCAAAAAGCTCAGGCAGTCAGAGATGCAACATTCCAGCAGCCTCTACTGCCTCCAAGGTCCTCCAGGCCTGCCAGACCCCTGCTGCTGCTGACCGCCTCCCTCCCTCTGAGGATCTCGCCTGTGCTGAGATGCTGTGTTCCTCAGAGTCACCTCCGAGAAGCTCAGGCGGTCAGAGATGCAACGTTCCAGCAGCCTCTACTGCCTCCAAGGACCTCCAAGACTGCCAGACCCCTGCTGCTGCTGACCACCTCTCTCCCTCTGAGGATCTCGCCAGTGCTGAGACGCTGTGTTCCTCAGAGCAGCCTCCCAGAGGGTCCACTTCTTACGAGAGACCCCAGCCCTTCAAGAATGTCTGCCTGCGGAGACCCATGTTCCTGCTTCACTCCCAGGGCATCACTCCTGGAGGCCACGATCCCTCCCAGCCTCTAAGGAAGCCCTTCAGGCTGAGACACTGAAGGAGCCCTGGGCAGCTCTCCCTGCTCCTCTCGAGATCAGCAACCTGCCATGGACATCGACAGCCCTGATGCGTCTCAGAGCATTGAGATGGCCAGGGAAAGGCAGGAAGCAAAACCAGGAGCCCAGCTGGAGGCAGAGAAGTGTTCCCAGGAGCAGCTGGCAGAGTCATTGAGTGTCCTGCAGCTACCACTGTCCACCCCAGGGCTCCCAGGACGCCGTGCCTGAGCCAGCCAGGGACAGCCCGAGCTCGGTGGCAGACGGTCCCCAGGAGACCATGGAGGCTGTGGGGTCGCCAGGAGGCTCGGCCAAGACGGCCCCCGGACCCCAGTAGGGCATACACAGTCATAGGAGAGCCCTGCTGGGATAGATGTAAATAAGTTAAGATAGGTTAGGATAGGTTAGGATATATAAGTTAGGATATATATAAGTTAGGATAGATGTAGGATATATATATAAGTTAGGATAGATGTTAAATAAATAAGGATTCTCTCTTAGAGCTGTCCGAGTGTTCCTTCTGTTCTGGATTTGACTGGGACAGGGATCCTTTCTTCCCAGGCACTGGCTCAGTGCTGGGTTTGAGTTCAGGTTGGGAATGCTGTGGAATTCTGAACTCCTTGGTTTGATTTCAGGTCCCGTTTCTCTTCTGGGCCTGAGGAAGTATCAGTTTCAACTCTCACAGGCGTTTTTCCAGGTGCACCTGGTCCCACAGCCCTTTTTACTGCTGCTGGGAGCGGTAGGACTGGTTTGCAGGGCTTTGGGACCGGAGCTATGTGCTGCCGGTTTCTGTGCGAGCCCCGGGCGGACAGAGGGAGCTCCCACCCCGCCGCACCGAGGGCCCGCGGCCCCGGCGCGCATGCGCGGCATTGGGGTGGAGGTGGCCCAGGAGCCCTGGCACATGCGGCGGCGCCCCCCTGGATGTGCGCGTGCGCAGCTCTCAGCCTGACGCAAGGCCGCTGCAATCGCCCTGCGCTTTATCCTGTCCGACCTTGAGTGCGCGGCCGCCGCAGGACCCGGAGTGTTCTCACTGCGCCGGTGTCCGCCACGTCGCTTGGCTGCCCGTCTCCCGCCCCGGCGCGTGTCTGCCGGGACAGCGAGCTCTGTGCCGGTGTCGGGAAGCCGGCGTGCAGCTGCGCCGCCATCGCCAGAGTTTGGTCGTCTCGGCGAAAGCGAGCGGCGCGATCAGGCATTATTGCGGGCAGCCCTCTGCGGGGGTCCTGCGGCGCGGCTCGGCCCCCCCGCGGCCCACGTGGGTGGAGGTTTCCAGAAGAGCCGCGGCCCCGCGCGCCCCGACCGCCGCCATGCTGAGCGCGAGCCGCCTGCCCCTGCTGCTGCCGCGCGCCGCGCCCGCGCCGCCCGCGCGCCCCGCGCAGGTCAGAGCTCTGAGGGGGACGGCGAGGGGCCGGGGGACAGCGAGGGGCCGCGGGGACAGCGAGAGGCCGCGGGGACAGCGAGGGGCCGCGGGGACAGCAAGAGGCTGCGGGGCGCTGAGCGTTTGCCATAGACATGGGGGGGGGGGACTGCGGACTGTGGGAGCGGCAAAGGGCGCTGCCCGCAGGCGAGTCCGGGCTCAGGCCATGGCTCCTCAGTGCTGAGATTTTATTTAGAGAAGGCTTATGAGGGTGCATGAGGATGCGGGCCTGGAGGGCGTAGAGGAGCCTGTTTTGCGTGTTTGAGTCTGTTTGCTGCTAGGGAAGTTTGTGGGAAGGCCGCTCGGTTCCTCACCGTCCGTGCGATGGTGGCAGCGGGGATCGGGCTGGGGAGGGCACGCGGCGGCGATTCAGGGACAGGCGGGGACCACAGATTCCCCGCCCTGTGCTTGTCCTGCTGGCTCTGTGCGCTGGGCCTGGGCCTTAGGTCTTTAAATACCCGCAAAAGAGTCACGGCTCGGTGCCGTTGGCATGACTTTATCTTGTCAGAAGTTAGTTCTTCCTCAGAAGGAAGGATAATGCTTCCCGAGCTCTGCAGGATGCAGCTTGGCATGTGCAGAGGGGTGAAGCTGGAGTTGTGCAGCAGAATCGCAGCTGCAGGTTCCTCAAGGGATGCTGTGGGGCATTTGTTGCTGACCAGGCACAAAGCTCTGAGAAATGGCGTTAATGTTTATCTGCTGCTATTCGTGGACTGAAGGTTCAGGGTTGGCCTACTGAGATGTCTTTTGTCACAGATTATTCTGTGTGAGGGAAAAAGCTCAGTTCTGGTCATAGAAGTTAGCGTTATGGGAGATTAATTAGTGCAATAATTCGGGAGGCCATTTATGTGAGTCTGAGTCTTGTTCAAATTCTTTGTTCCTTTGCATAAAGAGCGTACTCTTAGTAGGACAGTGTTGCTTCAGCCATTGTCTGCCTCTGAAAGCCTTGGTTTGAAGACATCTTGATGTTTTAAACTAAATTCTCATTAGAATGTCTCTGTTTTACAGACATTTTGGAATGGCCTCAGCCAAAATGTTCTCAGAGCAGCATCCAGCAGGAAATACGCGTAAGTGTTCCTGGGGGTGGTCGTGTTTGGCTGTTGGTGTTTATATTTCCCCTGTTGCTGATACCAGGACTGATTGTTGGAGCCAGGGATTGGGTAACAGAGCCAAACCAGCAGAATAAAACTAGAACCTCTGCCCATAACTTTTCCAAGGCTGTTTCTTTATTTCTTGTTTCTCTCCAGGGAAGCTTTGAGAATTGATGTTCCCTGGTGCTCCCCCACCAGCAGTGCCCATAAAACATGGATTGCTGAGATTTGTTTGACTAAAACCGACCAAACAAAAATTAAAACAAAAGCCCTGATGGAGCAAATTGTTTTACAGTGCCATGAAATGGGTGATGCCTGGATCCATTCCCCTGCAGATAAAGTTCATTTCAAACATGCATTTGAATTACTCCTTTTTCATGTTGCAGGATAATGGGTGAAGGGAGCAGTTGGTTTTGTGACTTACTCAGATGTTTGTGGCTGATGGTGATTCAGGCCATGGGCTCGGAAATCTGTTTGTGTTGGGAAAGCTGGGTTTCACTGGGTACAGCTTAATGTTCCAAGCTCACTGCTCTGTTACTGGAACTGGAGTTGGAGCCCCTGGCAGCTTGGGCACAGAGAGGGTGACATTCCTGGAAACAAACACGGTCCTGCTCTGCTCAGAATGCCTTCTCTATCCCAGAACGTGCCTTTGTAAGCAAAGCTGTGGTTCAGGGATTCTCTGAGCCTCAGAGAGAGTAATGCACCGTTCCCAGAGAGAGGAGGGGGCTTCAGATTTCTCTTGTGTGAGAACCACTCTCATTTTTCAGGATCAAATTTACCTGTTGCTCCTGAGGATGGGAAAGGTGCTTTGCTTTGACTTCGGCTCAGAGCACTCTGCATGGGCCAAGTGATTTATTGCTGTGGTTTCTTCTCCCCATGCTAAGCAATAATAAATAAACAAATGCAATTTATTCAGATGAATGTTTTCAAACAAA
Source organism: Cyanistes caeruleus (assembly GCF_971803275.1). Lineage (NCBI taxonomy): Eukaryota > Metazoa > Chordata > Aves > Passeriformes > Paridae > Cyanistes > Cyanistes caeruleus. Next base: position 17,473,732 of record NC_141715.1, read on the forward strand.
TTTGAACACCAGGGTTGCCTAGCTGAGGCTGCCCCTGGGTCCCTGGCAGTGCCCAAGGCCAGGCTGATCAGGGCTTGGAGCACCCTGGGACGGTGGAAGGTGTCCCTGCCCGTGGCAGGGGTGGCACTGGATGAGCTTTAAGGTCCCTCCAGCCCAAACCAGTCTGGGATTCTGTGATCAGAACTAACCCAAAACAACTCCTGTCTGTAGGTTCAGAGTAAGTTGCGACTTTCTTGAAACCAAGCTCTTAAGGGTTGTTGAGGAGATACAGATACATGTAGTGAAGATATTCTGGGAAAGAATGATATTTTATATGCTTGTTTTAATAAGTAAGGGTTTACCTGTAAGTGATCTGGTTCAGAACAAAGGCACAAGGTTTAATTGCAGTCTAAGTGTCAGAGAACATCTTAGGTGAAGATACAGCCTGGATTTGCTTCAACATTGAGTGGAAAATCGCTTGGTCCTTTCTTTGGGACTGAAAATGTTTTTGCTATGTAGTTATTTTCCTTCAGTGGTAATTTTATTTTCCCCTGATGTGCTCTCCAGCTCCGAAGCGATCAAAGGTGCCGTTATTGGGATTGACCTGGGTACCACCAACTCCTGTGTGGCCGTCATGGAAGGGAAACAGGCAAAGGTGAGTAACATGGGTGCGTTACCTGCGGGGTGTCCCCGAGGTGAGGGTGTGGCTGTCACGCTTCCCCTTGTCCCCAGGTGCTGGAGAACTCGGAGGGAGCCCGCACCACACCATCCGTGGTGGCGTTCACGGCCGAGGGCGAGCGCCTGGTGGGGATGCCAGCCAAGCGCCAGGCGGTCACCAACCCCCACAACACCTTCTACGCCACCAAGCGCCTCATCGGCCGCCGCTTCGACGACTCTGAAGTGAAGAAGGACATGTGAGTCAGGGGCCAGTGCCACTGCCAGCGCCAGGGCAGCAAACACTGGGGGTCTCACCAGCTGCTCTGCTTCAAAACGCTGCCCTGTGGGAAGTGGCCATGCTGTGTTCAGTTGCATTCACTGCTCATCATGTTAAGGCTTTCAGAGAAGAGGAAAAAAGGCTTGCTGATGCTTGCAGGGCAGAGTTTTCTAATTCTTGAGGGTATTTGCAGTCAAAGCTGTGTGATCATACCTCAGGCCTGTGATGAAATGAGGTGTCTGATTGAAGCAGCAGAGAACAATGCAGTGTGTAAGCTCTCTGCAGGGCTGATGCATAGGCATGACTCCTGTCTATGCATTTGATGACTTAAGTATCTTTTTTTGAGACCTTAAATAGGGTGTAATACATATTTTTCGGACTTGTCTCAAACACTTAAAAAGTTGGTATATGTGCACTATTTGTACCATACAAGTGTTGGCAGTGGCAATCTGTAATTGGTACTTCTGGGATTTGATCTGGGGCTGTTGCTGGCCAGTTCATTGTTCTTTGTTTAGAACTGCACGTGTTTATCTGCTGACACTGATGGTCAGGGGTATATGCTGCTGCAGAAACTGAGTGTGAATTCTGGTGCTTTTCAGTAAGAACGTCCCATTTAAGATTGTCCGTGCCTCCAATGGAGATGCCTGGGTGGAGGCTCACGGGAAGCTCTATTCTCCCAGCCAGATCGGTGCCTTTGTCCTCATGAAGATGAAGGAGACTGCAGGTGGGTACAGCTTGCTCTTTGCTGCCTCTCTGCTTGGTACATGGAAGTGCTGCAGCCAGAACGGCGCTTCCTGGGTGCCAGACCCTCGCAGGGCAGGGCTGTGGATGGGGGAAGGGAGCAGGCTAGGAGACCTCAAGGGAGATCAGTGCCTGCCTCAGTCTTGGATCTTTCGCAAAATATCAGTGCTTTACTTCAAAGATACTCATACCAGAATGGGTTGCTGATTGATTCTGATTTTAGTTGAATTCACACTCACTCAGGAAGGGGAGCTCCATTTCCTTGGAAGCTGCCGTCCTTGTGTCTCCCTGGCTGCTGCTGAGCATGAGCTGTGGCAGCCAGGCTTGGAGTGGCTTTGTTCCTACTCAGCTGCACACAGGGAGAGAGGGAGTGTTCAGGGGACCCAGTTCTTGGGCCCTGATAGCCAGATAGCCAGTGGTGACTTTAAATCTTCACTGGGGAAAATATCCACTGGCCTGGAGAAATGTTCTTCTCTTTCTCAATTCCTAAAGTGGTTTCTGGGGAAACCGAGTGTTGTACAGAGAGGGGAGAGTGCCTTCTGCACCCTTACTTGTTAAACAGTGTGTCTAGTGAGTGTGAGGAGGGCAGGACTAAAGCTTCATCCAGAGGTGGTTGTATTTTCTGTGTTAGGTCCTTGGCACTTGCTAAAGCTCCACCCAGCAGTAAAATACAAGTTTGTGGTGTGTGAGCATTTAGAGATGACAGATAATTTGAGGGTGAGGTTCCTCTGCCTTCAGCAGGGATCTCCTTCCTGGGGGGATGTTGGCTTTTGGCCTGGGTGCTGCATGATTTCAGCTGTGGCTCTGCAGGCAGCAGAGAGCAGTGCAGTGTGTAAGCTCTGTGCAGGGCTGCTGCAGAGCCGTGAGTCCTATCTGTGCATCCTCACTGCATCGAGCACATGGGTATTTTTTAGCAGGTCTCAATGTGCATTTGATGACTTCTCTTTTTACCTTAAAACAAGGTGTAATGTATATTTTTCTGACATCTGCTGTCTTAAACACTTAAAAGTTGGGACATGTACATAGTTTGTACTAAGTGTTAGCAACAGCAGATTCTATAAATGGGATAAAAATTAGTAACTTTTAAGTGCCTCACATGCAGAAAAATGGAGTACAGCTTCAGCCTCACACTCTAAAAAGACAAACTCTCAGATAAATTCATTAAAGTGGCATCTAGTTACTGATGGAATTGCAGAGGTGCACTGCTGTGCTGCCAGAAGTCTACAAACTATTCTGTGTTTTGTGGAAGGACTGGAATTCTGCACAGCTCCCTCTACATCTTCCCAGAAAACAGCAAGCCCATCTCCTGTTAGTTGAGAGAAATAATTTCAAGTTAGTTATTAATGGAGAGAGACTATTTACAAAAACATGTAATGGTGGGTTGGGGGGCTAGATTCAAACAGAGTGGGTTTGGGTTAGACAGTAGGAAGAAACTCTTCCTGGGAGAGTGGGGAGGCCCTGGCACAGGGTGCCCAGGGAAGCTGTGGCTGCCCCTGGATCCTTGGCAGTGCCCGAGGCCAGTGGATGGGACTTGGAGCAGCCTGGGACAGTGGGAGGTGTCCCTGCCATGGCAGGAGCTGGGATGAGATGAGCCTCCTGCCCATTTTCTGATTTTGTGAAGGATAACTTGGTGTTCTTACAAGGATAATTTCTGGTTTGTGTCCTTTTTCTTCCAGAAAATTACCTGGGACACGCAGCAAAGAACGCCGTAATCACAGTCCCTGCTTACTTCAATGATTCTCAGAGACAGGTACTCATCAAGCTGGGAGATTTTAGCGCTCATAAATCGCATACAGTTCGTCTCAGCAGTCAGCACTCTCCCCTTTCCTCCTCAGGCTACCAAAGATGCTGGGCAGATTGCTGGCTTGAACGTCCTGAGGGTGATTAATGAACCCACAGCAGCTGCACTTGCCTATGGGCTGGACAAGTCTGAAGACAAAGTGTAAGTGCATGTGCATAGCACCAGCCCTCTGAAACAAACCTGCTGGGATTTGCCTCCTCTGCTTGCTGACTTTGAGAGCACTGCTTGGAGTTCTGCCAGGGTGGACTTAGAGCTGTGAGATCTCTGTAATGTCACCTCTGTTCTGTGCCAGCCAGCCTTGCTAATGAGAGTTCATAACTTGCAGCTACAACTTAATTATCCAAGCTGAGTGTCAATTTAGGTACCTTACTCGCAGGTGGCAGGGGTGGGTGTGGCTGAGGACAGCTGGGTGACAGGCTGTCAACAGAGGTGCTGCTGGGCAGCAGGGGAGTTATGCTGAGCTGTGCCAGCTCCCCTTGCAGCTCCCCTGTCTGCATTCAGCCCCCTGTCGCTGTCAGGGATGGTTACAGAAGTGCAGGCTTTTGTTACACATTCTGTATTTCTGAGGTACTGATAATGCTGGGAAAGCCTCACATTTTGATAAAAAAAGCATTTTCATAATAGTTCAGATGTCCCTGCTCTTCAGGGACACTCTTCACGTCATTGGATGTGAGAGTGTCTGGTTTTGGAGAGGCAGGAGCTGCCCTCTCTGAAAAAATGGACAAGGTCAGGCTTGGTGCAGCACATCTTCCAGTCCCACATGGACTCTGGGTGCTCAGGGGGTATGGACACATTGAGATGGATCACTGCTGTCTCTAAAGATGCTTTGAGTTTGTGTGGGCAGCTATGTGAGCTCTTATATCATCTCTTGAGGATGGGGAGTCTCACCTTTGTACTGCCTCTCTCCCTGCAGCATCGCAGTCTATGACCTAGGTGGTGGCACTTTTGATATCTCTGTGTTGGAAATCCAGAAGGGAGTCTTCGAGGTGAAGTCCACCAACGGTGACACATTCTTGGGTGGAGAAGATTTTGACCAGGCTTTGCTACAGTATATTGTGAAAGAGTTCAAGAGGGAGGTAAGGTGTCTCTCCAGAGCACAGTCCTGTGTTACACTGCTTTTCAGCCTCACTTCTGTAGAAGAGAGAATTCTCTTCAATTCTTAGCACTTGATTTGTCACCTCTGTCTGGAATTTAAGACGATTAAGCACATTTTAGCCAGCTTCCACTTCTTAAACTTGTTTTTTTGAAGTGGAATATTCCTTTCCTGGAAGACACAGAATAGCAGAACTTCTGCCTTTTCTTCTCTGTGGTATAGCAGGACTGTCCTGCACACAGTCTGCTTATGTTTCAAAGTAAACATCTGTGGTGCAATTGAAGTGACAGGACAGATGCAACCAAGAGTTGCTGGGAGGAACCTGTAATGTAATTCCAACAATTCCTTTGTTACTTCAGTTCTGTCTTCTCACTCTATGCTGCAGCAGCCTTTCCGAGCTTCAGTGTGTACCTCACTGAATGGCTGCTTGCAGAGCAGAGAGGGCTGGCAGGTTGGAATGCTGACTACACCTGGAGCAGGGAGAGAGCAACACAGTGCACATGGCTGGCTGCTCTAGGAAAAGCTGCTCAGTCAAGAGCTCTGAGAAGGTCACCTGCAGGGAAGTGACTCCTTAGCAGTCACAGAGAGTTTGTTAACCCTGTTTTTGTCACACAGACGGGAGTTGATCTGACTAAAGACAACATGGCCCTTCAGAGGGTGAGAGAAGCGTCAGAGAAAGCCAAGTGTGAGCTTTCATCATCTGTGCAGGTATGTGCCTGGCTCCAGAGCATCCACTACAACACTGAGAGACACTGAGTTCTGCACTGGGTTTGTTTACAAAGCTCTCTTGACACGTTTCTTCTGTGTAACTGGCACAGCAGGTCACTCAGCAGGGTGGGCTGCAGAGCATGGGGAGCTGCTGGAAGCTGAGTTGTTGGGTGCTGAGTTTTGCCCTTTTTCTGGCACCACATCATCTGATCTTGCAGGAAATGTGACCTTATTGCCAACCTGTTCTGTACTTCAGAATTGTGATGGGCATCAGGGAATTCAGCCAATGCTGGGTTACTGGAACCACTTGCAGATCTGTACAAGCAGTTCCAAACCCTTGGTGCTACTCATTCCACTGAAGCAGCTAATTTGTGTAGTAATTCCTATACAGAATCTTGACTTATTTGCCTATAGATGAGTTGTCTGGACAATGGGCAGCAGCCACCCTCCCTTCTTTTTTCCATCAGCTTTGTATATTAATGCAGTCAAGCATGTCTTTTATTCATTACTGAATAAGGAACTGGAGAAGCAGCAAGTTGGGAGTGTAATAGTCCTGGCTAAGTAAAATTAAGGTCAATTATATAGTAATTGAAATGGGGACTCTGCCAAGTTCTAGGTTCTGAATAAGCATCTTTAATTTTATCTGATGGTGGTCTTTTTACTGGCCAGTGGGGAGCTCATAGCAAGGAGCTGAGGGCAGTCACAATGGCTGCATAGTTCTGCCAGAGACATAGCAGGCTCTGTTTTAGGAGCTCAAGAGCTGGCAAATGCAGTTTGCTCATACCAGGAAAGATTAATTCCTTAACTCCTGAGCAGTGAAGTGAAAACTTCACTTCAACTTGGTTTTGGTCCTGTTTTCCCCCAATACTTTTGACCATGCTGTGTATAAAGTGAGTGCACACCTCTGGTCAGCAGCATGGCTTTAATTCTTAAACTTAATCTCCAGAGCTTAAAGCACTAATGCTTTAATTGCTTTGGATTGTAGTGTCTTTCGATGTCAACATGACTCAGCACTTGAATCAGATGATTTCAGTATAAGATTTGCTTTAAAAATCCAGCATGTGACAAACAGCCATAAGCAAGTGGAGATTATGGTTCCTTGCTCTAATTCACTTTGTGTTAAATGGCAGCAGAGTGGCTGTTGAACATGAGCTGTTGGTATTTAGAGAACACTCAAGAGAGAAGGAAAGACCTTCAAGGAGTTTACCTGGTGTGGAATGTGAGTCAGTTGGCAGAATCTTTGGAGCTCTGCAGATGGGCTTCTGGGTTGTGCTGAAGGAACAGCATTAAGGTTGTCACTTCCAGTGTTTCTGCTCTTACCTCCTGGCTGTGACAGATTGTTTTGCCCAACAGTGAAAGACCTTGAAGTAACTGTTAAAGTTGGGGTTTAACAGTTGTAACCATGAGGTGTGGAACAAAATAATTGTCCTCTTTCTGAGATGTCAAACATAAACGTGCCTACTGCCACTTAAAGGGGGCTGGAGGGTAACAGCCACGCAGATGCCTCATTACAGGCCAAGCAGAACTTGTAAGGTGATGTAAAGCCCATTCCTGGTTTTCCCTGAACCTGTTTCCATGCCACAGACTGACATCAACCTGCCCTACCTGACCATGGACGCCTCTGGACCAAAGCACTTGAACATGAAGCTGAGTCGGGCGCAGTTTGAGGGCATCGTGGCTGACCTGATCAAGAGGACAGTGGCCCCCTGCCAGAAAGCCATGCAGGATGCTGAAGTCAGCAAGAGTGACATTGGGGAAGTCATCCTGGTCGGTGGCATGACCAGAATGCCAAAGGTATGAGCTCAGGGCCTGTTCAGGCAGGGCTGGCACAGTTGCCCTGTGCTTGCTGTTTGGGGGATCAGAGGAGCCAGAGTCTCAGGGCAGATCCTCTGTGAGGATCCCATGGGAGCACTGCCCAGAACCTCTCCTGTTTGCTTATCTCAGCTGGGGCTCAGACTGAGCTGCACTGTACAGAGTCAAGGGGCACGTGCTGGGAGGTGAAAGCCCAGCTGCAGCTGCCATTGTGTGCGTGGGACACGAGCAGCATTGCTGAGAGGGACGGGGCATTGCCTCTTGTTGTGGGCTCAGTGTGGGAAAGGTGCATTTCAGTGACAGCCACTTGTCAGCAATCTGTGCCTTCCAAGGGATTTCCAGCACTTCCAGCTGTGAAGAACCTGCATGAGCAGAACCCCTCTGGGACCTGCTGGTTGTGTGTAATCAGAGGCTGCTGTTGGCAGGCCCATTTACCTGGCTCTTTCAGACACTCCTTATCTAAAACCTGGCCCTTCCAATCTTTGGAGATAAGCACAGCAGGTAGCTTTAAAGCCTGCTGTGCTGACATGCACAATTGTGCAGATAAGTGCTGTCTGCAGGTGATTTACTGGTGCTGTTCCAGCCATGCCTGCTGCTCCTCCATCCCAGAGCTGAACAGGGATGTTCACTGCTCCCTCCAAGGGTAGGTGCAGCCTGGCCTTTCCTGCAGAGAGCACCAGAATCTCACTCCAGAGGTATCTCTCAGGCTTTGACTGTTTGTTGCTTCATGATTTGCGGGTCCCCTCTAGGACAGTAGGTGTGTGCGTGGTCCTGCTTGGGGTTGATTTCGGGTTTGGTGGGAAGGTTTTTCTTCCTGTATTAATGAGCCTGGTAGCTGGAGGTGATACTGGTGTGAGCAGAAGGTCACCCAGGCAGAGGAGCCAGAACAGCAAGATAAACAGAAGCTCCTGCTCTGGCCAAAGCCCAAGTGAAGTAACTGCTATATGTTCCCAAAGTCCTTGTTGTTCAGCTGGATAAAGGAAAAATGGTGTGATTACCTGTGTAGAACGTGATGACAAACACAAAACCTTTTCCTGAGAGATTGTATCCTTTAGGGGTTGAAGACAGAATTTAAATACTGGTCTTTATTTTTCCTTCTTCCCCTCATAACCGCCAGCATATGTGGCTTTGAGCTGACAGAATGCTTTCCTGTGTGCCTGTAGCTCTGCCTCTGAAATTGGTGCCAGTGTGTTGTACATAGCCAAACCTTCTCTTGGGCACCTTGTTCTGCTCTCTTCCCCTGCTGGGAGGGAATGTGGCTTCTCTGGAGCTCTGCCATGGCCAGTACTCCAGGAGATGGACTGTGGGTGGCTACAAGTATTGTTTTGTACTGTAAAATACACCTCCAGAGGGAAAGACTTGCATTTAATTACATGCTGTCACACAGAGTCCTCCTCTGTAATGAGTACTCTGGACCGGTGTCTCCTGGCTGCAGTGCACAGTTGGGTGTTTGCTTCCAGCAGTTCTCCAGGCACATCCCACTCACCTGTGCTGATGTGCCCAGCACCAGTACTGCGAGAGGAGGCCCAGCCCCACAGCCTTCCCTTGCAGGGCAGTTCTGAGCTGTGCTCTGGGGCAGACCCTCAGTGCATTCCTGTCCCGATGCTCCAGCAGGAAATCTGTTGGGATCACGGGCACAGTCCTTGGGAATGGGCAGAGCTGGCTGCAGAGCTCACAGTGCTGACAAAGCCCATCTCCTCTGCTGAAACAGCCCACCAAATAAAGAGCTGGAAAACACTGCTCTTTATACAATTCCCTTTTTTTTTTCCTTTGCTGCACACAAACCACATGAACTGTGCTGCTGGTTTTTTTTACCTTCCCTGTGCTCCTCCACAGCTGTACTGTCCTTGGCAGCTGTGTCCTGCTCAGTGCTGGCTTGCACAGTTCCCAGGGAGCGGTCCTTGACTCGCAGATAAGCCTCCCACATCCCCTGGGAATGTGGCTAGGCTGTGGGAAGGCTCTGGTGGGGGCTGCCTGGCAGCTGGCACACAGGGTCTCCTGGGGAAGGGGCTGTCTGGGCTGGAACAAGGGCATTCAGTGCTGTGCAGGAGGCTGGGCAGTGAGGGAGCAGGCACAGAGCTAAGGTTTCTATCTCAGGCTTCCATGGCAGCAGCATAAGGACACAGCTGAGCCAGGCTGCTGTGGCTGTGGTGGTTCCCCCACAGATGAGCTGTGCTGTGTCTCCTCTCAGGTGCAGCAGACAGTGCAGGAACTGTTTGGCCGTGCTCCGAGCAAAGCGGTCAATCCTGACGAGGCTGTGGCCATTGGAGCAGCCATCCAAGGTGGGGTGTTGGCTGGTGATGTGACAGATGTGCTGCTGCTGGATGTAACTCCCCTCTCCCTGGGCATTGAGACTCTGGGAGGTGTCTTCACAAAGCTCATCAACAGGAATACCACCATCCCCACCAAGAAGAGCCAGGTAAGAGCTGACTCTGGATGGGTCGGACTGTGCTGGTGCTCTCAGACAGCTGAGGAAAGGCCACCCAGAACATCCCAGTAGATGGTTTTGCCTCTTCTGACAAGAGAAGCAGTGGAGAAATCAGGTTTTATGTCAGCCCCTCAGATTATTGGTGTGCCCAAGAGGGGAGGGCAGTTGAGTTAACGATGCCAAGATCTGCCAGGATGTTTGTGGCCTGATGAGGGTTCGTTCTTGCAGTGTGTGTGCCATGATGTCAGTTGTCAACACGTCATTCTGAAGAAAGATTGTTTGGAGCTCTTCTGGGACTGAGCACCACGCCCATGGGAGAGCCCTGGCTTGCCTGAGTGCCTCGGGAGGGGTTATCTTTGCATTGTCATGTCCTGGTGCCTTGGGTGTGATCCTTTCCTTCCCTTGGCACTGTCAGGGCCTGCTGCTGTGTGCTCTGTGATAATGCCTGAGCTGCCTGGGACGTGGGCTGCAGCCTGCTGCTTCAGGGGAGATGTTCTGGGGTGTGGTGGCTGCCCTGGAACCTGCTGCTGCCATGGATGGCCAGTTTTTGTGTTCCCAGGTGCATACAGGACAAGACAACAGTGAGCTTGGCTCTTGTTAGCCTTAATACCCTGGAGTTTTGTCAGAGGAACATGAGAACAGCAAGCATTTCATGATCTTTCCCTTCCAAGTAGCTTCCTTTTATTCCTTGTTCAGTCAGCTTGTAACTGCAGATGTTTGTGTTCTAACTAGCTATACAGTAACTTCCTGTTCCTTTTCCATAGGTGTTTTCTACAGCTGCTGATGGGCAAACACAAGTGGAGATCAAAGTGTGCCAGGGAGAGAGAGAGATGGCCAGTGACAACAAGCTGCTTGGCCAGTTCACATTGGTACGTTGGCTTCTCTATTCCTGACCTTAGACCTGACCTTCTTGGAGACGTTCAGAGCCTTCTCCATTTCAGCTGCCCCCTGAAGGCAGTGTTGAAGGGGGAGTCATCTTACAGAGGACATTTGACCCCTTTGTAGTACAAAAGCAGCCTCCAGGGGCACAGCCTGGCCCTAGGACAGCCTTTCTGTGGCTGAGGACCACCTGGCATTGAAGATGGATCTCGAAGTTTCTGAGCACTCCCATGTGGCACTGCAGGTACTTGCAGCTTCAGGGCCTGGCCACCAGGAAGGGCTCTGGGTGTAAAAAAGCCCATGCAGTACCAGGACCAGCAGATAACCTGAATGCTGGCCTCTCCTCTGGTGTAGCAAAGATGGGAGCTGGAGCAGTTCCAGGATACCTGCAGTCCCTAGGGGAGCCCATGCCAGCCTAGTGAGACCCTGGGAGTGGAGTTGGTGTGAGCTGAGGTGCCCAGGGGGTCAGTCTGTGACCTGGTTGGAATTGCAGTGTGTGTGCTATGATGTTAAACTGTCAACACGTCATTCTGAAGAATTGTGTGGAGACATTGTGGACTGAGCCCACACCCTGCACCCTGGGGAACAGATGTGCTCCAGGATTGCTGAGAGCAGAGAGGGGCTGCCCAAGCAGCAATCCTGAGCAAAATGGGTTTGGTCAGTGCTGGCCAAGTTTGGCACTGTTAAACTGTTCAAGTTAGTGTGAACTTCCTAGGAAGAGCCCTGCTGAGAGGAAGGGCTTTGCCTTTCTTTTGTCCTTTTGAAGGAAGCTGCCTCTCACTGTCTTAAAATGGCTCCCCAGAGGTGGCCAGTGAAATCTGTGTCCAGAATTGAGGAAATAGAGTATCCTGCCATAGCTGTGAAAGGAAGGCTTGAGTAGCAATAAAGCAGAACCTGTATCACCTTGGAACCAAACCTGGAGGTTCTCTCTTGTGGTTTCTGTGCACTTGTCCAAGGCAGAAACCTGGATCCTGTCAAGATACCAGTGCACAGCATGGTGCCAACAGGTACTTAGAGGACTCTGATCTGAGCTTTGGTTAGTTGTTCATTCAGTATCAGATCCCCAGGGTGATATGCCCAGCCCTGGTCCCCTGAGCTCTGTCCCTGTGGGAGCTGATGGCCAACCCTTGTCCTTGCTCAGGTCGGGATCCCTCCAGCACCACGGGGAGTGCCCCAGATCGAGGTCACCTTCGACATCGACGCCAACGGCATCGTGCACGTGTCAGCCAAGGACAAGGGCACCGGGCGGGAGCAGCAGAGTGAGTGCCCTGGGCCTAACAGGGAGGGCAGCAGGGGCTGCTGAGGGTGACACTGAGTGGCTCCAGGGGCAACAGAGTGTGCTCCAGTGCTGCCTGGAGGGCGTCCCACTATCTGGGGTGGGGATGGAGCATGTGGCCACATGCTTGGGTCACCCCTACTCTTCAGCCTGTTGCCAGGGCAGCACAGATGCAGCTGAAGTCATCTGAGCCTGTTATCCCCTGGAAGGGAGAGTGGACAAAGGGATAAGTGAGAGCTGAGCTGTGGGTTTTTGTTGTAGGGCACTAAAGCTACTGTAAGCACACAGCCTCTGCCATCTCCAGTAACCTGCTGCCAGAGGCTGCTGCCAGTGGAGATGAAGCCCCTGCCAATGTCAGGGCAGCCCTCACTGGCAGGATTTCACCAAATTCCAAGCGTTTTTGTCCTGTGTGACAGTCCTGCCTTGGTGTTGCCATCTGGAATAATTGCAGCAACACTTGAGCAGAGTGCAGCTGTTTCCAGCTGTGTACCAGTGCCCAGGTGTTGGGCACACAGGTTGGCTCACTCAGGGCTCACTGGTGTTGGTGCTCTGTCACTGAGGTGTTTGGGTTAGTCAGGTGTGCCCTGTGTTACCCTGTGGGGACAGAAATTGGGCTTTGGGAAGGCAGCACCATGTGTGAGTTGTCTTGAGCTGTGCTGCTGGGAGTGCTGTTCTTTGGGAGCACACAGGGATTGCAGTCTGTGAGCCTGGCTGCATGAAGGTGCCAGCATTTAATGGAGAACCAGATCAGGAAGATCTCTGACTCCAGGGTGTGTCATGTACAGCTGAGCAGACCAGCCCTGTGCCAAGATTCTGTTTGTTTGTAATTATTCCATTATAAAGGTCTAGAGATTGGGATATTTTGAAGCAGCAGGTTTTCCCTGTGACCACCATGTTCATTTTCTTCTGCTTAGGCTGGAAGTGTCTTCAGCTGGCAGGAGGCTCAGGGAGTTCAAGCTGTCAGTGTATTCTGCTCTGTGGTGCAGTGAAGTGTTGGGCCCCATGTGCTGTAATTAATGACACAGTCGACAGTTTCTAAAGCTCTGTGGTGGGTTCAGGAGATTAATTTGAAGCTTTTACAGATTCCCCTGATAGAAAATAAAATTCTCTTTTTCCTTGTGACTGGAAGGCTCTATACTGCCCTTCAGCTGTTCCTTGGAGAGAACCCTTGAGCAGTGAAATGCTCAGTTAGCAGAAGTATTTACTATGCACAACTGGAGGTTGTACGCTGCTTTTAATCACACTGCTTGGCTTTTTGGCAGCAGTTTGGCACCCTGCTTGTTACTTGGATTTCCTTGGAGATCTTGGATGTGTGGCAGCCTTCTTCTGCTGAATAAAAGGCTCCTGGTGACAGGCAATCAGAATTACCTCTAACTGCCTGCCTGTAGGTAGATGTGGTCCTAATTACAAAACTGCTTATCCCACATCTGTATCTAAAGAACACCTCTGTGTGTGTCTTTGTTCAGGGTTCACTGACAAATACTCCACAGAAAAGTTCCTTTAAATTGTGATTGTAGCATGCACTTTTACGGGCTTTGAGATATCCTGGTCCTGTTGCAATTAAATTAGACTAATTCCTGCAGTAAAGCCTGAATATAGATTATGCTTTTTGACACTAATAAAGGGAAAAGACCAAGGAAGGGATGTGTAAGAGCCTGCCCATAGAATCATGCTCCAGTTCTTCATTAAGGGCAATGTGAGGAGCTGGGTGGGAAGTGTTGTCTTACCCTGTCACCAAGCCTGGGCTGTTTTCCAACAGGGAAAGGAGTCTTTGGTGAAACCATTCCTTCTCTTCGGAATTTTTTGTTGGTTGGGGCTTTGCTGGAGGGTTTGTTTGTTTGAGGGGTTTTAGTTTTGATATTTATTTTTTTTTTTTAGTATTGGGGTTCTAATCTGTGATGCTCCTTTGGTTTGAGGTCTTTGGTGCACTCTCACTTTGCAGGAGGATTAACTGAAGACTGGCCAGAATGTCTTGCAGACCAGCAGGCAGGGAGTATGTAGCAGAGCTGGGGAGTTGCAGATCCAGGAGATGAGGCTTTTGCCTTGCCAGCATCATCAGTGGCTCTTTAAAGAGTCACAGTGTTTGTCCTGCCCACGGGGCCTCCCTCGGTGCAGTCTCTGAGTGAGGCTGCTGCTGTTAGGCTGGGGAACAATCATCTCCTCAAAGGTGAGAGCAGGTCCTTTATTCATGTTCTTCTCTGCTGCAGTTGTTATCCAGTCATCTGGCGGCCTCAGCAAAGATGAAATTGAGAACATGGTGAAGAACGCAGAGAAATACGCGGAGGAGGACAGGCGGAGAAAGGTAACGGGGTCAGGGAACTGCTGCTTCCAGCACTCTGCTCTGAGCTGTGCCCAACCCTGGGGCTCTGCTCTGGGAGCTCTTACCCAAATCTCTGCTCCTTTCCTAACGTTGACACTCCAGGGTTGCAGGAAGGTGTTTGCAGAGGCATTTGGGCCTTGGGGTTGGATACCTTGCCCTGTGTGACTCCACTTCACGGCTCCCTGGGGAGTTCCTGGGATGTGGAGGCAGCAGTGAGCAAACTCACCTGCCTGCTGCTCATGGCAGACAGCTTTGCAGCTCTGGTGAGGGGTTTTGTAATTGTTGCTCTCCACTGTCCCCCTTGGCTGTGCATTTGGCACCTGGAATGCTGTGTCCGTGTGAGCATGCTGGCCTCAGTACAGGTGGAGGAGGAGGTGATGGAAATCCTCACTGGCCTCATTGAGGAAAGACTGGCACTTGCCATGGAGGACTGACTGAAGCTGTGCTACACACAGGATTAATGGGTGGAATTAATAGGTTTAATGAGGGTAGTACTGATGAATTATGCAACTAAATAGAGAGCATTGATTTTTAAGCAGACACAGCACAGGCTGACTCTGGGATGTGGCATCAGCATGTGTTTAGTGATTGCTGAAACTGGCACAAGGAATTGATCTGCATTGTGTCCTTCAGTATGCAGGAGCCTGTCTCAGGTGTCCAGGCAGTGCTGTAAATGTTAACCCCAGCAGGGAAGGGATCAGAAGAGGACTGAAGGGGAGAAGGCATGGAATAAATTCCCAGGAAGCCAGCCCTGACTGGCCTCAGAACCTCTAAAGCCACAAAGCAGTGGCTGATGGGCATTTTTAGGTTAGCTGTAGAACCTTCAAAGACCTTGCTCTGAAAGTCGCACTGTTTGAATAACCTCATCATCACCCTGAAGCATAGGGGGAGGTCTGGCATCTGAAGAGGCTGCACTGGGAACTGTCCTGCTGCCTTACTTTGGATCTTAAATTGCTGGATAAGTTCTTCTCTGTTGTAATACTGAAGTGGGACTCACCCCTGTTCATTGAGTTCACAGAGCAAGGTGATCAGGTTATTTTAACTAACACTTGACTGTAGTCAAGTTTTAGCTGTAGTTTTCAAAATTGCCTCATTACGCTTTTCTGATCCTGGTTTTACTGATGAAAGGAATGCATAAATGGGAGTTTTTGTAATTAAGGGACCACGAGTAAAACCACCCAGCATTTGAGTTGTCTCTAGTGCCCCTGTTGCTGAAGAAACTTCAGGATATTCTCCAAAAGCTCTGCTGCTTTCTCAAGGAGCAAAGTATGTTGTCCCTGAGGTGTCTGTCCTTTCCCATGTGCCAGCGTGTGGTGCATTGGTCACTTGTGGTTCAGGGGAGTGAAACCCTGAGGGCTGCCTGGCACAGACTCCTCTCAGGACCCCGTGGGGCCACAGTGCACCTAGAAGTGAGGGCTTGCGTTTCTTCTTGCCCTGGTGCCATTAAGAAGGACTCTGGGTGGGAACTTTAGTGGAGTTTGGCAGTTTGGGGCATGAAATGTTACCCCTTGTGTAACCAGTGGTATGGGCAGCAGGCCTGACAAGCTCTCTCCCCCAGGAACGTGTAGAGGCCGTGAACATGGCCGAGGGCATCATCCATGACACGGAGTCCAAGATGGAAGAGTTCAAGGATCAGCTGCCAGCAGATGAGGTAGGTGGCTCCTCATCCTGGAGTGCTATAGCAAATGAAATTCCTCACATTGCTCACATTCCCACTGAACTCTCAGCTGGATCTGGCCAGTGGCTCCAGCTCTGGCCGTGTTTCTATGCTGGGTGAAGGTGGCACAGCCCTGCACCTCTGGCTGTGGCCCTCAATGGGAAGGGTGAGTGTGGCTGAGGGGAGGATGGGCAAACATCCTTAGGGGGACAGGGTTGGGTGCTGGCAGATAACCCTTTACAAAGTGCAGGGTGGGTGTCACTGAGGCTGCGAGTGCCTGGGACTGCTGCTGAGAGGTTTGTGACAGAGCTGTGGCCTTGGCATGGCCTTGCAGTGCTGTGATAAGGGCTGTGCCAGGGCTGGCTCCTCAGTGGGCTTTGCTCCAAGGCTGGAGATGGTGGACAGTGCCTGCCTTTGTTAGCACGGGGACAGAGGCAGAGCTGCTGTGCTCTGGCAGTGCATGCACGGTGACCAAGAACCTGGGGGCAATAAATAGTAATCAGCATCCACCTAACTCCAGTTTTTCTCTCTTAGAAATTAAATGGATATTTAATATCCAGGAGTGCTTTTCACACCGCCCTAAGGTGGTGCACTGTGAATTTCAAAAGCCAAGTTTAGAAGAGTGTGCCCAAATAACCAGTTTAACAATTCTGGGAAGCAGAATTAAAGGGCTCCTGGGGGCTATGAGGTGTCTGAGGGAATGCAGTTTGTTGGTAGCAGCCTCTGGTCAGTTAAAGGCTATTTCTCTGCCAGCAGACAGGGACAGGACAAAGGGCAGTGGTTTTAAACCCTGTGAGGATGGGAAGCCCTGGCACAGGGTGCCCAGAGCAGCTGTGGCTGCCCCTGGATCCCTGGAAGTGTCCAAGGCCAGGTTGGACAGGGCTTGGAGCAACTTGGTTGAGTGGCCATGGCAGGGGGGTGGCATGAGGTGATCTTTAAGGTCGCTTCCCACCCACAGCATTCTGGGCTGATACTGGCTGGCTCTTTCTTTGGAACTATGTGAGTTTCCTCTCCCTAAATCCCTGTTCCCTGCAGGGACTGTTTGCTGTGACTTCCCTGGGTAGGTGGGACAGCCTGTGCTGATGGTGGCTGTCACTGCTGTCCCCGTGCCATGCCCAGGAGCCCTCTGGGCAGGGGAAGAGGCAGTGCCAGCCTGGGCAGGGACTGAGATGGCTCTGGGCCTCTTCTGTTGGTTTGCTCCAAGCTGCTGCTCCGTGGGCAGCCCTGGGACTGACCAGGGCAGGGTCAGCCCTGCTTGCCAGCTCCCCAGCAGGGCCTTAAACACCCATGGAAACCAGCTTGCTGTGGCTGCCCTGGTGTGGCTGTGCCAGGTGAGCTGTGCCAGGCTCAGAGCATGGCCTTGGCCAGCTGTCAGGCCCTGCAGGGCTCTGTCCTTGGCACCTCTGCCCAGACAGCAAACAGGGCCCCATTAATGCCAACTGGGACACTGTTAGTGAAGTGGACAGGTGCCCACTGGGAACTGGGCACAGTCCTAGGCCCTGCAGACTCACTTTGAGGCTTAGCTTCATGGATTCTGGCACGAAAAGGTGGTTTTGCTGTGGCCAACAGGTGGTGAAATGACAGGATGGAGATTAACAGTTCACCAATTTCACGTTTGTGTCTTTTTTGCAGTGCAACAAATTAAAGGAAGAAATTGCTAAAATGAGAGAACTTCTGGCTCGTAAAGATAGTGAAACAGGAGAGAACATCAGGCAGGCAGCAACCAGCCTGCAGCAGGCTTCCCTGAAACTCTTTGAGATGGCATACAAGAAGGTAGGTGCATGGCCAACTCCCTTTCAGAGCCCTCAGATGGGGAGGGGGGAGCCAGGACACAAACTTTTGGTTGGGAGGTGGTGCTGGGCCTCTGCAGATCCCCCTGAGTGACACTGGCTGAAGGGGAAGCTGTGGAAGGTCAGGGAGAGTTGAAGGCCTGAAATCCTGGCCATGCTTCCAGGCTGGGTGTTCCGTTACTGTACAGCATTCCATGAAAAAGGGGAAGCTTCTAGTAAGGAGCATCCAGAAGAGCAAGGAGAGGGCTTTCCCCTCAGTGCCTGAAGGAGTAAAGTAACTCCTGAACTTACTCCATGGTGATTGTAAAACACGATTCCTTTTCAGTCTGCCTGAAGCCACAGTAAAGGCCATTGGGATTTTCTCCGCCTCCTTCCCAGTGGAAGGCCCTCCCACCCACTGGCACCTGGCCAGGCTGTGCTTGCCTGTGCAGGAAGGTGTCCCAGCATGGCTGTGGCACGGTGCCCAGGTGACCTTGGTGCTGAGCTGTCCTTACTGGGGACAGCTGCTTTCCTGATGTCAAACCAAACCTTCAGTGCTGCACTGGCAGCCTATTTCATCCCCGGGGAAAGGGAATAATGGGAAGATTGTTTCCTCCCTCTCAGAGCTCATGCAGAGATGAAGATTTCCCTTCTCAGTGGACGTTGCTCATTGCCCTGAAGGAGGGTTCTCCAGGCTGGAGCTGACCTGAGCAGCCAGCCAGGGAAAAATGGCCAGGAGAAGCAGTTTCTTGTTACCACGAGTAATAAACCCGTTTGTTCACAGATGGCCTCGGAGCGAGAGGGTTCTGGAAGTCCAGGAGATCAGAAGGAAGAGAAGCAATAAGGAGACTCTGTCTTGCCTTGACGAGAGAATGATGAAGAGGTCGATTTTCTTGATGCTTGGGAGAGAAGGGACCTTCCTGAGCAGCAAGGGGCAGAATTCAGACTTACTGTGTTTTTGCAGTATTCTATATATAAAATTCTTCAATGTATAAACTTAGTGATGTGTCTGCTAGATAAATTGTCACTTGATGAAAGTTAATTCATGCCAGACAAAGTTAGGAGTTTGGCCCTGGTGTGTTCCCCTGAGCACCTGGGGACTGGCTGATCATTTAATACTTGACACAATGGTGTAGTAAATCCGAGATCCAAGCTTGGAAACCATGTCATGAAATTGGAGGGCGGAGATGGGAATGTCTGGGAATGGGGAGGAGAATAAGGCCTGCATGGCCCCTCCATGTGGGTCTGAGGAGCTGGGGGCAGGTGAAGGCCTGTGAGCAGCAGGGGCAAGGCTGGGACTTCGCTGGAGACCATTTAGCCCTGAGCTAGGCTGGTACCTTTGTTCTGAAGGAAAGGGGCTACTTCAAACTCAGCTGTAACATTATTTCTTACAAAAGAGGCAGTGTGGAAGTTCAATACTTTGCTTGTCTGAGCCTTCTGCTCCATCCTGTGTCTGTTCTCTGCTTATGGTAAAACAATTTCCTTGATAATAAAACTGTTACTGGATCCATTCTGGATTTTTTTAAAATAAAAGCAGAAAAGTGTCCAATGTGGAGTTCCCGGTCTCCTGGCCTTTGATGGAGAATAGGAGCCACTTTAGTGCCTGTGACAGCTGCAGAGGGAGAGCCAGGAAGCTGTAACTTTGTGAAACTTCTGCTTCATTCACAGGCGCAGGAGCTTTCTGGTGTAAGGTTGGGCTCTTCTGAGAGTGTCGGTGCTGCTCTCCCGGGGTGCCCCAAGTCCTACGCCTGCAGTAGCAGTGGGACTTCACCCTCAGGCACTTTGTGCTTGGGCTTATCCTTATGAAACACGCTCCAGGCTTGAGCAGCACTTGGCTTCTGTGCTTCCAGCAGCCCAGCCTTCCAGGGAGCTGCATAAATGTAGCTGTGTCTCCCTTCTTTTTCTGCATCTCTGGGAGACTCTGTGTCTCTTCAACTAGAATGAAAACCGGGTTTGCAGCTGCTTTGTCCTGCCAGCTCAAGTATTAGCAGGCAGGAAAGGATGGGTTTTGTTCTGGGGCTCGACAGCTTGCACGGGGGAGGACAGAGGTGGCCCAGAGTGTGACCAGGAATAGTGAGTGTGGGTTCATTAAAGGAAAGTCGTGTCTCGCCCGTGAGCTTGCTTCCCACAGTGGATCCCTTCCTGGGTGGGTGAGGGGAGAGCACTGGACCTTGTTTCACCTGGCTTCAGCAAGGCTCTGGCGCTTTCTCGGGTGGAATCCCCGTGGGCAGAGCCGGGCACTGTGGGCTGGCTGGGGGGACAACGCGGAGACCTTTCCTGAGCGGTGTCCCCCAGTGTTCAGCACGGTGCAGTGATGATTTGGGGAGGGGGGAATCAGTGTGGTTTCTCCGGTGCCACAAAGCCCCCGAGGGTGGCGCGCTCAGCCCTGAGCAGCCTGTGCCGAGAGGCTGTGGCGTGTGGCTCCCTGGGGCTATTGCGGTGCAGCTGCACACCAGCGGTGTGTGACGGAGCGGGGCCGCTGCCGCTGTGCCCGGGGCCGCGCCCGCCCGTCCCCTCTGCCCCCGCCGCCCCTCGCGGGCCCTTTGAGCGCGCGCGGGCCGTTCCGCGCCGCTCTCGCGAGATCCGTGCTCTCCCGCCCCGCCCCGCCGGTGTGTCCCTGGACTACGCGCCCCAGAATGCCCCGCGCGCGCGCGCTGGGAGGGGCGGCGGCCAATGGCGCGGCGCCCCGCTGCCGGCTCCCCCCGGAAGTGACGTCAAGGGCCCCCCACGTGAGGCGATTGCAACACATGGTGCGCGGCGCGGGGGAGCGCGAGCACCGCGTGCGACGTCAGCGCCGCGCGCCGGGGGGAGCGGGCACCGAGCGGCGGGGCCCGACCGGCACCGGCAGCGCCCGGGACACACCCGGCCCCAGCGCCCCGCGCCGCGCCGCCCGCCCGCCCCGCGCCGCGCCCGCCGCCGCGCCCGCCGCCGCGGGAGGAGCAGGAGCAGGAGGAGGAGGAGGAGGAGGAGGGAGAAGATGGCGGACGATCCCAGCGCTGCCGACCGCAACGTGGAGATCTGGAAGATCAAGAAGCTCATCAAGAGCCTGGAGGCGGCCCGCGGGTGAGCGCCGGGCCCGCCGCCCCGGAGCGCCGGGTGTCCCGGCTGGAGCGGGGCCGCGGCCGGGGCGCTGCCCGGGCCCGCCCGGCGCGGGGGGGACGGGAGGCGCAGCCCCGGCCCGGCCGCCTCTGCCCGGCCCCGGGGCCCTTTTGTGCGGCCGCTCGGGGCCGGGGCTCGGCGGGGAGGGCGGGCAGGGCCCTGCGGGGCGCGGAGAGGAAGCGTGACCGCGCTTCCCGCACGGGAAAAGGGAAAAGGGCCGCGGCTGCCCCGGGCTCCGCCGGCCCCGGCGCGGCCCCGCAGCTGCTCCCGCAGCCGGCCCCGGGCGGGGCGGTTCCCCCCGGCCCCGGCGAGGGTGGCACAGGTGCGTGTCCCCGGTGCCCGCCCCGCTCCCGGCCCGTCCGGCCGCCTCGTGCCAGCTGGCACCGGGGAAAGGCGGATTCCAGCCGGAGGAGACGCTTCTCTGCTCCTAGTGCAGCCCTGGGCTTCTCCTAAGGCAGCGGCTGGGCCGAGGAAGGCGGCGGGGTAAGGGCAGGGAGGCAGGGGCTGAGGCAGCACTTACTCGGTGCTTTCCTTACCGACAGTTATTTGATCGTTCTCACCCCTTCCCCTCCCAGCGAAGGTGCTCTGCTCCATTTCCCTGAAAACAAACTCTTCCAGAGTTTGAGATGGGGGGAGTTTAAAGTCTCTAATCCCGCTTTAATCCTTGCATTTTAATTTCTTTTTTTGCCCCCCCAGAATGTCTGTTCCTGCAGTCTGCCCCGTGCCAGAGGTGCCTGTTTGAGAGGGCAGCTTGGCAGCGCTGGTTCCATCGGTTGGGAACCCTCTTGGGCCCGAGGAATTGCGAGATCTTGGGGTTCCGGGGCTGTAAAATAGCAGAGAAAGTGTGTCTCGGCAGACAGCCTGATAAAATAAAAATGAAGGGTCACTCCTTAGCCACCCTTGCGGCTCCAGTTTCCACAGGCTTACCTGAACAGGTGTTGCTGTAGCTGGGGCAGCGCTGGCATCGTTCTGTGGCCCCCCAAAAGCCTGGGCCAGCTGGCAGAGGCCAAGCTGCTGTCTCGCTATGTCCTTAGTGCTGGTGCTTGTTCTGTGTGTAGTGTCAGCCTGTGGAGTTGTTCAGCTGAAAACTAACCCAGGCAGGAGAGGAACTTGAGCCACAGGTCTCCCTAAATATATTTCACTCTGATTTATGATGCAGCTGTGCAGGGATGGTGGGTGGGAGAGGGGAGTGGGGTGCCTGGGCTGCCCTTCCCTGTGGCACAGTGGACTTTGGCTGCCCCAGCTGATCACTGGGCTGTGCCTGTGCGTGGTGTGGGCAGCACGGGTTGTGCTCACAGGGGTCCCAGGAAGCTCCAGGCATCCTCTGGAACTTGTGACTTTGCTTTGTGTAAGAGCACTGAGGGAGCCTGGGTAGGTTTTAGAAATGTAGGATTGGAGTTTTGTCTCTCCCTGGCTTGAACTGTGCCCAGTTCAGTGTCAGCTCTGGTGTTGTTTGGGATAGATGAGTGTTGCAGAGAAGTTTCCAGCTGGTGTTGGAGCGCTTCTGCGAGGCCCAGGGGCAGGTGTCTCTTATGGGTATCGGCTTCCTGGGGCCACAGCCCAGGTGTCTGCCCTGAATTCTCTCTTCCAGTGATCCCTGGAGCAGCTCTGCTGTGCAGCAGAGATGTCATGGGCACGGTCAGATCCATGTTGGGGGTTTAGCTGTTCCCCCTGGATCCAGCACATCCCCTGGTGTGCTGATTCTGCTGTCCCTCAATTTAATCTGTGCCAGCTGCTAAAGCAGCTCCTGGGGAAGGCGATGCTGGTGCCAGCATGTCTTCTCTGAGCAAGGTGATGCTGGTTCAGTGTCTTCTGGGAAGTCCCAGCCACAATTGTCCTGGTTTGGGTCCAGTAAGAAGAGGTGCTGCAGCCTCAGCCCCCAGCAGGCTCAGGAGGTGTGGGCAGTGGAACAGGCTTTTCCGGCCTTTGGAGAGTCGCTTCCTCTTCCTGTGGAGTAGGAGGACCTGTTCTGGGGTGGGTTAGGGGGCAGAGCCTTCCAGCAGGGTGATGTGGAGGGACAGGGCCTCGCTGGCATCCCCACCTTCCCTTACTCATGTGCTCCATTAGTGACCCAGCAGCAGTGTCCCAGTTTCAGTGCCGGCTGTTCCTGCAGGGGATCAAAGGGATGGGAAATGGAGGAAGCTGGAGTTAGATGTTCCCTTGGCATGTGGTGGTTGGGGCACCTCTGCTGTGATCCAGCTCTTCTGGTAAAATCTCAGTGGAGTCTGTGGGGAGTTAACAAAAGCCAAGTGAGCAGGAGAGCGAGGAAGTGCTTTTATGGGATGGATGAGGAAAGGGGCAGTGCTTGGTCAGGGCACCCAAGGGAAAGATGAAAACCTCAGCTTTCCCAGAAGCTGATCAGCTGGAGGCCAGCAAGGCTAGGTCTGCCTCTCAGACCTGGAGGTAGGTACCATCCTAGCAGGAATGGCCTATGTTGCTTTCCCAGCCATGTTAAGGAAAGCTGGCTTTCTCACTGATCCCTATAGAAAGAATCTGTCAACTCAAAACAATGAAAAATAATTTTTAACTCCCTGACCCCACCTCAAAGCCCTGTCTCTGCTGACAGGAATTAGAAGGAGCTGTTATCTGTGTATTGCTTCCCAAATCAGAAGTTATCTCCTTCCAGCTCTCTGAAGTTGAGTTGCAGACTGTGTGATCCTGTACAGAGTGGCTGAATTGGTGTTTCTGATCTGGGGAGGTGGAGGAGGGCAGCTGGGCTCTGCACAGGGTGTGAGGAGGAGCAGAGGGGCCAGTGGAGCACTGCAGGCAATTAACCTTTGAGGCCAGAAGAAGATGGGAGTAAAAGGCTGCTGTTGAGCCAGTTGTGGCCTTGTCAGAAGTTTAACCTTGTCGTTCATCTCGGAGGGCTTGGAGCGCTCAGACTTTCATCAGACAGACATCTCTGCTTCTCCCCTGCTGAGGGATTCATTCTGCTTTCAGTCCACAGTTCAGTTTTGTGGAACAGATTTGGGGAAGCACTGGGCCTCCCAGAAGCTGCAGCTGTGTCTTTCTCTGTGGATCTGCAGCAGCCCAAGTAGAAGCAGCATTAACCACTCTGGTTTCCTTTATCCTCTCTCTCGGGGCTTTTCTGCTGTTCCTTCATGCAGTTTTCCAGTGTCAGTGCTAAACTGACAATCCCTCTTTGTTCATTTGGTCTCTGCAGTTCTAAACAGTTAGCTGGCCTATGGGCAGGGTTTTTTGCTAATCTAAGCTGTAAATGCTTGGCAAAATCAAGTATCAGCAGCAACTAGCAATCTCTTTGCTGGGAGAGGACCTGAGATGTCACGTTGGAATCATGTTTGGAAACTTCTCCAAATCTTAGAAATGCTTTCTTCTGCAAACATCTCTGCTTGGAAATAGTACTGACACTTCCCTGGCCAGATGGGCTTCCAGATGCCAGATGAGAGTGCAGGTGGTGCAGGGTGTGGAGCTCCCTTACAGTGGGAAAACCTTCAGGAACCTGCTCTCTGGAGACATCTCCCCTGTCCTGAGCAGGAGCCCTTGTTGGTTATTTTACTGGAACAGGAAAAGAGGAGGTGAAAATAAAGGTGTCTCTCAGGGCACTGTCTGCAAACACAACTGAGGCCAGTGTGTGGAAGAACATTCGGGTCGAGCAGGGCAAATACAGAAACAAAGTCTGAACAAGTAACTTATTCTGGTTATAACTGGAAGAAACATTTCAAAGCTGAAGGAGGGAGAAATGGCAAGAGAAGGTGTCTCCAGAGCCTTGGGAGGAAAGCAGAGTGTTGCAGTTCCTACCTGGGTGTGGATTCTGCCATGTTGAGACTTCCATGTTCTATATGGAAGAAACAAAAAGTGAGAGAAATAAAGTCACTGTGAAGGACAGAGACCTGAAAATACATGAGGGTTCCTGCAAAGAGAGACCTTGTTCTGCTTGAATTCCTGGAAAAGGAGACATAGTTCTGCTTGAGGGTGGACAAGCTCACCTGTTGCTTAGACAGAAAAGATTTGGCCAGCATCATTTGCTGATGGGTTCTGTTGCAGTCTGTCTGGAATCTTGCTGGTCCTGATGGAAAAGCCCAGCCTTGGAATCAGTCACACACTGCAGCTGTTTCCCAGCCTTGTGGAGCAGGAGGCTGTGTTTCTCCACACCTTGTTCTGGGATGGTGCTGCTGTGGGACCAGGCAGTGTGGCAGGGCTGAGATGTGCCTGGACAGCCTGGTGGTTCTGGGGAATAAGGGAGACTTGACCTTGTTCCACGGTGAGGGTGCTGGGCCTTTCCAGAAGTGTGCTGAGAGCCCGCTTGGCTGTGAGTTAACACCACCGTGGGCACGGCTGCGGCAGCTCCGCAGCTGGGGGCAGGCAGGGGATGGCTGGGACCAGTGACAGGTGTGTCCTGGACACCTTTGCCTTGTTCCCAGCTTCTTTTGAACCAGGTCCTGGGGAGTCAGGGTTCTCTGTGCTGCCTCAGTGAGCTGCATGTCCCTCCCGGCTAGGCAGGGCTCCTGCAGCGCTGTGCTGCGTGTGGTCATTGTGCTGGGACAACTGTGGGACAGGGTCATGGCCAAGTTAACCCCAGTGGGGATTCTCTGCTCGTACAAGACACAGCACAGCACATTTAGGGTGTGCTCCTGCTTCAGTGTGATGCCACCACTGTGCCCAGGCAGGTACCAGAGCAGCTCTTGGCTCAAGGGGGTGTCACACACCAGGAGGAGCATTTGGTGGGATCTGTCAGCACTGATGGGTGTCTGCCAGCACTGCCAGACATGTGTCAGTCCAGAGGCTCCCTCCCTGCTCCCAGCCTGGCAGCAGAGCTCTTTCCCTGCCTTCTTTATCAGGATCTGTTTGTTGTAATGGCTGTACCTCAGGTCTGAGCTCTGGGCAGTTTAGCTGTTGATACAGGAGCTGTTTCTGTAGCTTTCGCCCTTGGATGGGGGTACAATGGAGGCCTTGCCCCAGGCCTGGGTGAGCAGGTCCATCTGGGAAGGGCAGAGCCAGGCCAGGGTGGTCCTTGGCTTTCCAACCCGTGCCATGGTATTTAGGTTGCAGTGCTGTTACGTTGTGCTGCTGCCATGGGATAGCCTTGAGGACCTCTCCTGTGAGCTGGTGTCTGCAGTGGCCCTGTCTTGCAGGAAAGTCCTGCTCCAGCTGGAATTGAGCTGGGCTGTCACACTGGGAAATGTGAGGCATGGGTGGGACAAGGGCGGGAGGAGGAGGGTCTGCAGGAATTGAGCTTTACTGACAGTTTTCTGCTTTGACTTGGTCTGCCATTAGCGTGGAGCGTCTAGGGAAGAGGTTGTGGTTTAGGTTCTTACCCAAGGCAGATTGCTTCCTCCGAGTGGTGCTTTCTCACCCCGCCTGTGGCAGGGGGAGTTCCCAATGGAGGTTGTGTTTCTGTGAGAGGCAAAGGCCACAGTGTCAGTACTGCCTTTTGCTGTATTGGTGGTGTCAGGAAAGGGAGGAGGTGTTTGCAGTGAGGCTGGAATAGAAAGGGTCCAGGGCAGAAGGGAGAGCTGAGGGCACTGTGGCAGGAAACCATGTGGAATGTACAGCAGCTGCTTCCACACCATTCCCCTGCTCTGTTGGAGCTCTTCAGGCTGCCAGTGTCTGCAGTGCTGGGGGAGAAGCTGAATGGCGATTTCATGTAAGCAGGGCTGATCAGACCTCTCAGGACTAAGCAGCGAGTCTCATGTTTCAGTGAGAGTGGGTGGTCTGAGAAAGATGTGCCAGGTGGGAAGACAGCTGGAGCCAGGGATAATGTCCAAAGGGTTGTTGACATCCTGCTGGTTGCCTTGGTCTAATGGTTGTAAAACATTTCCTGGGCTCTCACCTGCCTGCTGTACCTGTTCCTTTTGAATTACAGCAACAATTAGGAAGTGCTGTTTGGAGAGTGCTCACTAGCAAGTGGCTGAGGAGAACCTGAGCTGGAAAAGTGTCTCCAGATAAGAACTCCAGCGAGTGTCTTGACAGCCTGTGGCTGTTCAGCAGCCTGGTACCTCTTTTACAACTGTGTGAATCATTAGTGAGCAGTGTGATTCATGCACAGATCATCATTCACATCGAGCTAATGAATGAGCCCCTGAGGAATGACGTGGTAGGAGATGGGAACGAGCACCTCAAAAGAGGACAGACTTTTTTGCTTTGTGGCAACTGAATTTCTTTTCCCCCTTGTTAGCCACCTATTCCCATGTAGCTCTGGGGCATTAGCATCTTAATAAGCAAATCTGGATTTGTTTCAGTCCCTCAGTGTACATCTTGTACCCAAATGGCCCATTAGCATAATGCAACAAGTCTTTTAAACTTGGAGCATTAATAATTGGAGAAGGAGGAGGGAGAACAGGGGAGCTGTGGCAAAACTGAGCCTCCCAGTGAGTCACAAATGTCTGAAGTGCAGAAATGTCTGTTCCACTTCCCAGTAATTGGGCATCCGGGCTTTCTGCATGAGGTCAGATGCAGCCAATAAGGCCTATTCAAAACATGCCTATGCAATTATATTTTGTGGTGTGCGGCCTTTGATCCAAGGATTTTGGAGAGGCATTGATTCACCTTCTCTGTAGGGTGTGCAGGATGCCTTTGTGCTGATCCAGTGCTTGGGATGAGGCTGGGATCTGCTGCACATCTGATTTGGGGTGGGGGTGCTGGTGGTGGCCTGAGCAGCAGCATCAGAATATCCCTGGTTTGGGGAGGGAGCCAGCCCCAGTTTGGGGACAGAGCTGCTGATGTGTCCCTCTGGGCAGGTGGTGTGTGGTGGCCCAGAGGCCAAGGGCTCACTGTCACCTGCTACCTCTGCAGCCCTCAGACACAGGAGAGCTGCCAAACTGTGCTGTGTGGAGGAGTAGAAGTCCGTGACCTGATTCTTGTCTCACCTCCTTTGTGTCCTGGGAGTGAGGGAGGCTGAGCTCAGGAGGCAGCTCCTGGCAGGCGGCCGGTGGCTGCTCAGGGGGAAGCACTGCCTCGCCTGACCCTTCTCAGGCTCCAGCCAGGCTTGCCTCTGCTCCTTTGCTGAGCAACCATTTGCTGCCTCCCTGTGGGAAGCCTTCCCTGGCTGCTGGAGCCAGGGGTGCACTGAGGAAATGAGGCTCCCTTGTGTTTTCAGGGTGGGTTCTGGCTGGCGCTCAGAGCCTGGTTGGCATCTGGAGACCTTTCCTCTGTGAGAAGGTCAGTGGGTGAGGGTAGGAGGGCAGGATACCTCTCCAGGACAGTCTAAATGTCTGCTTCAAGCTGATTCTGGTTACATGACGTGCTTTTTCTCTCCAGTCTGCCAGCATTAGAGGACAGTGATGTACAAGATTCCTGTTGTGGGCTTTGGAGCAGGACTCCAGCAGGAGAGCCTGGCATTGTTTGAGCCATGGTGGAATAGCTGCACAGTCTCATGCTGTGCAGTTAAGTGGTTTTCCTTTGTCCACGGGAGAGGTGGCATTCAGAGACTGATGGAGGAATTTGGTGTCTGGAGTGTTTCTTCAGTTCAGGGGAGAGGGGCCTCGATTTCTCCAATTAATGCTTATGCTGAAAAGGATTCCTGAAGAATGAATTACTTGGTTTCCTGACTCTGCAAATCCTCTCCTCATACCACCCTGCCCCCATCTTGTCCTTTTTCTCTGCTTCTGAGGTGTCAGTGGATCCAGAGAGGTGAACTCTGCCTTACTTTTACTTGGGAATGGTCCCTTCCATGCCTTCAAACCCTTCTTTGGATTATGTGGAAGCATTTGAGGAATGACTCGATGTGGTCTCTTAGGAGATGATCCAGAGTTCTGCTGCATCCTGGGGTGAAATGCAGGATGCCTCTGGAGGACTGTAAGGTTCCTGCTGAAATTGTGCAGTACAAAGTTCTGCCTGGCTTTTGGCTCAGCTGCACATTAAACCTCAGAGGAGCTGTGGTGGGTCCTGCTCAGCTCCCCAGTGCTGTGTGCTCTGCCTGGGTGTCTGTGCAGTGCTTGTGTCCTGCTCAGCTGGGCCCTTGGGCTCAGCAGGGAGGGGGAGTTCATCTGCTGGGGGCATCACAAAGCCCTGGTGCCTCCAGCAGTGAGGCTTGGCTGGGTTTATTGCAGAGCATTCAGCTGATAGTCTCACAGGCTGTGCAGTCTTTGGCTCCCAGATGATGTGGCCTCTGAAGCACTGAGGGATCTGGGACTCTTGAGATTCCATGCTCTTTCCTAGCAGGTTTTCCAGGAAAAGTTGTGCAGCTCTTGCATCTGCTGTTGTCTCTAGATTTGGCATCTCAAGTGGACTCGAGCTACTTCGTTTGATGAAGGCTTTGTCTTATTAAAAGACATTAAGTCTTTAAAGAGCACAGCTGTGACCTGTTTGTTTCACAGCCATAATTCATAAGTTGCAAGAGCGTGTGTAGAACTTCCCTCTGGCAAGGTCAGTGCTCTTGCACACAGAGCAGGGATGAGTGGGGAGTGTCTGATGGCCTGGGTGTTGTGAGAGAACCCAAATCAACAATTTTATACTTTCCTGTACCAAAGGCAAGTTACTTACCTGTTCCTTTTTATAGCTCTCCATTCAGCATCTGCTCAGGTGCAGCACAAAACCCTTCAAATATTCTTTCCTCACCTCACTGATTTTGTGGGCTGTGCCTTGCACTCAGCCCTTCACTGAAGGACCACTGCAGCACTGAGGGTGTTGGTTCAGAAGCAGCTCTTTGGCACCTCTGGGATGTGCCTGATGGAGTTCTGCTTGCACTGCAGAGATAGTGCTGGTATCTGCTGTGCATGGACCTGCTTTAGCCATCACATAACAGGGGGTGTGTTGTGTTGCCCAGTAACGCACAGTCCTGGGTGGAGAGCAGCAGAGGTGACCTGGGCAAGGTAACGTGGCTTGGAGCAGTGTGTGGCAACAGTTGTTTCATAGAAAGCTTCCTGCCTGTGGAATGTGGTTGGGATCAGATTATCTGGGAGCTGTTGGCTCTGTGCTCCTGCCAGTCTCTGGCAGTCACACACAGTCCTGGTGCTGCCCTCGGTTCCTGGGGAGAGCAGGGTGCTCATGAAGCTGTGACCTGTAAAATTTGGAGTTGTAGGGAATGACTGCCCTCCGTTGTCTGTGTATCCAGATTGCACAGTGTGCTGGTAGTGTGAAATGTTTCACTGTGGAACAGCTACAGCTCAGCTGCTGTTTGTCAGGTCTCTGATAGCACAGGGCAGGCCAGTCACTGCTATTTATATAGCAGGCTGTGAAATTAATGCTCTCCCGTGCCAGCTCATAGCCCAAATTGCAGGAGGCAGGTTGACTGCCTGCTCCTCCTCAGAGTGCTGCTGGCTGTGTGCCAGGTGAGGGGAGCTGTGGTTGGGGTGTGGGGTGTGGCAGTGCAGGACCATGGCACAGCGCTGTGTAGGGTGGTGGGAGCCATGTGGGAAACCACTACATCACTGTCTGTACCAGCTGAAAGGTCTGAGGATCTGCTCAGCTGTTGCTTCTGATGGCAGGAGAGTAGGAACGTAGTGACAAAGCCCGGCAGGTGGAGGTGGCCACCCAGAGCAGGAGGCTCCTCTGGCAGCTGTCATGGCAAGCAGCCACGGGGTGCCACATGGGTGCAGTGCCTGCTTTGTGCTCTTGGCTCCTGCTCTGGTGCCTCCCTCGTGCTGGAGCACTGAGCACATCCACACAGGGCCCTGCTCCTGGCACAGAGTGTGGTGTGGGCTGGGAGCAGGGAACCAGCTGGTGCCAGTGTCCTCTGGGCTAGCCCTGCTTCTGGAAGGGACACAGCACAGGGAGGGCTTTGGGGTGATCTCGCTTTCCTTGCTCAGGTACCACAGCAGCTGCTTGCAGGAGGTGCAGCATGGCTCTGCCCTGCAGCCTCTCAGGACTGGGTCAGTGGTGATGCAGCGCTGCCCACACGGCTCGCTCTGATCCCTTGGCAGAGCTGCTCTCAGGTCTCTGTGTCTGGGAGAGCTGTTGGGTGGCACACTTGTCTGAAATGCCAACTGTAGTAACATTGGAGTTTTAATAATAGAAAGGGTGTCCTATCCACAAACCTTGATTTTCTGAAGAACTTGCTGTCTCTGGAGAGTGAAATGTGCTTATTTTTGCTTCCCCTCTTCCCTCAAAAAGCCCTCTAGCACACTGTGGGAGAAAGCTAGAGCTCACCTGTGTGGGAATGCTAGAGCTTTGATCCTCATCCTCTCTCCTAGAGATACCTAATGCTGCTCATGGCAGGTGCTGATAAATCTGAGCTAATTGTCCGTTCCTGGCAGGGCTGGCACCGTGAGCAGTGCCCGCAGTGCAGGCCTTCTGCCTCTCCAGAGCTGGCACTGAGCTGCCCCCTTGGTTCTTTGGAGTGTGTGGGCTGGTGCCCCTCATGCTCCTGATCTTCCTCGGGCCCGGTCCCCTGAGCAGTGGCGCTCGTGGTGCTGGCCCGTGGCCGGGATGCTGCTCCCTGCAAACATCTTGGAGCATCCTGCCCTTGGGTGGCACTGGCAGCTCTTGGGGCAGAGCAGGGGCAGAGCTGGCTCAGCTGGCTCCCAGAGCATCAGCTACTCTGGTGGTGTTTGTGGGTGCTGTGGGGCACAGCCAGCTCCCAGCACATTGCAGCTGCCCAGCAGTAGTGTCCCTGGTCTCAGTGAGGCTGGGTGTGCCCCACAGCAGGGCTGTGCTGAGCTGAGCCCCACTGGGGAGGCTTTAGCATGGCTGTGGGGACAGTCCTTCCCTCCTTCCCAGGTACCCTCCACTCCAGAGGGGACAGGGTGGGATTTGCAGAAATACCTTTTATCTTGTTGAGGCTGCAAAGACCCAGAGGAGACCTGGAAATTGCCTTACTCTGCAGAATAGCCTACTTTTTCTGAGTGTTTTTGAACAGCAGCTTTCTTAGAAACTCTTGGCTGTGTTTTATCTCCTTGGGGTGAGTTTAGCAGATGCACCACCGGGTTTTTAGACCCTGCCATGCTGCTTTAGAGTCACAGACAGGTAGAAGGTTGCTTTGAGAGAGGAAAGCTGCTCTACCATGGTCAGATACCATTGTGTTGGCAGCATGTGAGGGAGTTCTGCTGGTGCCCATATGCTTCAGCTTCTTTGCTGGTCTCAGTCTCTGGTTGTTTGGCTGTTTAGGGACCCCTAGGGGTGCCTGGGGACAGGGTGACAAGCTGGCTGGCTCCTCATGCTTGAGGCTTCCAGCAGCCTGGAAGGTTGCTCCTGTGGAAAGATGCATTGCCAGCTGTTTTGCTGTATTCTGCAGGAATTGGTTAGAGCCTGAAATAGCTCTGGCTGTGTAAATAGTGGAGAAGCATGCCAAACCCAAGAAGTGCACTTGATGTTGGTAGTGGAAGGTGCTTTTGGATACAAATCCAGACTGGAATTCGCTGGAGGATTGGCCCAGGCACAGTACTGTGCTGTGTTAAAGTAGTTGTAGATTGAAATGAGGGGGAGTGCATCCTCTGAGACCCTTTTCATTTGTTTGTTTGCAGTAATAAAACACCAGGGCTTGTGCAGGCCACTGTTTTACCTCGGGTGGGCTGTTCCTGGGGAGCAGTGCTGTGCCCCTGCCTGGTGGATGAGGTGCTGTGTGGGGGATAAGTAACCCCCAGTTCCAGTGCCCCAGCAGGACCCAGTGGGTGCTCAGTGCTGGCATTTGTGTGACACAGCACAAGGCTGGGGGCTGGCATCTCATGGGTGACTTGCATTCAAAAACTGAAGGGAGCTTTTCAAATGACTTTTTACTGAGTAATTGCTCGTGGGGTGGGGGTTCACACCCAGCCTTCCTCCTGCTGTGCAGAAAGCTGGGGAAACATCTGGAGTCAGTCCTGTGAGGAGCAGCTGGGGGAGCTGAGCTTGGAGAAAAGGAGCCTTGGGGGGGACCTTCCTGCTCTCTGCAAATTTCTGTAAGGAGTTTGTAGATGGGGGATTGGGCTCTTCTTCCAGGCAGCTTGTGACAGGACTGGCTGCTCTTTCCCCTCTGTCCTCTCAGTTCAGGAGCAATTGTGTGGAATCTCTTCCTAGCAGGAGAGCCATGGAGTCCCCAAGGGGGTAACAGTCCCACTCCCACCTGCCACACTGGGATGCCCTTAGGGGGTGCAGGAAGTTAGGTGTCATGGGCACGGTCTTAAGACTTTGAGGAGGAGATAACTCAGGAGTGCTGCTTTCAGAAAAGAGTTGCTTTCATTCTGCTCAAAGGAGCCTGCTGGGAATGAGAGCCATTCTCTGTCTCCTAAGGCTGGTGCCATTCCCTGGGGTGGGAACTGCTTTAATTGAGTGGGAGATGGAGTATTCTTGGCTGGGATGACCTGGGAGTTGCCAGCTTGGCTCAGAGCTCCTCCTGGGAATACCACGGGCCAGTGTGGCTTTGTGACTTCGATTGGTGTGTATGGGGAGCTGGGATATTAAAACCAATTAGTTGTCTTTAAGGTCAGGGACTTATTTGACCTACCAGCCTCCGTTTCAACTTGGCCTGGATTGAGGATCTTCGGGAGAGGGCTGTACAACTTGTGTAAAGAGTCTAATGAAGTGATGCTTTTTAAAGCACTTCCCTGCTGCCTCTGTAGCCCAAACATTTCAGCAGGACACTGGTGCGTGACAGCCTGAAACTGCAGTGAGCAGGGGCTGGGCTAGGCTCCTCCTCCCCTAAGAAATGTAAAAGAGCAAAACCCTGGGGTTTGATATTTGAAAAGCACTTTGTTGCCTCTCTGACTCAGAATCCTGAGAAAAGGCTTTTTCACAGAGCTTAGCTGGTTTGCCCTTGAGAGGGCTGGAGGATACGATGAGGGATTTGATTTTGATGTCATTACTCTAATGGGAAGCATGAGGTCTGAGTTAAATCTGAGACAATGCAGAGGCAGCACTTCAGACATCTGGGATACTTCAATGGCAAATGGGAGGTACCTGCTGGAAGGCAGACGGGAACTTCCCCTATTTTCTTTTGGCTTTGGGTTGATTTGAACCACAAGGCAGCTTTGGGGATTAGGATTTCTGCAGGACCCACCCCAAAGCCCTAGGAAAAATGAGTATCAAACTTATTTTCCTTTAATTTAAGCCTGTTCTGTGATTTGTGGGGGGCTTATCTCCTGACTCTGTGCCTGGCATTGGTGCTGGTGAAGCAGCAGTGTGTGCTTAGCACAGTTTAGTTAAAGCAGCTGCCAGAGCTGATGAGCTGCTCTGGGGAGAAAAGTGATAGTGGGAAAGCAGAAAAGACTCACCGTGACAAAGGGATCCTTCCCGTTCAGTTTTCTGTATTAATCTGAGGAAAACAAAGTGTTAAGACAGCACTTGGGCTGCTTAGTGCTCCAGCTGTCTGAGAACATTCCATTGAATGGGCTCTAAGATGTCCTTGAAGTATGTGGCTGCTTTGTTTTAAATAATCTCTGCTGGGAGCTGCTTCCATTCCTCCTGCTCCCAGCCCTTGGTCTGTGCAGTCCTTGGTCTGTAGACGTGTTCTTGCTTCTCAGAGTAGTACCCCAGAGTAAACAAGCAGCTTCTGGAGGACTTGCTTGGTAGAGGCCAAGCACTGAAGAAGAGCCTGTTTTGGTTTGTTTTCTCTCCCATTGCTGTCCAGCAGAAGGGGATTTGCACCATAACAGTGAAGAAGCATCACTGGGTGGGAGGGAGGAGAGGACCATGCACATGGAGTCTGGTGGGAGAGTGCTTGCTGCCTGCTCACATCTCTTTTTTCCCTCCCCAGCAATGGTACCAGCATGATCTCGTTGATCATTCCCCCCAAAGATCAGATCTCGCGAGTGGCAAAAATGTTAGCGGACGAGTTTGGCACTGCCTCCAACATAAAGTCAAGAGTGAATCGCCTTTCAGTACTGGGAGCCATTACATCTGTACAGCAAAGACTGAAACTCTATAACAAAGGTAACTTCTAGCTTGTATGGATGCTGGCACACTTCCCTTTCTTGGAAGCAGCCTTAAGTTCCTGCACTATGCAGTTTTCTCCTAATCAAATCTGTTGGCCTGTGCTGCTGTTTTGCACTGATATTCCAGGTATGTTGCCCTTGGATGGCTACTTCAGGGGTGGACTTTGGGACTAGAATAGTAAGGTGGTCCTTGTCTCTAAAGAGTGGGGTCATGATTCTGTTCTTAGTGTTGACTCTGCTAAGCTTGGCCAGACTTAAGAGCTGGATATTCCATAGCAGTTCATTTGCATTAGAGCAGTGATTTCCTGTCAAGCAGAAACTTCTGTGTGCCTAATGCATGGCATTGAGCAGCTGCTATTGTTCTGGGGGGAGAACCAGAGCCAGGCCATCTCATGAGCTCTGGAAGAGTTCACTGTTACTGAACAGTGGCATGTCACTCTGCACATCCTTGTGTGGGGACCAGCAGGGCTTCAGGGGCTGCTCAGCCTTTCTCTGGGTACTATGATCTTGCAGACTCCTGGCTTTAATGGGCAGGTGCATGTCTGCTACAGGTGCACTAAATGAGTTTCCCATTGTAGAGACCTGGGAGGGAATGAGGTGGGGAAAAGGGAAAAGTTAGAGAGCTTGAATTTTGACTCTGAAACAACTCTCAAGGGCTGGCAGTCAGTTTTTGATGGGTACAGCTTGCCACATTCCTTAGTGATCTAAACCTGCATTGTGTCGTTTGTAGTACCTCCAAATGGTCTGGTTGTTTACTGTGGAACAATTGTGACAGAAGAAGGAAAAGAGAAGAAAGTCAACATTGACTTTGAACCTTTCAAACCAATCAATACGTCGTTGTATTTGTGTGACAACAAATTCCACACGGAGGTAAGGACTCTCCCATTGCAGGAGCCAAGGCCTGGGCACAGCCTTGCTGGGCTTGAGCCTGGAGAGCAGCAGGAATGTGCCCTGGGGAGGCCACTGTATGGCTTGGGACTGGCCAGAGATGGGGAATGCCTGCTGGAAGGAGCTGAGGGACTGCCCTGCTCCTCCCACCCCGACGTTTGTGTAACCCACAGACAGGAGCTCCTCTCTGTAACTGGAGGAAGGGTGGTTTTTTCTTACCCACAGAGGCCCATGGATATTATTCCAACTCAGGCTTTAAAATGCTGCCAAGATAATATCAGTGTTGCCAGTCTTGCTATCAGATGTGTTAACTGAGAGCCTTGATGGAGAACTGGCATGTGCCTAATCTGTCTGGGGGGAAGTGGGATTATTTTTATCCAACATCTAATTAAGTTAAATGAATGGTTTAAGGCGTATTGAAAGAAATGTGGATGACAGCAGTCAGTGTATTGCCTCTGAGGCTGTTTTGCTATGGCAGGTGCAGAGGTCTCAATGTTTGCAGTGCCCCTCACGTCCTTGATGTTCCCCATGATAAATGTGTGGCCTGAGACTTAATTGCCTGTTGTCAAACCCGTGTGACATGGGCTTGGCAGGCCCTCCAGTGATGTGGTTCTGCTTGTGTCTGTGGAGGTGTGATCCATAAGTGGCTTCCAGAGGGCAGGAGTACAGCAGGGAAAGGTGTGCTTGTTGCACAGGCCAGGTCCATCCCTACTATTCTGTCTCCTCATAAAGGATGAAATCCCAACACACCTTTGACCTCTCAGGAACAAGAACCTGTGCACAGGCACAGGTCTGGAGTTCTGCTGGGTCCATGTGTCCATAGATGAGTGAAAGCAAGAGGCAAATAAGAGAGTTCAGAAGAGAGGCAGGATGGCAAGCCCAGGGAGGTGTTTGTCCCTGCTGCCATGGGCAGCGGGAGGGTGCTGGGTTTCCTCCTGCCCTGTAGGAGATGGATTCATTTGTTCTTTTCTGCAGCTGCTGCCTCAGGGCACTGATTCAGTTCAGAAGTCCCAGCAGGCTGTTCCCAGGAGCAGCTGCAAATCCACTTGTGCTGCTGTGTGGCACTGCTCAGCAGGAGTGGCAGTGACCTGGGGGCAGTTTGTGGGAATTGCTCCTGATGATGGGGTCACTGCCAGCCCCTCCCTGCACGGGTTCTGTGCTCTCCTTGTGCTCTCCCTGGTTGGGGGGTGTGGGGCCATTTCCCTGGGGATTGCCCTGCAGAGCTCCGAGCTCTGCCTTTGGCCCCTGTCTGGCTGTGCAGCCTCGAGCCCCAGGGTTCCCAGCAGCTGGGGCAGCTGCTCGGGCACCCACAGCTTTCCTGGGCACATCGGGTGGGAAGGAGCAGCAGGGGGAGCTGAGCTTCACCTTTGGGCTACAGCTGCAGAGAGGAGGAAGCTCAGGCCAGGCTGAAAGAACAGAGCGAAGGCAGAAGTCCCTTCTTGGTGCTTGACAGGTCAAACAGTGCAGTTGCTGACAGAGCTGGCTCAGGGGATCATTGGTACTGTCTGAAAATAAGAGCAAATCGAGAACATCAGAGCTGTAGTGATGTGCTGCCTGGCAAGAGCATCTGATAAGATTTCCTCTAGATATTTTATTGCCTGTGTGAAACTGAAGTAACTCCCCCAGGGGACTGTGAGCCCTGATGTGTGTCTGAGGGGTAGGATTTACAATGACTTACTTTGATACCTTGGCTGGAGCATTCATTCCAGTCACACGTTTTGCTTGGCTCTGTCCCAGTTAAATAGATTGCAGTGTAATATGCCACTTCCTCCTCTCATTCATCCCACTGCTGAGGAATTAAT
This sequence comes from Cyanistes caeruleus, assembly GCF_971803275.1. NCBI lineage: Eukaryota > Metazoa > Chordata > Aves > Passeriformes > Paridae > Cyanistes > Cyanistes caeruleus. The sequence continues at coordinate 17,510,663 of NC_141715.1, forward strand.
ACAGAATATTTACTTTGGCCAGGAGATTCCATTAAACCTTAGTTCTGTTTCTTCTAAGCTTGGGAGCTGCAGCCTGGCTTGTGTGGATTTTGGAAGAGGATGACTGATGGGTTTTATCCTTTCAGTTCAGCCCAGTAATCAGGCTGACAGCCCTGCAGGCAGCTCGAGGTCCCGTGCAGTAACCCAGCACCATCACTTTCAGTGTTAAACTGGTGATTTCAAGCAATCTGGAGTTTTGACAAGTTCCCCATCCTACTGATGTGGTTTTGCCAGCCAGAAAGAGGATTCTGGCTATTGCTTTTTTGGGCATGTGTAAGTGAGCAGGAGTGTGTGTGTGTGCTGGATGTCTCTGCCCACTCAGACAGCCCCTGAGGGAACAGCAGCTGAGAGATCGCCTTGAGCAGTGAGTGCAGGGTTTGGGTGCTTGGGCAAAATCAACTCAAAAACCTCGATACTGCACCGTGCTTTGGTTGGGCAACTTAAATGACCTAGTGGGAAATATTCAGCTGCCTTTTTTTAAAGGGAGGAAAATTGAAGGGTAACTTCATTTTGAAGCAAATGTTCTGGCTGTCTTCTCCACAGCCAGTTATGCCCAGGGCAATTATTGCTGCTGTTCCTTGTGCTTTGTAAGGCTGAATTTGCCATGGCCACTGTAGATTTATTTCATCATTCTGCCTGTGGGACTTGAAGTCAGCAGGTGCTGCAGACCAGTGGTGGTGGTAGGGAGGCTGTGTCTGTGCTTTGGAGTGCAAAACTGAACTGACAATGAACTGAGCAAGTTCTGCTTTCCTGGCTGGAATGCCAGGAGAGTTACTGTGCTCCAGTTGTGCCAGCCAGAGAGGTGAGGCAGCCTCAGAGAGGTGGGATCCACTTCACTTATCACTCTCCAGAGCCCATCTCTGGGGTTTTGCTGACACATCTGCCCGTGACCTCAGGTGGGGAACTGGCAAAGCTGGGAGATTGTGATCAAAATTAAGCTTGAGTTTCCTTTGTGCTCTTGACAGTGTTGGATGGGATGGGATTATGTGTGGAAGGAATTGTTCCCTGGGAGGGTGGGAGGCCCTGGCACAGGGTGCCCAGAGCAGCTGGGGCTGCCCCTGGATCCCTGGCAGTGCCCAAGGCCAGGTTGGACAGGGCTGGAGCAGCCTGGGATGGTGAAGGTGTCCCTGCCCTGGCAGGGGTGGAATGGGAAGGTCTTTAAGGTCACTTCCAGCCTACACAACCCTGGGATTCTGTAGTGATCTGGAACGGTTACAGCTCCTGAATGTGCTGCTTTTTCTCCACTTTATTAATGACAAAATAGCCATGGCCAGCTGGGGCTGTGCTGTCCCTGGTGAGAGCCCTGCCCTGCCTCACAGCCCCTTTCTGTTCCAGGCCCTCACGGCGCTGCTCTCCGACGACAGCAAGTTTGGCTTTATTGTAATAGATGGGAGCGGGGCACTCTTCGGAACTCTCCAAGGAAACACACGAGAAGTGCTGCACAAATTCACTGTGGATCTTCCAAAGAAGCACGGTAACACACTCCTGTGCCTCTGCTGAGTGCAGCAGCCTGACCTGGGCTGGGCTGGCAGGGTGCAAGTGGGGAACTTAGCCTGTGGGGGTTTAGCTCTGCTCAAGTCTGTGCTCCCTTGGAATCTGACAGCAAAGCCTCCAGTCTGAGCCTTCTGTCAGAATTAATGAATCACAGTAGCATGCAGTTGATCTTAGAAGTGGCACTTATTTCTTGCTGCATTTGACCCTTTACTTGGTTTTGGGACAGTTGTAACTAAGTATTAGTAGCACAAGCAGTAATGCCACTCAGTGGACTGTTAAGGTGTGATGTGCTGGTGGTGTGTGCACAGCACAGTGAGGAGCAGCAAGCTGCTCTGCAGGAAGCACAGGGCTCATGGAGCAAGGAAAACTCGAGTTCCACTCTGGTGCCATGTTGTAGCCAGCCACTGATGAGTTCAGCAAATTGTCTGCTGGTTACTCCTGGCCCACTGTCCTTTGTGGAGTGGGGTGGGACAAAATGCAGTAAGAGCAGTGTCCCCAGTGAGGCTGTGCAGCAGAGGCTGCTGGGCTGCGCTGCGTCAGCAGGCTTGGAGATAGTGTACAAAGGAGATGGCTTCTCCTCAAGGTACAGGGAGAGAGGATGTGCTCAGATGTTCAGTTTCTACAGAGTTGTGAGTCTTTATAGGAAGAAAAGAAACATTTTCCTCTGTGGGGAAAAATCTCCTGGTGGGAACGAACCCTCTTTATTCCATGGGAGCCCCTCGGCTCACGGCAGGCCTGAGTCAGGAGGCTGCAGCTGCCCTTGGCTTTGGTTATTCGGGGCCAGCTGTGTGCTGAGGGCGCTGCTGGGATGCAGTGGGTCCCCCATGGCTGCCCCATCCCTCCCTGCAGGCAGAGGAGGTCAGTCTGCCCTGCGCTTCGCCCGCCTGCGCATGGAGAAGAGGCACAACTACGTGCGCAAGGTGGCCGAGACAGCCGTGCAGCTCTTCATCTCCGGGGACAAGGTCAACGTGGCCGGGCTCGTCCTGGCTGGCTCGGCTGACTTCAAAACTGAGCTGAGTCAATCGGACATGTTTGATCAGGTGAGTGGCCTTTTCTGAGCAAACCCACGTGTCTGAGTCTGGTGATTGTAGCAGTAGCTCTGATACAAGATGCTCCTCCTGAGGAACATAACTCTGGTGTCTGAAGAGATTTGATCAAAACTAAGAACCTGCTGTATCCAAAGGAGTCTCCCATTCCTAATACCTCCTGCAAGGAGCTGAGAACCCCTGTTCTTAAAACAGGGCTAATAAGAAACCTCTCCTCCTTGGTTTGGAACTGGCATTTGCATTCTTTGTGTTCCCAAATCTAAAGCGGAAACTTTGTTGGAATTGAACTCCAGTAAACCTAACGTGTGCCCCTGTTGCCTGAAAGGTGTGGTTCAGTACTGGAGCATTCAGAGGTCCCTCTGCCTCTGGTGAAGTGCAATAATGGGTGCAGAGGCTCTTGTGGCAGGGTGAGGAGTCTGACAGCCCTGCTCTGCAGTGGATTTATGTTTTCGTGTCTCCTCCTTCTCTCGTTCAGCGGTTGCAATCCAAAGTGCTCAAACTAGTTGATATTTCATACGGAGGAGAAAATGGCTTCAATCAAGCAATTGAGTTGTCAACTGAGGTCCTCTCCAATGTGAAATTCATCCAAGAGAAAAAGCTAATAGGTACGTGATGCACTGCAGCTCCTGCAGAGCCAGGTGTGTGCACTGAGTGTGCTGCTCTCGCCCTGCTGGCCCAGCCCTGCCCTGCGGGGTGAGAGTGACACTTGCTCTGGTTCTTTTTGCCACCTGGACACCTCAAGTGCTGGGATGGAGGGGGTGTGGTTGGTTTCTTCTGCCCCACCAGACTTCTTGGACTTTCTCTATCCTTCCTTGAGAGATCCCCTTAGTTCCAGGCCTCGTGGTGGCAGCTGCCTCTGGCAGTTTGTTGCCCTCAGGTGAGGCTGGGTGAGGAGTGTGTGCTGAGCTGAGTGCTCATGTGTGCCCTGCAGGACGATACTTCGATGAGATCAGCCAGGACACGGGCAAGTACTGCTTTGGTGTGGAGGATACACTAAAAGCTTTGGAAATGGGAGCAGTAGAGATCCTGATAGTCTACGAAAACCTGGATATCATGAGATACGTCCTGCACTGCCAAGGCACGGAGGGTACGTGTGCTCTGGGACACTGGAAGTTCTCGGGGTTTAACACCTGAGGTGCCTCACTGGGGTGGGTTTGAGTCCAAAGGACAGATGGACAAAGGACAGGTCCCTGAGGACATCTGATCACAGGGATGCTGTGCAGGTCTGTGTTACTTTGCAGGTCACTAACCTGCAGCTTCCCAGCCCCTGTGGGGGCAAAGCTGGAAGAAGCAGGGTTCCAGAGGGAATTGCAGTGCCAAGGGGGCACTTGGTCACAGAGCCAGCCTGGAACCTCCTTCCAGCTTTGTGAGTGTGATACCAGAGGGGAGACTGAGCTGACCTTGTGGCCAGAAACACAATTCCTGGGCCTGCAGCAGGACCTGTCCCTCTCTGTGATGGCTCTGCAGCTGCTGTTCCTGTGGGCTTGCTCACAGAGCTTCAGAGAGGGAGGAAGGCAGTGGCAGTGCCCAGACCCTCTGTGTTGCAGTTGTTGGCTGTGCTCAGTCGCCTGCTGTCTTTAAACTGCATCTTGCAGCCTTACCCAAACTAATATTATAATTTTTCCCCCCTTCTCAGAGGAGAAGATCCTGTATTTGACACCAGAGCAAGAGAAGGATAAATCCCACTTCACAGACAAGGAGGTATTTCAGCTTTGGGCCTTCTGGGTTTGTTCTCAGTGTGTTGGTGCAGAGCTCTGGACACCTGGGCTAAGTTAGTCCCAAGCACATGAGCACAGGGACCTTCTGGCACTCGGTGACACCTCAGGGCAGGAACCTGTGGCTCTTCCTGTGTAGCCCCTGGATTCTACACCTGCTTTTCTCCAGTCTTCCCTGCTGCCAGGGTTGTGTAAATGGGCAGTGTGGGATCTTCGACCAGCACCAAACCATCATCTACAAGGGTTTGGTAGCCACCATGCAGGCAAGGCCCCAGACCATTGCTTCCTGCTTGTGGGGCACCGGTTTGGCCATGCAGAACCACTGTGAGGTCAGGAATCGTGGCCTGGGTCGGGTGCCAAGGGAGAGTCTGCTTTGGGATGTGTTTGACACGTGGAGCTGTCATTTGCTGCCTGAGTTTCCTGCCTGTGCAGGTCAAACAGCCCTGGTGGACCAGGGTTCTGTGTTACTGGGCAGAATGAACTGGGAAAAAAGTGTCCCCTGTCAGGAGGGTGGGATCTGTCCCACTTTGGTTGTGCCAGGGGGCCATTTCCAGCTGTTTTCCCTCCTGGAGGGGGGACTGCCAGTCCCTGCTGTGCATGGAGGGCTTGCAGTGTGACCTGCAGTGAGGTGTTTCTATTTCACCATAATCACTGCTCTTCCTGCTTAGAAAACGGTGCCTTTTGGCTCTGTGCTTGCATGGATCAGTGATCCTGCCTGAGAACAGGGGCTGCAATCTGTGCAGGGGGCAGAGCAAGTCTGAATGAGCAGTGAAGCTTAGCTGTAGCATGGGGTGATGCTGAAGCAGAAGAATCAAAGTAGTTTTTCTCCTGCTTCTGCAGTAAATTTCATATTAGAGACCCAAAACACCGTCAGTGATGAGTTTTGTAGCACCAGGAGCTGGTGGTTGTGCCTGCCGTTGCCTGGTGCAGTTGTGCCAGGAATGCCTTCCCCCAGGAATGTCCCTGTGGAGCATGAGGGCTGCTGTCCCTCCAGGGCTGGCAAAGCCTCGGAGCCAACTGGGGGGGAATTTTCTCAGTACTGAGCACACAGTGACTGTAACAGGATTTTGTTATTTATTTCTCCCCTCCAATGTCTCCACAGACTGGGCAGGAACATGAACTCATAGAAAGTATGCCCCTCCTGGAGTGGTTTGCAAACAACTACAAGAAATTTGGAGCAACATTGGAAATTGTTACAGACAAATCACAAGAAGGATCCCAATTTGTGAAAGGATTTGGTGGAATTGGAGGTAAACTGCAAGAGGAAGATGTGTTTGTCTTGTTTATTGGTTGGTTTGATAATCTGGTGCCAGCACAAGTGGGATTAATCTTATTCCTGTTAGTCATGAAAGCAGTTCAACAAACAGTTGTGTTCACCAGGGTGGATTCATTCCCTGTCCAGCTGGATGTTGGTCCGTGTTGGGCCCTGTCCCTTTACAGCTATGTTCCTCAATCCCTGTGTCCTTGGAGGGCTCAGGGATGGGCTGGCTCCCCGTGTAGCTGCTGGAGCTCAGGAAGGCCCTGTGCTTCTGGCCCTGTCTGTGCACAGGGCTTTGGTGGCAGCCCCAGCCCTGTTCCTGAAGCACTCAGAGCTCCTGCTCACCTCTCAGAGCCTCCCTGTACTTTGCTCCCTCATCTTCTGCTTCTTTTCTAAAGAAGAGGATTTTTAGTCCCTCCTGGAGCAGCAAGGCCTCTGGAAGCCAGTCCTGCTCTGGAGCTCAGTGAGCATCAGCCACACCGGGCAGAGGTGCAGCTCTGGTCCCTGTGCCAGTGTGACAAATCCTGTAGGGCCATGTGCCATGCTCCATGTCCTGCCTGGGCAGGGGTTCCAGGGCACAGCCGGGCCACTGGCTGTGCTTGCTTTTGATGGATGGAGTGCATTGTAAAGAGGAATTTCTAGGGAAACTCCTAGAGAGAGCACCAGTCGGGAGGGAAGAACCTCGGGCTGTTTGGCTTCATAAGGAGCAACAGGTTTCCAGGTTTTCAAGGTTTGTAGTCACAGGAGTCTCATTTCCTGCCAGATCCAGCCTCTCTGCATGGTGGGATCTTCCTTACTCCCATGCTCTGCAGGCTTGAAAGGAAATGTCGTTGAAAATGTCCTTCACTTCAGTAAATGATTCCAGGCTCCAGGATTTCCAGAGCCCTGGGCTGGTGTTCGGGGTGGAACACAGCCACTGAGCTGTTAGTGCATTGTGAAGGTAGCTGCACTGGCAGCTGCCCTCTGGATCCTGATGCCAGGCCTCACTCTGGGCGCTGCCTCAGGGACCGGGGATGTGCCCTGGTGCTCTCTGGAGGGGCAGCCCCAGAGCAGGCTCAGCTTTGCCAGGCCAGGCTGGACAGGGGCAGCCCCAGAGCAGGCTCAGCTTTGCCAGGCTGGGCTGGCAGAGCAGGCTCAGCTTCCTTTGGGCAAGACCTTCCCGGTGCTGTGGCATTTCTCAGTGCAGCTGCCAGGCCTCAGCCAGACAGGGCTGGGAAGCTCTGGAAGCGGGGCTGGGGAAGCTGTGGCTGTGGGAATCTGGGGAAGCTAAAGGCTGTTTCTTTGGCAGGTATCTTGCGGTACCGGGTGGACTTCCAGGGCATGGAGTACCAAGGAGGAGACGATGAATTTTTTGACCTTGATGACTACTAGGTAGTCGAGCTGGGTCCGGCAACACGTGCCTCGCCCCTCCAGCATCCAACCCAAGGAGCAAACTCATGGTGGAAAACACAACAGATCCCTGCCTTAGAATTGGAACATTTCCAGAACTTGATCCGCGAGCATTTGGATTTAAGAAAGCAAAACCCTACACTTTGATTTGTCATAGTGTCAGTACAGCAGCAAACTACTAAGTTCCTATATGCCACTTTGGACTAATTTAAAAAGAATCCCAGTTTTTACTTTTACTCAATGGTGAAATTGGTTGCTCTTGTATTTTATGGAAATGATTTTTTTAACCTTCATGATACATTAACTGCTGTAAACCTCTTCCTTCCAAAATTAATAGAAGTAAGATCCTACTGGTTTATTTCTTTATACTTTGATTGGAGAAATCAATTGCTGCATTTGGCAGCACCGTGACCCATTTACATGGCATTCTCAGCTTAGCCTGCAGAAGAAATGGAATGAGGTTGGAGCCGTAATTCTCTTCAAAAACTTGAGGAGGCACTGACCTGAGTGCTGGTTCATTACATGTGGCTTGCAAATTCTGATGGTTTGGGGAGGCTCACCAGCCAAACGTGCTTTAATCTATTTGCAGAAACACTGCTCTTACAAACTAGGAAATGCACTTCATGGATTGCAATGAAAATGCTGCTGGAGTCTTGGGCTTAATTTGGATTTGAGCAGTGCAGCCTTCAGGAATTTATTTTTTTTTTTTCAGTCTTGACAAAAATAAACATGAGATTTCAGTGAAGTAAGGTACACTTGGCTTTTTGTTCCTCAGTAAGTTTTTCTTTCTGCTTTAGGACTGCGTAAGGTTTCCTTGATTATGTGAATTTGAGCCCACAGGTCTTTAATGGATGTGGGTGTTTGACAGGAATACTGAGTCAGTGGAGTGAAGGCTGAATTTGTGCTGGGAGTGTGGAATATTGGATTCTGCTCCGTGGAGTGCTGGCACAGCCCTGGGCACAGGCAGCTCCCAGCAGTGTCTGTGCTGTGGGGAAGTGCCACAGGGGGTGAGGAATCACCTCTAGGAGATCCCAGACTGCCCAGGCTTTGTGTCCTGCCTGGGCCACAGAGCACCCACAGATCAGGGAGCTCATCCTTGGTGTGTGTCCAGGCTGCTGGTGTGACACTCTGGGGGTCTGGGGCCCTGCAGGCCAGGGGAGCAGTGGCACAGCTCAGGTCCTGTCCTGGCCCAGGGGAGCAGTGGCACAGCTCAGGTCCTGTCCTGGCCCAGGGGAGCAGTGGCACAGCTCAGGTCCTGTCCTGGTCCAGGGGAGCAGTGGCACAGCTCAGGTCCTGCTCCCTCCCTGGGGGCTCTCCCAGCGTCGCTCCCGGTGCTTCCCTCAGGAGCAGCTCCTGTTCCAGCTGCAAACCTTTGCCTCTTGTCCTGGTTCACTTGAACAGAGGGAGCTTCTCTTCAAATTTCTGCCACGCTGTTGTTTGAGGTCCAAAATTCCTGTCCTTGTGAGCAATACCATTTCTCCCCCTGTCCCTAACCTGGCCGGCAGCTTTGCTGCTGTCCTCACATCCAAGCTGGAATCTCTCCCGGGAGGTGGGGCTGGGTCTGCTCAGGGCTAAGCACAGCCCTGGCCCTCACAGCAGTATGTTCTGGATTTTGCCATTGTAAATGGGTCTAATGTGACATGACAAGACCACAAAAATTGGATGTAAATTTACATTTTTGAATATACTGCTTGTTGTTTCACATGATACATTAGGGTATGCAGCTCCTTTTTGTAGTTTTTATTTTTACTATTTAAGTTTGGAAATGATGCCAAATTTTTTGTATTTCTTTAATCAATGTGTTCTCTTCAGTGATATATATTGCATTATATATTGATGTGTATATCAATATATACTGATATGTATTACACTTACACATGCAAACACACTCAGTGGGGGTGGGAGATCCTAGCCTTCGCATACTATATAGCCTCTGCAGAGAGATCCCAAGCAGTGATATCTTGGTGTTGTGATGTACAGAAATGGAGAAGAGTATTAAACCATATTTAAGAATATAGTACAGACTCCTGGTTTGTTTTCTCTAGTCCAGGAAACTCCTGATTTTTGCTCTCAGCTCGGTGCCAGCTTCAGGGCTGGAGGTTGGAGGCAGCTCTTCACAGTTTGTGTTTCTGGATGTTTTTCCCTGTGCTGGCCCTGCTGAGGCCCCTGAGGGCTGTGTCCAGTTCTGGTCCCTCATGGCCAGAGAGCCCTGGAGGGGCTGGAGCGTGTCCAGGGCAGGGAACGGAGCTGGGAAGGGGCTGGAGCCCCAGGAGGGGCTGAGGGAGCTGGAAAGGGGCTCAGCCTGGAGAAAAGGAGACTCAGGGGGCCCTTCTGGCTCTGCACAAGTCCCTGCCAGGAGGGGACAGCCGGGGGGTTGGGCTCTGCTGCCAGGGAACAGGGACAGGAGGAGAGGGAACGGCCTCAGGCTGGGCCAGGGGTGGCTCAGGGTGGACAGCAGCAGGAATTTCCCCATGGAAAGGGAGCTCAGGGATTGGAACTGCCCAGGGGGGTTTGCAGTGCCCATCCCTGGAGGTGTCCCAGGAAGGGCTGGAGGTGGCACTGAGTGCTCTGGGCTGGGGACAGGGTGGGGATGGGGCACAGCTGGGACTCCATGGGCTGGGAGGGATTTTCCAACCTCAGTGGTTCCATGATTCCATGGTTCTATGTTTCTCCAGCACACTCAGTTGCTCTTTGAAGCTGGAGCTTAAAACTGTGGCTTCAGAAGGAGGGAGAAATTGAATACAGTCCAAAGGCAGGTGTGCTGTTACCTGGGCTGCTCTGAACACCTGAGGCAGAGGAAGGACAGCAGCAGTGCCTGCCCTTAACACCCCAGTCCCAGAACTCCGAGGTGTTTTTTTAAGAAGTCTTTTCTGCTCTGCCTCTTGGGGCCAGGCCAACCTGGACAGAAGTGTCCTGGCTCCACGGGCCTGCCCTGATCCTTCTGGCCTGTCCTGGGGCCAGCCCAGGTGTAGCCACGGCTGCCTCCTCCCCCAGCTGGACAGGCAGTTTGTGAGGGACATCCTAAATATCAGGGCTTTTAAAGGATGTTTTGAATCCCCTCTCAGCAGGTGCTCTTGGCCGAGGCTGAGCCTCCACCTTTCATGGGAACAGCAGGATTTGGGTTTGAGGCTCTTGCTGCTGTCACACTTGGGCAGTTATTCCTGGGAGCTGAGACTTCTCAGTTTGTGCCCTGCCTCAGTCTCTGATCTGAGCTGGGCCAGGCATAGCAGCCTGGCTTGTTCTCTTCTCTGGATTCACAAATTTTGGACATGGGAGGTTTCTGCTGGAGCAGACACAAAAGTGATGCTCAAATCTCACACTGTCTGTGACCCAGTGGTACTGTTCAGCTCACGGTGTAGGTCAAGGCATCAAGCTGAGCTCAGCACTAAATTAAATATAAAAATAATCTCTTCAGTTGGCGCAGTCAGGGGAAGCTGCTGCCTGCAGAGAACTGCTCCTGCAGTCTCCCTACTTGCAGCCAGGCACATGGTGTGTATTGTTTAATAAAATCTCAAACATTTCTCAGTTGACCCTTCGCTGGCAGCACCAAGCCTGGTGTCTGCTTCCCAGCTGTGCATTCCAAGGAAGCAGGAGCAGCGAGGCCTGGCTGCTGTGGGGGATGCCCAGAGCTGGTTCCTGGCTCTTCCCCTGCACGTTTCAGTGGGAGCACAGCTGTGTTTGGTGTGCTGGGTCCCCTCAGTGCTGGCCCTGGAGAGAGACGTGGTGAAACGTTTCAGCTGCTGGGCTCAGGTTGCTGGGTCCCTTTCACCCTTTCAGAAAGCAGCTCTGCTGCAGCCTGGCTTTCACTCCAGGTGTGCTCACGTTGCTCTGTATCCAAAAGTGCCTTTTTTCACACCCAAGTATTGCAGAGCATCAGGTGGGTCCTCCCTGCCCTGTAAAGGTGGGCATCACCTGCCAGGGCTCCCATGCAGGAACCTCAACTGCCTCCAGCACATTTTTGTGGTTGCTTTGCATCCAAATCCAAATTTCTCTGGATCCAAAGCAATACAAATCCCAAGTTTTTGGGATGGCTGCTGGAATTGGGAAGGGAGTTCGATGGGGCCATGTTTAGGTACTTCCAGCAGGTTTGGGGTGGGAAGCCAGGAAGGATTGGTGGCTTTCTGCTGGGGAATAACTTATCCCCCAGAAGGGATCAATCTTGATTATGTGAAACTGAGAGAAAAAAGAGTCACTTCCAGGATGCCACATGGAGCTGCTTCTGTGCTTGTTGGAGAGGTTCAGAGGGCCCATCCCTGTGTGCACCTGTGTTTGGATGTGGGGCTGGAGGCTCCTTGTCGTGGATCATCAGCTCCTTCTGGCTGCCTGAAGGGTTTCCTTTCCTTGTGCCAAAGGCTTCAGCTCTTCTGAAAGCTCCAGCTGCCTCCTCCCTCAGGAATACCTGGAGTTTGGGGTGTCTGTGGTGAGACCACCCCACTCCCTCTGCATTCCCCGCTCAGTTTCCAGCTGGCACCACGTGCTCAGATATTCTGATAATGCTCTTCTGAACCGATCCTTTTTGTCTGGCTGGAATTAAAGCCAGAATTTGCCCTTTCTGAGTTGTTATTTTGGGAGCTGGAGCTCGGCCTGTGCTGTTGTCACTCGTGGGCTACAAATGCCATTGTCCCGGGCAGCCGGGCCCGGCCAGCGGCGCTGGAGGCAGCTCTGGAATTTCATTCCGCTATTTTTAGTCAGTGGTGAAAAATTGCACTTCCAACACTTTTGAATCGCTGTCAGTGCTTAAATAAATCAAAGGGCAGGTTCTGGCTGCTGTAAGGAGCCGGGTGAGGAGGTGACCTGGAGCTGCTGCAGGGCTGAGCTGGGAATGGGTGAGGTGGGGAGCTGGGAAGGGGCTGTGAGGGGTCAGACATTGCTGCCACTGCCACAGCCCTGTCCTGCCACTGCCCTGCCACAGCCACTGCCCTGTCACTGCCACAGCCCTGCCACTGTCACTGCCCTGTCACTGCCACTGCCCTGTCACAGCCACTGCCCTGCCACAACCACTGCCACTGCCCTGTCACAGCCCTGCCACAGCCACTGCCACAGCCCTGTCACATCCCTGTCACTATCATAGCCCTGCCACAGCCACAGCCCTGTCACTGTCCCAGACACTGCCCTGTCACTGCCACAGCCACCTGTCTGTCCCCCCTGTGCAGCTGTCCCATGGTCACTGGTATGGGGGTGGCTCTGGGCTCCTTGCTCATCTCACTGTGCCCCTTTTGGGGTCAGTTCTCCCCTGTTCCCCCTGTGTCCCCAGGTGGCCCTGCTGGCTCTGCTGTGCCCTGTGTGCAGCTCTGCTCTCCCCAGAGCCACCGCAGGGCCCACCTTGGACGTGGTAGCTCTTGGACAGCTGGGATGGAGGAGGAGCTGCTGAAGGACCTCTGTAAGTCCAGATGAGTGAATATCCCTGGTGTGGGACTCTCCCCTTCCTTCCCAGCCATCTCCAGAGCTGTGAGACACAAGCTGTTGCTCACCCACAGTTTCTCCTTTTCAGTGTCAGGGCAGGAGTCCCCTGAGAAGCCACTTCACCTGTTTGGCCACCAGGTTCCCACACTGGCACAACCCCCTCCTCCCTGGCTAAGGGATCCTCAGAGCTGTTCCCTGCCTGGCTGCTCCCTGCCATGTGCCTGGAGAGGCCCAAGGGGCTGCTTTGCTGCTTTGCTTCTCTGTGCTTGGACTCCAGGACTTGCTTGGAAAGGGGAATCTTCCAAAAGGTTCAAATCAGCTTGGCTGAGGCTCTCAGGATCTCCAGTTCTCTCTGAGCCTGTGGAGGTAAGAGGGGAAGTGGATCCTGGAAGGACCCTGGTGACACTGGGCTGTGCAGACAAGAAGCTTGGCTGAGTCCAGGACAGCCCAGTGTGGGAGGATGTCAGGAGAAACAGTTCAGCTCTTTATCCAAAAAAGATGTGGTGAGACAAAATCAAACAGTGCCAGTTGTGGTATCCTGCCCCAGGTGTGCTGTGGCGGTACCAGGACTGTGAGACACACACACAGCCTGGGTGGGGAGCTCCAGAGAGCAAATCCTTCCCTGGGATGAGAAAACACAGCCTGAGCTGATGGCTGAGTTCCAGTGGAATCAGCCCAGGGGGATGGGGCTTTCCCAGGTTTTTCTAGGCACGGGATTACTTTTGCTTCCACACAGCGAGGCTGAGGTGACCCTCAAGGAATCCCTGCCCTGTTGCACAACACTGAGATATCTCCAGGTGGCACCAGGACTTTCCCTTCCACTTCCCCCTCATTCTCATCCTCACAGGAGAACTGGCAGAGCAAGTTCTCTTGGACTGGAACTGCCCCACCGCCCTGCTGTGCCTCCACCTGAGCAGGGCCCTCATTAGCACTAATGAGCAGCTGGTGGCTGCTGTGCAGATGTGACACAGATCTGTCACACACCTGGGGAGGAGTCATGGGCACAGCCTTGTCTGAGCAGGGCACACCCAGAGACTGCTCCTCGCATTCCTAGAGCCAGGTAGGCATGGCAATATTGTGCTTGACTCATGGAATCATTGAGGGAGGAAAAGATCTCCCAAGATCCGGTCCAAGCTGTGCCCCATCCCCACCCTGTCCCCAGCCCAGAGCACTCAGTGCCACCTCCAGCCCTTCCTGGGACACCTCCAGGGATGGGCACTGCAAACCTCCCTGGGCAGTTCCAATCCCTGAGCTCCCTTTCCATGGGGAAATTCCTGCTGCTGTCCACCCTGAGCCTCCCCTGGCCCAGCCTGAGGCCATTCCCTCTCCTCCTGTCCCTGTTCCCTGGCAGCAGAGCCCAACCCCCCGGCTGTCCCCTCCTGGCAGGGACTTGTGCAGAGCCAGAAGGGCCCCCTGAGTCTCCTTTTCTCCAGGCTGAGCCCCTTTCCAGCTCCCTCAGCCTCTCCTGGAGCTCCAGCCCCTTCCCAGCTCCCTCAGCTGCTCCTTCTAGGACTGACTCTTTCCCAGTGAGTTTCTTCAGAATAAATTTATCAAAAGTTGTTTTTTCATCTTATTATGCCTTGGACATGTTGTTCAGTCCTCATAAGGTCTTAAGTTGTGCATTGGTCAGAAGCAGTTTGAATGTACAGGTACAGGGATTGGTATCCCCACTCTTGCTTTCCTTGGTGCTCCACACTAAAGGCAAAACATTTGATGTTTTTATAATGCTTTCCTTAATTAATTTCTATATTTTTCTCTTCCTCTCATAGGAATTGCTTTTACCACACCATTAAAAGCAGGTTACAGGAACTCCAATTGCATCTGAGGTCTCCTGCCAGAGTGAGACCCATCCTCATGTGCAGCATCCATTGCTGTGGTGCAGGAGCCCCTGGAACTGCCGGGATGGCAAAACTGATTTACTCTTTGTACAAATTAATGGAAGACTTTTTTTCCCCCCTTCTTTTTCTTTTTCATTTTCTCTTCATTTCCTCTGCCCTGGGAATCTTTGCCGTACTCAGAACAGCAGGCTGTGCTTTGGAAAGCACCAGGAGCGCTGTGCTGTCAGCAGATCCCTGCTCTGGGTATATTTAGACTGAGACATGCTGATTTTTTACTTCGGTGTCCCAAACAAATCTCTGCTGCCTTGGGTGCTGTCCAGAGCCAAGGGCTGATGCCAGGGACATCAGACCCAGAACTGGGCTTTGTCCCTCGTTTCTCAGTGGCAGCTCTGTGTGGGGGTGCTGGGTTCCACCTGCGGGTGCTGCATGGGGGCTGTCATGGGAAGGTGGGAAGGGCCGGCTCAGCTGCAGCAAGAAAAGGATGGATTTTCCACGGAAAATCCTGACACCCTGACGGGGGTGTCAGGGTGAGCAGACTGTGGGCACCCCTGGGTGCATTTGGGTTTGTAGCCTCAGAGGGACTTTGGGGCAGTGGCATCTTTGGGTTTGGCTTTGTCCCCATGAATGGAAATGGAGCAGCTTTTGGGGCACATCAAATTGTCACCCTCAGGCTGTGAGCAGCAGCAGGGGTTTGATGGAGATGGACATTTGAAACTCTTGTTTTTCCTTTCAAATGCTCTAAAAAGGGCTTAGACCTCATGGTAGGTATTCTAAGTGATTTTGAGTGGATGAAGGACATTTCTGCTGACATCAATGCCCTGTGGAGCAGGTGAACTGTCAGGAAGAAAGGACTTTGCACCATTTCCATTTGCTCATCCTCCATCTCTTCACCATTTGGCAAAGATTTGAACAGGTAACAGGAAAAAATGCTTAGCAGGAAGCTCTAGGTCCATTTTCATGGCAAGCCCAGTGCTGTGCTGTCACATCACACTGCTGCCTAGGACAGTTTTGCTTCCAATTTCCACTGCCTGTGGCTGCAGCTGGTCCCTGCTGCATGGCCAGAGGGCAGCCCGAGGGTCCTTGGTCCCCAAAGCAGCTGAGCTCTGGACGGCTCCTGGAGGCTCCGTGGCTCCTGTGCCAGTGGCAATTTGCCAGCAGGATCCAGACCCTAAAGGCTGGAAAAGCTGCTCGTTGCCAAGGGCTGAGGTCAGCTACCTAGAAATGCCCAGTGGTGGCAGCAAGACCAGGGCCAAGGCACAGATTAGAACTGTTTATCAGGTGAGCAGTGCAACATGCACAGCCATCTCATGGGTCCATATATCCCAGAATCCCAGACAGCTTTGGGCTGGAAGAGACCTCACAGCCCATCCAGCGCCACACCTCCCACTGTCCCAGCCTGGCCTGTGGCACTGCCAGGGATCCAGGGGCAGCCCCAGCTGCTCTGGGCACCTGTGCCAGGGCACGGAGGGAGCGGCTGGGGGGGTCTCGAATGCGCTTTCCAAGCTTTCCATCCCCCGGTGTCCAGTTCTAAACCCGCCTCGGCCTTTCCCGCGCGATTCTGCTCCGCTTTGCGGCTCCAGCCGCTTCCGCCGTCCCACGAGGCGCTCGCTGCCGCAACGCTTCCGGTTCCCGGTTCCCGTTCCCTATTCCCCATTCCCCAATCCCCTTCCCCATTCCCCTTCCCCATTCCTATTCCCGTTCCCTATTCCCGTTCCCTCATGCCGTCCCCCCCCCCCCACTCCCGGCATCCCCCGCGCGCCCCCCCGAGCCCAATGGGGCAGCGCGGGGCTTCCCGGGGGCGGGGCCTGACTCCCCGAGGCCCCGCCCGTTCCGCGCGCGCCGTGACGTTGTGGCGGGCGCAGCGCGCGTGCGTGTGCGCGTGCGCGTGGCGGGGGCGGGCGGGCCGCGGCGGGGCCTGGCGGGCGCGGGGCGGCGGCGGCGGGGCCGGGCCGGGCCGGGCCGGGCGGGCGGAGCGGAGTGGCCGCCGCGATGGAGCCCGACTCGGTCATCGAGGACAAGACCATCGAGCTCATGGTGAGTCCCCCCGGCCCCCGCGCACTCCCTGCCGCTCCCTCTCGCCCCCCCCGGCTCAGGCCCCGCCGGCGCGCCCGGCCCGCGGGGTCCGGCGCCGCCGCTGCGGGGGCCGTGCTGAGCCCGCACTCGGCCCCGGCCCGGCCGCGCTGCCCCCGCGGGGGGATCCGCTCGCTCCCGCCTCCGCCGCGGCCCGCCCTGCGCGCCACAAGCGCCTCCGTCTCATTGAAAAGAAATAAATAACAACAATTAACCAATTAACCCCCCCGGGAGGCGGGCCCGGGCCGGCGGCGCTCAGCGGAGCGGCCGCGCTGCACGAACCGAAAGCGAAATGCTCCGGGCGGGGGGTCCGGCTCCTGCCCCGGCCCGAGCCCCCGGGGCCGATCAAACCCCGCCGGGCGGGCTCGGGGCTCCGGGCCGGGGCAGCGCCGCTGCTGCAGCTCCGCTCCGGCACCCACGGAATTACCTAACGAGACCTAATTGGTGTATTGGTTATGCCCCTAATTAACGCTTACGCCGTTAAATTCTTACGCGTTAGTGGAGAGGCAGCCAGGTGGGAGCAGCAGAAAGAGGTGTTGGGCTTTTTTTTTAATATAAGCAAATTAGATCTCTGTAGGCAAATATCAGAGGCCCCTCGTTTTACTGCCTTTAGGCATGAGTAAAATTAAGTTAGGAGCTGAGAGAGAATAGTAATCGGTAAATATCTTCTAATTTATTTGTTATAAGCATAATTGCTTTTTCTCTTAAGCATAATTAGCTCTCGCATACTGAATTTCATGCAGTTCTCCAGAACTGAGGGGCAAAATTCAAATAATTTCCCTTTAAGGCATTCTGAAGGTGAGCTGGGTTCAGTGGAGACATAAATGGGTTTTTTTGGCAGTGGAGTTGTTGCTAAACTACCTGGTCCAGAAAATACGAACTTTCTTTAATTGTGCCATCTGGTCTCGAAAAGCAGAAATAAAATGAGAGGGAAACCTACAAAGCCTTTGTGTATCTTTCATTATTTTTCTTGATCATTGAGGACGGGGGCTTAGGGAGCCTCTTGCCCTGGGGCTGTGATGTCGCACTTGCCCTGGGGGACATCAGCGCTTCAGTGCCCTCAGCAGGGAGGACAAGGCTGGGGCAGCTCTGTGGCCATCCTGCTCGGGAGCAGCCTCCCAGAGGTTGATCCCAAGAGATGCCGCCTCAATTCCCGAGTAGGAACTGTGCTCTGGTGTTTTTTTCCTCACTGGAACAAGGCACCAACACTCCTCAGCTCTGGGTTCTGTGAGGTGCTCAAATAGCATTTGGAGCTGGGAGGTTTGGCTCCCTGGACTTTCAAAAGCCCCCACTTCTTTGTGGTTTTGCTCTCCTGTTTTAGTCTCTCCTCTTTGCAGCCAGGTTTTATGAGGAGGAAGCAAATGGGATTTTTGCTGGTGAGTGTTGTATCCTCCACTGGCTGGAGCTGGGAAATGTGCTAATCTGTGCAGTTATCAGTGGGGTTAGTAGGAGTTTTAGTACGTAGTAGGAGGTTTTAGAAACACACTTCTGTCTCTTTCATAAGAAATGGATAAATAAAATTGAATAAGAACTACAATTAATTCTGTAGTTTCCAGGAGAAAATGGTGCTCTGTACAATGTAGTTGGTAGTTGAATTTAACTTTAACCTTAGTGGAGGCTTGCACAGGATCACTTGTGCTTGAGTGGAGATGTTTCCCTAAAATCATTGAAAATCATTCCTAAAGGCAGAGGTGGAGGCTTTGCCTTCTGGTGTGGTGCAGAAGGGGAGATTCTCCAGGAGATTTGTTTGAATCCACAGGGCAGAAGCTGTTTGGGCTGAGTTCCCTGTTGGGGATTTCTGTGTGACCTGGAAACATGGGAGTCAGTGCTGTGGGAGACATCCCAAACCTGGGATCATCCCTGCCTGGCAGACTCAGGGGGATGCTGCTCTCTCTAAGAGTGTTCCACATTCCTAAAAGCATAAGTTTTATGCCTCTCTTGGATCAGGGAGATGGGGTTTGGTGCACTTTTGCTCAGTCACTTCCCTCCAGTGCCAGGGATGAATCTGTAGTAAATACAGAAGCAAATGTGGGATGTGAAAGTTCTGAGGAGCAAATACACCTTAATTCTGAGGGGCTGATTGCTATGAGGTAATGTGTCAACATGTTAATTGCATGTACGTTTCAGAACATGCTGCTCTAGCCCTCAACTGTGCCTTCCCTGGATAGATCATTTGTATTTATTTAAAGGAAAATCAGTCATGGAAATAATACTGTTCTATTTTTAAGGCTGGAATCTCAGAGAAATATTTTAAGGTTTCAGAATGACAACTTTGATTTGCTGTGTGAAGTTCTAGTGAGTGTTCCCAAGCCGCTGTGTCCCTCAGGACAGCTGAAGGCTTCCTGTGCCGTGGGTCCTGTCATTCCCAAGGGCATGAGCATTGAGTGATGCCATTCCATTGCTTCCATGTGTGGGTGGTGCCCACCTGTAGGGGTGAGATTCCCCCAGGTTCACTGGGACTGACTGGGATGCCCAGGCTGAGGCCCACAGTGTCTGGCAGGGTTGGGGCTGGTCCGGTCATGGGCTCAGGGAAATGCTGGATGTGAGCAGGCAGCTGAGGAGTGAGGAAGTAATCCAGAACAGATGGAGGGCCAGCCACAGTCACTGAAAGGGTTCTTTCTGCCCCTGGTTTTGGTTTTCTCTGTGAAATTAGATAACTGTGACCTTTTTGCTCTTTTAAAGAACCGACAGCAATGCTTTGTGAATAAGTTTTGTTACCTGCAGATCCAAGTTGTGTATAAAATCTGTGTTTGGTTGCATCAACCCTTTGGTTTGTGTTTATCTTCAATACCTGCTAAAAGCCTTGTGTTCTTCATTTTCCCAGCAAGTTTCCCATAATTGTTATTTAGTGTTACCAGCAGCTTTCACAGTGTGGGGGGTTATCTGCGTAGGTTGTGCTGAGGTGGCTGTAACAGAATGCATCAGAGTGGCGAGTAGTTTGGGGGGCTTTTTATACATTATGGGGAGGACTTTGTGCAGCTTCAGATGTGGATGGCTTAACAAAATAAACCTGCTGCTCTCAGATTCCTGTACCCACCAGCCACCTACAGGAGAAGGCTCCTGAGCAGGAATCCAGGTGTGTGGGAATTCTGCCCCTCACTGAGCTTCTGACCCTTGTGTTTCACTGTGGCCTTGCTGCCCAAGCTGCTCTCCAAACACATATCCCTGTGCTGGCAGGTTAAATTCAGCATTCTCTGCTGTGTGGTAGGAGTATGAAAAAGTTTGGGACAGGCCATGCCTGGGAATAAAATGGGCAAGCGTTTACACTGCCATCATTTGTATCTTGAAGTTATGTACATGGAAATAATCTTCCTAACACACAGCCCTCAGCATCTAGAATGCCTCTCTCTGGCTCTTATAAAAACATCTAGTGTTTAAGTACCTTGGTAAATAATAAATGAAGAATTATAATTGAATATCTTGGCAAAAATCTTTCTGTTTCTCCTGGCAGGACTTTGATGTGAGGTGGAGGTGTTCAATTCAGAGGTACCAGTCTGAGAAGGAAGCATTTCACACAGGCCTGCCTGAGCAGCAGCAGCTCCTGCTGTAAATCACTCGAGGGGTTCCTGAACTTCCTTGGGTTACTGCAGCTGGAGATGGTTGTGCCCCCAAACTATTTAAAACTTAAAGTGCAAAATAAATTCCAATATTCTGCTGTATATATATCTCAGTAGGGCTGTAGTGCTCTGGTTTTTTTCTTCTCAGTCATTGCAAGCCAAGCAGGCAGTTGGATTTGTGGGATTTTTTTTCCCACATATTCTTAGAGGAATCCTTCAAAGAGTTGACTTTTGTAGCAACACAGATACAGGCAATGATCATCTTTGCAGCTGAAACAAAGGAGGTACTGTTCTAGCTGAAATGTCACTGGTTCTTAACTGAAGCCTGGGAGAAGATGGAGTGTTAGTAAGGCAGTTGTAAACCTTTGTGTAACCTAGATGTGCTTTTTTCAGCAGGATAACGATCTGTTTGCCTTGCTGGTGTCTTTTTTTAATGTTCAGTAGATAAATGAGCAGAGTTGAGAGCTGCACGTTGGACAAGCAGGGTTTCACATATGGGTAATGCAGCTGCTGGAGCCAGTGGCTGAAGAGGTGGTGGTGGGATGAATGTGAGGAGGGCACAGCCTTGGGATGAGCCTTGGGGCAGGGAATGTGAGGTCTGTGCTGCTGCCAGGCTCTCAGAGTGACAGTCCTGTTTCAGAGAGTGCCTCAAAGAGGGAGGATGCAGATCTGAAGAGATTTCTGTGACTTTGGCTGTGGTGCAGAAAATGGGAAGGAAGAGCTTAAGAACATGAATTAGAGCAAGGCAACTGCACTCAGAGCCAGTGGAGTGGTGAAAGGTGTGTGGAAAGCTTTATCTTTTGGGAGGGTTTAGCTGGAGCAATGGCCTGGCTGGGGAAATGAGATGGCAGAGGGAAGTAGGCTATAAAGATGCAGAAGTGTGTAAAGAAAAGTTATCTAAGGTTTATGGTGATGGTGGCAGTAGCCATCAGATTACTCAGGTGAAGGAAAGCTGCAGATGTGCCAGTTGTGGGGGAACTTCTGAAGCTAAATTGCTTTTGGTTCTTAATAAAAGGAAGTTAACAATTCTTGGGGAGACTAAGCCCTGGTATTTCACCTGAGGCTTTTTTTCATTCCAGATTCAGAGATGTCTCACCTCACGATGCACTTATATTTTCTAACATGACAACATTCCCTGAGCTCTGCCCGCTGCTAGTGGGGTGCAGCAGAGGGAGTTCCCTGCAGCCTGGAGCACGTGCAGGGCTCCTCTGTGTGAGTGTGACCGGGAGCCTTGGGCTCCACGGGCTGCCCCAGAGCTCCGGAGTAAATGCCTGCCCAGGTGTGCTACAAGATCCTGTCTCTGCAGGCAGCTGCTGTGGGTGCAGCTGCCCTCTCTGAAGTGCTCTGGGGCTGCTGCTTTGAAAAGTCTGCCTTTGCTGCATGTCAGACTGTGTCCCTCAGGATACAGAGCTTTGAGCGCTGCTAAGATTTGGGTCACTGAGGAGTGTTGTGAACAGCATCGCAGCAAAACAACCTGCTTTGTTACAAGCTGTACCCTCAGCGAGACCTGGGAACGTTCTTTCAAGGATGGATGTACCTTTCCATTTCATTTCATGTTTTCTAAACCACCTCTGCTGCTTGTTAAATCAGCTTGCCGTGTGTCTCTGGGTGCGCTGGGTTTATTGCTGCGCGGTTTTGAGGTCGCTGGTGCTTTGGCATTTCCAGTTGCCCATCCCTGGGCAGCTCGGCGTGCTCGTGCAGCAGCGTGCTCAGGGAGATTGCTGATGGCTTTCAGATGGAGTGGATGTTGCAGCAAATGTGCCAATGCGAGAGGAATGATGTGTGGGAGAGAACAAGAGACTGTGCTTATGAGAGGGCTGCTCCGTGACAAGGAATTTTTTTGTTGCAGGGCAGAAAATGAATCGAAGGAAAATGAGAATATTGACTGAGTTGTTTAAATTAATGCTGATGGGTAACAATCCTTTCCTTCCAGCTTTTTCCTTGGGTGACGTCTTCTTTATACGAATGCCACTGTTTATGTTGTTACATAATCTGATTTCCTGGTTTGATTTTTATGGCATCATTATTTACAGAAAATCCACTTTTTCTGGAAAATCCCTTCCTTCCCCAGTTTATTGATGTATTTATGAGCTCAGTGGTGTGACATCTGACAACCTACTCTGTTTTCCTGTGCAACTTCCACACATTTCCCAATATGAACAATGCATGACCGAGAGCAGATAATGCAAAAATAAGGAAATGTCATTGGTGTTTTAACAACCAAAAGCACTGACTCTTTCTGAAAACTTAATTTGCTTTTCATGCAGGCTAAATTAACAACGGGAACATTTGAAGGCATGTTGTTTCTTTGGTGCTTTGTTAATCCACATCCCCGCAGGACTTGCATCCTTGTACTTCCACCCCAGGAAATTAACAGTTTTGTTTGGGATCAAAGAGTAGTTGAGCTTCCTGGGCTCGTTTGTAGGATGAATACAGATGGAAATTTGTAAGATGTAGGTAGGGACCTACTTGCTAGGAATAGGGAGTGATGTGTTTTCTGGGTAAAATGGCAAAAAAAGCTTTTTGGGTCAACTTCAAGCTGTTGGCAACACTACAGAATTTTGGTTTACTCATTGACTTAGAGGAGAGGAGAAGAACCACTAGATATATGTATATATTCAGTGTTGCAAGTTTGCTCTGAGTTTCAACTCCTGTTGAGGAGTTCTTGAATGTGGAGTTTGGTACAAAAGTTGTGCCAATGTGCACTGTTTGCCTTTTTGAGAGGCGTGAGGTTTTATTTCAGCATGGTTTGCACGATGGGGCTGTTTTCAAGTCTTCCAACCTTTGCAGTGAAGCAAATTTTTGGTTTTCAGACAAAAATGCCTAAAGCTTTTTGAAAATCTATACTCAGAATCTGCAAAACTTAGTAAGTTCCAACTTGGACTTGATAGTGAATCTCTGTTGGCAATTCTCTTAGGGCAAGGGAGGACTAGCCAGGGAAACTTGTTATTCAGGCTGTCTGCAGCACACCAGTCCTTCTAGAGACAAAAATCAGACCTGTGCTGTTACACTTGCAAATAATGTTAAGGTTTGGCTTCCTGGAGAAGTGCCTCTCCTTCCAGCACCCTGCTGGCTCTGCAGTGACTTAGCAAATCGGTACATTTATATAATTTGATAGCTGGCTTCTTGCTGAGCTATATTGTACTCTGAAAATTCTGAGTCATATGCCTTGACATCCTAGCACTTTCCTTGGCAGCCTTAGAAATCATGCATTGGACATGGTACTGGGCCTGCAGCGCCACTTTGTCCTTGAGATGCTGCCCTGGGAGTGACCGCCTTTGCCAGAGGCTGGCAAGGCAGGAATCACCCCAGCATGGAGATACTCCTGTCTTTGGGGAGCAGTGGGCAGCCAGGGACAGTCCTGTCCTCATGGAGACAGTCTTGGCACAGCTGGGGACAGTTTCTCCACCCTTCTGTGAGTTACTGGAGTTTGAGATATGGGGCACAGCAGTAGAGGCTGAGGTTCAGCTCTCTGGAGGGGCTGCAGAGCAGAGGTGAGAGGAGGTGGTGGTGATGCTGTCCCTCTGGGAATCTTGCAGCATTTTGTTCTCACTGCTGGTAGGGGAAGCTCTGCAGGCCACGGCCCAAAGTTTTGAAGCTCTTGGTGGAGGTTGCACAGTTTGATCTCTGTAGGCTGAGCTTTCTGTTGCACGTGGAGTGTGAGTTGACTGCAGACCCCATCTTCTCTGAGGTATCACTGTTCCACCTGCTTTAAAGTAGTCACACTCACTGTGCTGCTGGCAGGACTGGCTGGAGGCCTTCTGTCTCCCTGCTTAGCAAAAGGTGACTGTTTCTTGTCTCAGGAGTGGTGTACAGTGCCTTACTCTCTTCTGGTTCTAGATTCCAGAGACACAGCAGTACTGCAGATGCACTGAATTCAGTGCTGCCGTTCAGATCAGGAGTATCCTGACAACTCCATCTTTGTGCTGCAGACATGTAAGGCAAACGAGGTCATTTTGAACCTGGAAACAGGGAAATAATCATTGCAGTAAAGTGCTTTAGAGGATGTTTGTGGCAGACCAGGAGAACTGCATCGAGCTGTTGTGCGAACCTGTGCTCCTGGAGCAGGCCTGCGAGGTGCGAGCTGGTGGTTGAAGCTTTAAGACTTGCTTTGTTATTTGCTTTGTAGCTCCTTCTCATCTTCCTTAATCTTAGCAAAGTGAGCTGTACCCCAAAACACTTGTTTGGGTGAGCCAGGGTAAGGGAAGGAGGAATTTCTTGTCTGTAAATGCGTTTCTCTGTCTTAGATCCACCAATCCGACGACCCCACTAACGTAGTCGGTCCCGGGCTGGGCAGGTGCCTGGGCTGCCTTGTCTCTAACAGCATTAGCAGTAATTGGGATTTCATTCAAGCAAGAAGTAGATACACCAAGCTGAAGATGATTGGCTGCTCTCTTTTAACAGACAAGTCTGAGAAGGAAAACCCATTCGAATCCCCTTTCATTCTGGATTGGTGGATCTGAAGCCCAGAAACAAAGTTTCAGGTAAGAAGTCACCCTGTACTATATCTTGCTGCTTCTGCTTAGATGAGTTTGTCCGCACATTCAGTCCCTCGCTTTAACTGCTTCGTGTCCCCTGAGTGTTAGGGCACAGGGAGTCAGCTGCTGAGCTTACAGCCAGACAGGGCATGGCCAGGAGGTACAGGAGCAGTACTGCAGGGAATTGCCAGTCTGCTGTGGAGCACAGGCCTGGGAGCACGAGGTGAATTTGTGTGTGTGCAGGAACAGGCACGGAGCCGTTGGCTGCCGCATCCTGCTTCTGGAATGGGAGAGCAGCCTCGCCAGTGACTGCCTTGGGCTCCCCGTGGAGTTCAGGGAGTCCCAGCTCTGAGTTCTGTCCCTGTCCTCAGAACCCTGTCTTCTGTCCATCAGAACTGAAGGAACTCTGGTTCTTCCTAGGATAGTTTCCTTTAGCTTTTCCTGCTGAAATGCCATTTGAAATTCTGTTGTGGGCAGCACCTGGAGTCAGTGTCCTGAACCCTTCCTGAGATGGCAGTGTGAAGTGCTGGCCCCAGCTGTTTCGGGGCAGGGGTGGCAGGAGGTACCTCACAGTGGGTTTATTTCAGTGAGGGAGAGCAATTGTACCTGCAGCCACTTTGCTCTGAGATTTGGGATACCTACAAAAGGCTACAACAGGTTCTCTTGGAGATGGGTTTGGAAGGTGTCTGTGTGCCTCAGGAAGGCAAGCTGGGTCCCTGGCTGGCAGGAAAATAAAGTTATGTGAGTTCAATATCATATCTGGTGTGAATGGGAGAGCTGCACCTCCCAGTGCCCAGCTTTACTGTAAATTGGTGCTTTGATGGACTTGGCAGCTTATTTGCAAAGTTATATGAAACAGTGTGCCTGGATTCCTGTGGACAGTAACAGCAGTAAGGCTCGGCCTTGTGTGTTCTCCTTTGTAGGCAGTTACTGCAGTGAATGCTGAGGCCTCAGTATTTAACCTCCTATAGCAGAAACTCCTGTAGGTGCTGTTGATCTCATGCATGGTTTTAGTTCTGCGTTTGTTTTGCTGGTGTGGTATTTTGTGCCAAAATTATATTTGAATTTAATTGATAAGTACATTTGTAATGAATTACATGTGCAAACAGTGCTGTTGTTTCCTGGTTTGATTTTTCAAGTAGTTGAATTGTATTTGGTTAGGGTGGAGAAGTCTGTTTTAGTGTGACTCTTTAAACCAGAGGGAGAATTTAAGGGAAATACTTACTAACCTTAGACTGACACACTTCTTGCATTCTCATCTAGTATCAAATTGAATTTGTTCCACACACCCATCAGACTCACTTTGGAGTTAAAACTGTAAAATAACATCTTCCTGTGGAATATTTGCTGTTCAGGGTGTGCCTTTTTCTAAAATGAGAGACCAGGGAGGCAGAAGTGAACTTGGCATCTTCAGTGATGAAACTGAAAAGAGGAAATAATTTAAAATACCCTGAGCAGGGAAAAAAAGAGGAAGCATAAATGAGTGCTCCTGCTGATCGAGATCCTCAGTGTTATTTAATATTGCTTAACTCTGGAAACATCAGCCAGCCCTATGAAGGCAGCAGTAGAGCTGAGCAGGATGGAGGCTTTGCTCTTTCCTGTGTTTGAATGTTACATTCCAGAGAGTGTGGTATGGGGCAGCTCTCAGAGCTGTGTCAGTGTTCATGTGCTGCCCCTGTCTGGCAATCCTGGGCTTGTTCCTGGCAGCCCAGGCTCCACAGGTATCAGAACTTGTCGAGTGCTTCTACCCTGCCTTGGCTGTTATAGGATTTATTGTTAGCTCTGTTAGGCCTCAGCCTCAAAAACCTAATGCAGAAAGGTCTGAGACAGCTTTTAATGTGTTAGCCACACTTTTTGCTGTGTTTGACACCCTGCAAGTTTCAAGATTGGCAGTACTCCTGTGTCAGTGTTCCTCAGTCAGGATTTGCCCTGAGCTGCTGGCTGTGTGCTGGAGATGTGTGTAAGCCCCTGTTCTGCTGCAGGACGAAGTGTTTTGCTTTAGAAATGGCCTTTTTAGTGAAAGATGGGGTGTTAGTGCAGAAAGGTGTATCACACAGCTGCGGGAGTTGGGTGTATGTACATGAGGGAAGCAAGGGCTAATCTAAATGCTGTGTATTTTGGAAAATTGAGATTATTTCAGTTAATGCTCAGAGTGGCTTATGCAAACATCTTAGGATTTTCTTCCCAGTCCTTTGTATCTTCTTGAAATCGAGCATCTGCATCTGAGTCTTATCCTGATGAATAAATTATAATAGAGTAAGATGGTTATTCTATTCAAAGAAATAATTTAATCTTCTCTCCACTGAACCCATATTCCTTTTGTAGCATTGACTGTGTGTAGCAAACACACACTTTGATCTTCAGGAGCAGAGTGGGACAGCGTTATCCATCAGCTTCCTGTGAATTCAGTGTCCTATCTAGAGCATCACTGTGGTAATGAGGAGAATTTCTCTGACCAATTCTTTTCCTTTGTCTTGCTTTAAATTTCCCGATTCCTCACTTAGTGTTTTTCCCCAAATGCAAGAGCTTATGTGCCGATCTCGAATGGCTGTTGGAAGGTTGTCCCATTGAGCAGTTTTTATTGTGAATGGCAATGATTTGGCTAAATTGATTTTCCCAATGGCACTGTGACTCAGCTATCGGTTACCTATTTTTTTTAGAATGATCCGATAGCTGTAAAAGAATAATCAAAAAATTTTCACAAGTTAAAATGAGTTTTCCACTCTGTGGTTATTTATTTTTGACAAATTCACTTTTGCATTTGTAGCTCACAGAAGAGCAGAAACAAATGCAAGAGTAAATTACATCTAAAACATCTTTGTTGACCTGAGAGTCCGGTTGTGGCACGCACATGTGCACCTCCCTGCAGAGGAGCGTGTTGTGTGGATGGTACTCCAGCAGCCCTCCGAATCCCCGCGGCCGGCGAGGCTGCGTTTGGCCGTGGGAAGGGCAGTGATGCGATGGCACCGGTTCCAGCAGGCTGGTGCGGAGCCCGCGGGCACGGGGAGCTCCCTGGGCACAGCCTGGCTGCTCAGGGCAGCGCTCCCAGCGCTCCTTTGGCCGGGCACTCGTGTCTGTGCCCCCAGAGACGTGCGGGGACCGTCCCCTGGCAGCCGCGCCGTCCCCGCGGGAGCTCGTGGCACTGCTCCCTGCATGTCCACAGTGTTCACACAGACCCTTGGATGTTCTGCTTTCCCACCCGTGCGCACTCGGGACACTTTCCCAGGCCAGGGCTGCACCACTGCTCTGCTTGGCACTGTCTGAGTGAAGCCCTAACGGGAAAAGCACCAGGTAAGATCTGGAGGAAATCCCAGCCTGCAAACTGGGAGGGAGTTGGTGTTGGCTGCTGTTCCTGCCCAGTGTAAAATAATACTGAAGGCCTTGAAACAGTGGTACTGCTCGTATTTTTCATGTCTTAGTGTGGTTTATGCTGATTTTTGAGGAGATCTGAGCTTGCCGTTAAGTTGGAGGTGGGAGCATAAAGCTTTCCCAGACTGTCAGACTGCCCTCAAATCCAAACTACCTTTCAGAGCGCTCCTTGGGCTGCATTAAACTGAGCCCAGGGCCATGGAGGGGGTTTCAGTAGCACCACTTACCCTTAAAATTATCAGTATTGAATGTTGATGGAAAAAAAGAAATACCAATGTTGTCGGTCCATGCCTAAATCAAAGAAAAACTAACTAGGAAATCACCAATGGTGAGTAGCATGTGAGTTTCTTATAGCTAAAAACCTGAAAAAAATTCACAGTGAAGGTTGAGGTTATTCAGTTGTACCTTTTTTGCATATTTTTGCCTTGAGACCAGGATTTCCCAAACTATAAACACACCAATAAATTTGGATTCCCTAAATTATCTTGTATAAATAAAATGAATGCAGTGCAAAAGTCCGAGGTCATAATTTGAGTGTTTTATAAGACTTGCAGTATAAGTCTGGGTTATGTAAATGCTATCATTCTTGATTATGACACTGCAATATTGCCATGCCTGGGTTGCAAAGGTGTTCTGATTCCATCAGGGGCACAGGCTATAGGCATTGCTTGAGCAACTTAATGGGCCAGGTTTTTTTAAGGGATACAAAAGTGTGCGGATTTCTTTGTGACAGTATAAGATGCACTGAAAGAAACAATTTCCGGGCATTTTACACTGCTTTAAGCAGGCTGTGCTGTAACCTGGGAAAAGTCCAGAGTGAAGGAAAACTTTGGATAATTCAGGGCCCAAAAGGGTTTTTTTATACCTCCATCCTAAACTTCCCAGCTGCAGATTTGGTTTATTGGATGCACACTGCTGTGTGCTTTGCTCTTAATAAAAGAAGTTCTTAACATTTGAGTCCTGAAGACATTGAAGC
Source organism: Cyanistes caeruleus (assembly GCF_971803275.1). Taxonomy (NCBI): domain Eukaryota; kingdom Metazoa; phylum Chordata; class Aves; order Passeriformes; family Paridae; genus Cyanistes; species Cyanistes caeruleus. The sequence continues at coordinate 17,539,295 of NC_141715.1, forward strand.
ATCTTCCCTTTTTACTGAGGATTTTCAGGTTTCACTGGGAATGCAGCATTTTGTATAGGCTGCTTAAATTTGAGATTTAAGATTTAAGATTGAAACGTAAAGCTTGAAATGTAATTCCTGGGACTAGACCACCAAAGCAGTTCTTTGTGTATGGAATTAACATCAATCATCTAATAATAAAATTACAGTACTAATCTTCACAAGCACAAAGCATTGAAGAGATCAGTATGAGGATTTCTGTGTCTGTTCCCTCCTTGCCCTGGAGCTCAGAGCCCCTCTCAGCTCTGCAAACAGAACCTACAGGTGATCCACAGCCCTCAGAATGTGAGGCAGTTAGAGCTCTGCATTGCAAATTACCTTATTCCTTAAAATCTGAGTTTCACTTGGCCTTACCTTAACCTGTGCAGTTCTGTTCTCTGTGTTCTCCTTTAATTCTGTGCCTGTCAGCCACGGGCACTTTCCCCTTCTCAGACTTTATTAAATAGAGCTTTACCTCCTGGGAAGAAGGGCCAGTGCAAAGTGAAGCCTTTGGAACATTGTTAAGTTTTTATTCATGATAGGGTCAAGCAGTAACATGTCAAGGAAGCACACAAATATTTGCACATTCCTGTTTCGGTGTGAAGTGGGACACAACATTGAATTTGTAGCATTGTGCAATAGCAGTGCTGCAGCTGAGTGTCCAGGGAGTTTTCTAAACCCTTTCATGCAGGGTTTCATAATGCTGTGAAAGGTTTTTGTGTGGCTTGACCTTGGCATGGAAATGGCCTCGGTGTCTAATGCGTTTTGAGTTAAATTTTTAAAAATGTTCTCAAGTTACCCATTTTTCTCTTAAGCAGTTAAAATTCAATTTATTTAGCCAGAGTAATTCATAAACCCTGCCACATAATAACCTCTAAACCAATGATTTTTAGCTTATAATTTGTGAACACCTACAGATGTAAGTTCATTATGAACATTACACTCAGCTTTGTACACCTGATCTGAACATCTCAGGAGAGGACTGTGCTGTGTTTTTTATCAATGATTTTTATTAAGTCACGTGACCAAAGTGACTTTTTTCTACCAGGCCTGTATGTTTAAAAATGTTTTTGGGCTTTAATCAACACCTGCAGCAATACCCTGAATTTTGCTGGTTCAGTGTTGCAGAACCTCCATGAAGATATTGTCTTAAATAAATAAAAAATAAATAGGAACAAAGAATGGAACAGATTGGAAAGGGAGTTCCTTAAATTATACACTCTTGTTTTGGAAAGCAGACCTTAAAAGTGTGTCTTCAATCAGTGGGTTTTAACAGTACATCCCATCTTTTTTGAAAATATGAAAACTTCTTTGGTTTTTTGGTGTCTTGTTGAAGTTAAGGTAGTTTCCTTGTTGTCAGTGGTGGTTGACTGTCTTAGAAGTGTCCTGGGAACTAAATTTCCAATGTTAGTGTGAGGATATGTCAGTTAAGTGCTGCAGAGTAATTACAGATACACTGGAGTAATTTATATCTAAATCCCATTTCTCTAAATATGAAATTAAGTTTTAAAACCTTCCAGTAATTGAAAATTGTGGGTTTGTTTTGCTATTAAAGAAAGAATAATACAATAAAACATAAACATGACTATTTTTACCCCTGTCCATAAGATACATTCTCCCACTCTTGCCATGCCAAGTGCATAGCACAGCACATCCCTGTGGAATCAGCACCTTCCTGCTGGATAAGAGAGGGAATTTCAATGTGTTTCGGTGCTGCTAGGGGCATTCTTGTGCTGCTTTTGCTGTAATTTCTCTCCTTAGCATGGAGATGAAAAGATGAGTCTTTTGTTTTATTCATAAGATATGAAACCAAAAAAAGAGTTTTTAACCCCTTCAGGTGCTGTGAGCTCTGTCCCCCTCCTCGATCCTAGCACAAACTGCTTCCCATGAGGCTTCACCTCCAGTTATTCCACTCTCAGTTTTTGACCTGCATGGGGCTTTTCTTTGAAAGTTTTGGTGTTTGTTGTAACTAAATTGGAAGCCTGTGTGGAAAATAGTGAAAGCTCACTCTGTGCCAAATATTGGAGCTGGGTTTGTGCACTGCTTGAAGAATTGAATCCTTTTCCCTAACTTTATCCAGTGCATGTACTACTCTGTCCTTAAAATGAACTGGGATATAATATTGGGGAGCTACAAACGTTCTGGGGAGTCTGTCTGGATGAAATTTCTTCATCTTCAGAAAAGAAACAAAAGGGATCTCCAGACTTTTCCTAAATTGTCGTGTCAGCAGTGGGAAGTTCAGTAGCTAAGTTTGGGTGGCAAGATGAGTAGTAAATGTAACCAGGGGATAATTCAGCTTTAGGATATCTTCAACTATAATTCCAGCATTTCTCCCCAGTTCAATAGGATTCCTTGACTAAGCAGAACTTGGTCATGCAGTTTGAGCTTAATGAAGTTTGGTTCCTATCTAAAACATGCTCCCACTGTCAGATTGTCTGTCCCAGTGCAGAATAAAGAACCACATTTTGAAAAACCTGAGACACTGGGGAGTGCTAAACCTTAATTCCCAAAGCTCCTCCTGGTGGGTTCTAAAGCCTTGCTGCCCCAGTGGCACCTCCTGTCCCCTGGGGGACTGTGCAGGGCAGGGATTTTGGCCAGGCTGGGTTTGTGGCTGAGGCTCTGCCCCAGCAGCTCTGCTGTGGGCAGCGGCATGGGGGAACTGAAACTCTCCTGCTGCTTGGGAGTCAGTGAAAACCTTCAGCTGGGCACTAAAGCCATGAGGGTACAGAGGGGGAAAAGGAGCTCAGGCCAGAGGGGTGGCTTGTCCTGGACAGGCCAGAGGGGTGGCTTGTCCTTGATTGCTGCACAGGATCTTCAGTGGTTATTTTACCCTTGGCGCTAACTGTGATGAATGTAGAAATAACATCGATAAATACCCACGTTAACATTCTAATGAGTTGCCTGCCTTGAGTGATTTGTTGTGGCATCTAACTGCTTCTTCTCTTCCTTCCTTTTTGTCACCCTGCAGTGTTCTGTGCCAAGGTCTTTGTGGCTAGGCTGCTCCAACCTGGTAGAGAGCATGTGCGCACTGAGATGCCTGCAGAGCATGCCCAGTGTCAGATGTCTCCAGGTGCCTTTCTTCTTTCTTGTTGTAAATGTTATGCTGTTGAACTTGTGTTAAACTCTCAGGACTCTGTTTAATCAAATTGTTAAGTCTGCTAAATGTTTTTTGTGCATCCTTTTCTGAAATCTTCTACTTAACTGCATTGTAGGAGTGACTCTTTAAGGGCTTTCTGTGCGGTAGGGCTGGGGGGATGAGCTGTTGTGTTTTATTGCCTGTTTACTGAAGTTGTGATATCAGTAGCATAGTTCTGCATGTTGCCTGCTACGTTTTGCTTTCTTGTTTAACTTAAAAATAACATATTGAGCTTTGCCATTTCTCTTAAATTGCAATGAACTGACCAGCCTGTGATATTTGTGTGATTTAATTTAGAAAGGATAAGCTTTTATTTGCTCCTAAGCGTGATTCTGGGTTTAGCTTTACCTTTGTCTTTGCACATGTTTGAATGCAGAATAGTGAGCATGGAGCCCTGGGGTCTTTGGGTTGCCCTGTTAACTCAGTTTTTTAACTTTAAAGAAGGGAAGAACAAGGGATGGGGGGTGGGGGGGGCTGTTGGTCTGCATAGAAAACTACTAAATCCCAAGTTCTCTGTTGTTTTTCTTCTAGTAAGCTGTTGGAGCTGAGCCTGCATAATTTATAGATGGGGAATTGCTGCTTCATTGGTTTGTGAGGGACTGAAAATGATGAAAAGGGAGCTTTTGGGACCAGTTAACAATTTTGAATTCCCAGGGTATTTACCTTGGAAAGAAAATGCTGAATATGTGTAGCAACTGTGTGGCACTTCCCAAAGTGTTTCTCAATGTAACATTTTTTAGCAGAACACAAGGATTATTTAACGTTGGTCTGTTTGGTAACATTCAATGGTTCACTCTTTCATGTGTATAAAATGGGTACTTAAAAGAAATTGCTTTTTTGTGAAAGAAAATGAACAATTGAGTTTTGTGTGTCACTCCATTTGAGGTCAGCCACTGGAGAACATCAGTGTCTTACCTTAGAGAGTAATCAGTTTTTTCAAAACCTCTCCTCTCACCTGCAAAATGTGGCCACTTGAAATTCAGCAATTCTGAATTTCAGAACAAGAAATTCCTTTGAAATTTTTGTTAAAATACAGATCTGTTTTTCCACCTGAACACTTTATATTTCCAACATTGAAACAGTATTCAAAGAAAGGACAAAAACTCATGTCCAAGACAAACTCATAGATGGATAATTCAGTTTTATAGAAATGAACAGTTTCATGGCCAAATAGTGCTTATAGAAGAATGCCTAAGTCATGTCAGGGCAGAGTCCCAGAGGTTTGGTGTCTGTCTTGGCAATACTTGGCAGCTACTTGTGATTTCGACATGGTGGGATTGTTGGGGTATCTTCAGGGCCACTGGTTGGACTTTGGTGATCCTTGTGGGTCCCTTCTAGCTGAGGATATTCCATGGTTCAGTGAAATATTGTGCCAAAATAAAGGCTCTTTTCTTTTTATTAAGGTTGGATTGTTTTTGTAAAGCTGCAACAGAAGAGGCTTTGAGACTTTTGGAAGTGTCTGTGAAGGATTATTTTTAAAAAAAGTTCTCTTTTTGGGTGTGTGACTCAGTGATGCCTGAAGGGGAACTTGGAAGCAAAAGTGGCACCAGCTGCTTTCCCCATTTATTATTTTTGGCACTGTGACTTGCCCTTCATTGTTTGCTGAGCTCTAAGCCCACATAGCAATCAGGTGGGGCACAGATAGCAGGAGCTCTTGGTTCAGTAGCACACATTCACTTAGGGTGAAATGATTAATAGAAAGTGCTGGAAGGGAAGTCCAGAAGCTCCTGGGTGGTTGACAGGAGTGATCTGGGACTGTGTCTGTTGTGTGTGGTGTGTGTAGAGGAACCAGTGGACAGGCCAGAAAAGGGGGGGAAGAGCAGCCTTCACTCGAGCCTTGGAGAACCTCTCCAGGAAGCTCTTACTCAGTGCTGGGGCTTTTTCAAACCTCTGGGCTTCAGCAGTCACCTGCCATCCACCTAAAGGAGGAAAGGAGGGATTGTTAACAATGATGTTAGCAATCATCAAACCCTAACAAGGCTGTTTAAAATCAAGCTGTAGCATTTCAGCAAATCCCCTCTGCCCATGGATTGGGGGAGGTGTTCCAGACTGTACACAGTCTGGGTGTGTATTCTGTGCTTCTCCTCATCCAGTAAAATACTTCCATAGTGCCTGCAGGTTACTGGAGAAATATTTGCTTTCTGCATTCTGTGAGCTGTTAGTGAATGCAGAAGAGAAGCAGGTAATTTATTAAAAAATATTTATTCCTATTTGTGGTACTTGAGGTTTGCTCTCATCTAATCTGGCTTTTGGTTTAATTGATATTATTAGGAAATAAAGTCCCTGACATGTAACACTTGTTTCTGTTGCATGGAGAAGTACCTATTAAATGCCAGTTCATAATACTTGAAACTGCTACAAGGCCTTAGTTATAACTGCTTAGTTACCTTGAATGATGTTTTTGTACATGAACACGCAGGTATCCAATAGCTCCTGTTTTCATTTGCTTTGATATGGATTTCTCTGCAAGATTAAAACCAAAACTCTTGTTTAGGTGTTTAGAGAAACTGGTTCTGTTGGCAGGTGTGTGATGCAACCCTGTGGAGACAGCACCTTCCATGGCTTCATCCTTGGAGCACGGCAGGGTTTGGAGTGGGTTTTGTGGTGCTGGTTTGGGAAATGGCTCCAGCAGGGCTGCCAGACAGAGACAGGCAGGGTTCTGGGCTCTTTGAGTAAACATCTCCAGTGTGAAGTGAGCACTGCTCATTAAGCAGCAGAAGATCAGAGCCCAGGCATCACTTTGAATTATTGCATAATGTAGGAGGTGATGAAATAAGTCTTGGGAAATGAATTATTAGAGAGATATAATGAAATTAACCCAGTAACCAAATACTGCCCCACCAAGTTTCTTCCCTGTCTTCAGTTACACTTTTCTTCCACTCTTCCACTTCTGTTTTTAAAAAAAATAATTTTATCTCTCTTCTGAAACTCCACTTAGGTTTTGTCATGCTTATTTACACCCTCCCAACGTCTTTGGGGTTCTTAGAAAAGGTTCTTTCCTACACTTTTCCATCTGTTCTTGAAGTTTTCAGCTAATGGCACATAGTGCCCTGCTCCTCTTTCCCTGTGTGTTCCCACATGGGCTGCGTGGCCTGAAAGCTTTAGCAGAGTTCATTCACTGCAGGAACAAGAAACATCTCCCTTCCAGAGCTGCCAGTGGGAGATGTCAGCTTGTTTCTCCACAGACCAGATCTTAACCTTCCTGCAGTGGCTTTCTCAGACTTGAGTCTTCCCTGACTCCTCCCAGTTCTCCGGAGTGCAGGGATAGCACCCCTGGCTTTCCTGGCCTTTTCTGCCCAGAGGGATGCTCAGCTCCACAGGTGCTCCTGGGTCTGCATTTTCCTTTTCATGGAGTCTCTGTCCCTGGAGGTGGCACTCAGTGCTCTGGGCTGGGTATCTAACAAAAATTTCCTTTCTTTCAGTTTAAACACAGAAGTTTCCAGAAGGAAGTTTATCTTTCTGTTTACTGATGTTACAATTTAGCATTAACTTGCTTAAGCTTATGCTTGTTTTTCTTTACTAATTTTGAGCTTCTGTTGATGTTTCTATTCTGATACCAGAGGGAAGCACAACAACAGAAAGTGTGGTTGGAAAAACTTCTGGTTGAAAGCTAAGAATTGAACATGAAAACTTTTTCATCCTCTTTTCGCAGTACAAATTCAGGCACAGACATGATGCAGTTTTCATAAAACCACAGTGAGTGCCAGAGATGGGCTTTGCTCAAACTTTCTCCTCCAGAGCATGAAATCACAAATGGGAAATGATGAGTGGCCTGTCGCTCTGCAGCCTGCATCCCTTTGGAAATGTTATTCTCTGCAGCTGTTGAAATGAGTTGTCATAACCAGACAACTGCTTTGCTGCTTCTGCTAGGTCTGAAGTAATTTACAAACACCTCTGACATGTTTTCTGGTATTTTGCCTCAAAACAGTGGAACTGTTACCATTTCATTTTGGAAACAGTCCAACAGATCCATTAAAAAGAAATACATATTTGATTCATTTTCTTTAAAGGAACAGAATGTTCTCTCCAATATCTGAAATATTTGTGCTTGTTCCCTGTGTTCAAACAGAGACACAGAGCTTTCAAACCAAGGCCAGCAGTGTAGAAGCAATTAAAGCTACCCATGGTGGGTCTGGGGGCAGTGTGGGCCTGGGGATGGCCTGGATTCCCCAGTCCCTAAATCCGAGGTAGAAATGGCCAGTTTTCCCTCTGGTAATCAGTGGTGCTTTCCAGCATTGTTCCTTCTGGCTGGAGTATCCTCTCAGTGAAAAGTAACACCAGCTTGGGGTTTGTTTTCAGCAGTTTCTTGTAATAACGTTTTTTTTAGTTCTCAGTGTGGGTGTTAGAGATTTTGAGGCCTGATCCAACAGCTCAGTTTGGTGGCAGTTGCACATACTGCAGGTATTTTGCAAATGTTATTTTTGCAAATCCATTGCATTGTATTCCCCTGGTGCTTCGGTGCTTGGCCATCCTGGTTGTCTCCACTGTATCCCAGCCTGTTTCCTTTGGAGTTCCTGAATTGGGATGAGCATTCTGGGCACCTCTTACAGTCACAGCAGCTTCTTGTGGTGTGGCCAGCCATGGCTTGGTGCTGGATCCAGACACCAGGAGGATGGGGAAATGTGAAATGCAGGGATTACTTTTTCCAAGCATGATTTTTCATCCAAAGGGAAGGATTTTGGTAAGCACTTCTCTGGTGTCCTTCTTGTATCTGAGTGCTTTGGGCTTTATGACTTTAGTTTTCAACTGAGCCTGTTCATTCCTAGGGGCAGGAAGGGACCTTCTCTGTCTTGGGTCAGTTCCCAGTGTTTGTTTGGAAGTGGAAGTGATTGTAAGTAAATTCCAGGACTGAGCTCTGAGCCAGAGCTCTGCTCTTTGCTTTCCCCAGCTGAGGAGCAGAAATGTGTCCCTGATGTGTGAGAAGCAGAAAAATGGAGTAAATATCTGTGGGTTTTGGTTCCTGATTTGTCTGGGACATGATGTGCATCTGTCACTTAGAGCTGGCTGTGGCTCCTGCTGAGGATTCCAGCTGTATTCCCTGTGCTCAGCAAAGGCAGGGAGCAGGCTGTGAAACCACGTGGCAGGTTGGGGTCACCTGTGGTGGCCTCCCTTGGCTGGCACCATTTGGGTGTTGCCAAGCATTGACCTTTCTGCTCATGGGGAAGGACTTTCGCTGCTACAACCAACCTGATACACATGAGTGCTTTTTTTGGACTTTGTTGTTTTCAGTGGTTTTTGGAGAGCACTAAAGGTCATACACTTCATCCCCAGGCTGCCAAGTGGGCTTGAACAGAAGAGTGACCCCTTTCAGGAGCCTGCTCCTCATTGTGGTCTTCTCTCCAGAAGTTATTGGTATTTAGGAGCCAGTAATTTACTTAATCAGTGGTCTTTGTGAGCCAGATGAGGCAGAATGGTGATGTGAGTCCCTCTGGGATACATCACTAAGCTGCTGCTACAGGAAGGGCTCTGAATACAGCAAAAGTCATGGGATCTTAGATATCCAATCCTTTCTCCTTTGGGCCTTACCTCCTCGCTGGCCTGCCTTTTGTTAGTGTTCCTCTCCTGTTCAGAGATCCCAATCTGTCCACACTGGGCAGGAGATGTCCCTGTGGAGGCAGGTTCTCCATGCTGAATTCACGGATCACCACAGGGCACTGGACAAATTGGCAGATCCGGTGCCTGTTGTTGAGAGCTGCAGCAGCGAGTGCAGTGTCAGACATTAATCGTGTCCCTCAGAAAGCACAGCACAGTCCCACGAAGCCTGAGAGGTTTCACAAGTGGTGGGCAGGAGCTGTCATTGCTGAGGGCTTTTTGGAAGCCTCTGCAGAAGGGATGCTGTTAGCCACGGCCTCGTGTTGATGCTTTCTCAGCCTCCTGTGGAAGAGAGGATTTTTCTCTCTCTGATCCTGTTACGGTGGAAAGAAATGTGTTAGGAAACGTGTCTTGCTCCCTGCCTCCCTTCTGGCTCATGCTGGGAGGGATGGAGGAGGGAAATCTGCCCGAGGAGAGCAGGAGATACAAGGCAGTCTGTTCTGGGTGTGTGTCAGTCTTCTTCCTTGCAGGTGTTGTCTCTTTCCCACAGAGGAATTTTTTAGGAAACAGAAATACATAACCAAATATTTCCCACCAAGGTTGAAACAATATTTGTGCAGTGTCTTTGCACTGCAGACTCCTCCTCAGACCCCCCTGGCAGGAGGGTAGGTCCCTTTCTCAGGGGAGTTGAGCAGCTGTGTGGGTACCAGGGTTGATGGTTTCGCTGATACTGATGGTGCCACTCTGAGTCACCATCAAAGGGACACTTACCCTTGCCAGGACAGACTCCTGGGTGCTGAGCAGGCTGCCCCTTCCCAGCTTTCCCTGAGCCTCCGAGATCTGCATCTGATGAGTTGTTTTGTGGGCCTTCAGGATTGACATATAAGAGTCTGCACATTGGTGGTTGGTTTATGGTGATCCTTTGGAATGGTGGGAGAATCCAAGTACATCAAGGGAGGCATCAGGGTCAGGAGTACTCCAGACACAGCAGGGGATTGAGCAAATTGTACCAATCCCCCTCTGGCAGGGCTGGAGGAAGTGCTACAGCAGAGAAAGGAGGAACTATAAATTGAGCTTTTTACTCCTCTGTGTAATATTTCTGTGGCAAAATAGTCCTGTTTGCAAAACCCCACTGTGGAAAGGCTTGGCTTTGTGGTGCAGGATGGTCTCTCATTGCTCCCAAGTGGATTTGGGATTCCTGAGAAGTTTGAGATGATGTTGTTGCCCTCGAGGACCAATGCTGTAACTGATTTGTGTGGTCCTGCAGTATCTGTGAAGTTCTATTTCAGCCTTGCTGACTCCAGAGTTACCCTTCCCAAAGCCCCTTCAGATGGTGGGTCGGGCCCCAGGCAGCAGAGCTGGGACTCTCTGGGGCTGGCCCTGGGTTCAGAAGCCAGGGCCAGCAGCTTTTCTTCCTTGGTGCCATCCCCATGGGGAGGGGACACTGCTGGCACTGCCATGGGCACAGCACTGGGGCTGCAGTGCACGGGGTCTCAGGTGGTCCTGCCTTGCTTTGCCCTGTGCCACAGCTCTGCCACCTTCCTCTCACAACTTGTGTGAGCTGTGCTGTGACATCAGGATGGAAAATAACCTGAGATGTGGGGCAAGTGTTCCTGCTGTTCTCAAATCCTGTTCTGTAGAGTCTTACAGTGAGGTGCTTTTGTATTCATCAGCTGGATCTTGAAGTTGTAGAGGGAAGTGGCGCTGACCTTCCAGGTTAGGAACATTTTTCATCCATTATATAAATCATGTGAAATCTAAATTATGCAATTGCACATGCCTTTGAATAGCCAGATAAAATCAGCACTCTGGTGCAGAGTGTCTGCCTAACCCCAGGCAAGGCTGGGTGGATATTCAAAAAAAATTATTTGAGTATTTTTTTACATCTTGTATTACTGAAGGTATTTTCCTTTAGCTGCAGTTAGGCTGCAGCCCTCTTGGAGATAAGATTTTCTCCAGGTTCTGGGCTGCTTGGATATCAGCAGTTCCAAACCCATACTGAACTTGTGCATAAACAAAAGCTTGTGTTTCAGACTATTAGTGAGTGATTAGAATTTCCTGAGGAGTTGTGAAGATTGATACACTTTCATGAGCTGCCAAGTCTGGAATACAGTGCCATACATCTCCAGAGGAAACAAGTGAACTTCAAACAGGACAGGATTCTTCCTTGGAGTGGCTCACTGATTCTAGGCTGCAGTTTTACTGAATTTTGATTGTGGTGGCTGCTTTTTCTGTATTTCTTTTGTGTGCAAATACCTTCTGTTTTTCAAAAGATGAATAATCGAGGGTTACTGCAGGTCTAGTATTTCAGACTGTTTGGTGGCTTTGAGTAGCCTTTGTGTAGCTTTTACTGTAAAAGTTTGTATAGAAGCCTGTTCAAAACCTGCTTAAAGTTTTGCAGTGTCTGAGGCCCTTGAGTGTCCTGTCCCTCTCACAGCTCTTCCAGCCTCTCATGCTGAGGGTTGTGCTTTGGGCTGGCAATTTGAGATAACTCCCTTTGGTTTAATGTGGAAACAGCAGGAGAGATCTGAACCTAAATTCCCTCTGGGAAACCAGGAATAACCTTTGAAGTATTTTAACTTTGCACCAGGCAGCCAAGTTGCAAATGTGTAGTTAATCTTAACAGAGGCTAATTTATTTTTGATGAATTTGAACTGATCTAATTACTAGCTTAGCCTGAAATTTGCTTCCCAGATGTTACTTATCCTACCTTTAATCTGGAATACTGTTAACACTTATTAATTGTGGGGCGGAGTGCTGTCTTCTGCCTTGTTTAGCCATGAATGTGGCGCAGAGAAAAACCTTTTGGAGCTTTTGGAATTTGATTTTGCCTTGACTTGGCTGTGGGGGTGTCCCACAGCCCCTGGGATTTTGGAAAGGATGCTCCTTGGGAATGGCAGAGCTTGTAGGAGAGGATGGGGCAGGTTCTGGGCTGTGCAGCAGCAGTGCTGATGGAGCAGTTGGGTGTTGCAGGGATGCCTCAGCTGCCTCTGGAGTGGAATTCAGCTGCTGCTCTGTGCTCAACCCTCGGTCAGATGTGTTAATCTGAGCAGTCAGCACTGAAATGCAGCTTTAAATAGTTTGTTTTCCTTTTACAAGTCCTGTAAATGATGAGATGAGTGGATCTGAAGTGGTCTCTTTGCATCTGTTCTAAAGGAAGAAAAGGGATGATCATCTGGACCCAGTATTTTCCCTTCAAGTTTTCGTTTTTGGATGCTTTTTTAATGCAGGAAATAAAAGCTAAAGGGGCTCTTTACTAGACATTGAGACAGCTTCTAAGGTAGTAAATATGACTTAATGTTTTCAGTATAACAAAAAATAAAACCATCCCAAAAGCTTGACATACCTAATCTTCCTGAGTGCCTACAAAATCCAGTTATTTAGAGTAGCTTTCAATACAGTTGTAGGTGCAGATGTTCTGAACAAATGTGTAACGTGGTGTAGGCAAAGCTTTGAAAACTTAGGCTCTGCTTTTCCTTCAGAACTTTCAGTGAGTTCACTATGTAAATAACATGGTGTGAAGTTTGCCCTGAGTCTTAAAAGTACAGAGGAAAAACTCCTCTGCTTTGGGATGAATTAAGATTAAAAGTGCAGATTCTACATAAATGAATTTATGTGGAAAATAGATGAACTGTTAGTGCAAAACTACTACTACTACTAATTGTAGCTGAGAACTTGTGGTAACTTCTCATAACTTAAAAAAATCAGTTGAAAAAGCAAACCAGTACCTGCTCCTGACATCTGTGTACCTTCCTACAGCCAGTTTGTCAGGGCCATGTTTCTGGTTTAAACATTTTGATGTTTAAAAAGGTTATTCACAGGCAGTAAGGATTTTTCTTTTCAGGTATTTGGCCTCTAGAGTAGTGAAAGTTAATTGAGAGATGTTTTAGGCAAGTGACTGCAAGTGTTAGCAGTGATATCAGTGATAAGCTTGATGCTTTGATACACAATTTGAGTATTGAGATTTTGCTGCTCTGGCAGGAGTGTGGATTGGGATTATTGCACACAGCAGTGTCTGCCAAGGAAGGCTGAGTGACTGGACAGTGAAAGGCACAACCTGAGACACCTAGAAAACAAACACCACTTGCAGGCAGAAGGTGGAATTAAAGCTCCTGTTGGGCTGGGCAGGGGTGGGAAAATGAATCCAGTTTTCATAGGGGTGAGCCTCAGGTGAGGCTTTGCTGGCTGCTCTTATTGCTGGCTGCTCTTGCACAAGCTGGGAGAGTATTACAGTTATTATTGTTATTATTATTCTTATTATTCTTGATAGAAAGTTTCCCCCTGGCAGCACAAGCTGAGCATGGGGGCACCTTAATGTAGCCCTGGCCTGAAGTGCCAGCTACTTTTGCTATTTCTCCTGTTCCTGCATCAGTGGTGCTGTGTGTCTGAGGGGCAGTGCACAGAGTGGTTTCTCTGTGTGTTTGCTTTTCCACCCAGCTCAAGGGTTTGCAGGATTTGAGTTTTGCAGGCCTTGCTTTGGTGCTGGAGTGGTGCAGGGATGAGTCATCAAATTGCTACAATTACACAATTCCCTGCTCATTGTCCTTGTAAATACGAGGTGTTTTTATAGCATGGGTAAGGGCAGGTTTGGGTTACTGACTCTTTACTCCGAGCATTAAATGAGAGTTTAGGGTGTCTTTGAAACAGTTCAGCAAGGAAGGTGTTGTTAAATGTCATTCTGCAGTACCTGTTGAGGTAAGGCTGTCCGTAAGAACTGTCCAGTTACTGCGTATTGAAAACCCAACAAAACCAAACCAAACCCCCACTGGATGTCTCCTGGGATTGCAGTAATTACGTTGTTTTTCTGGTGACATCAGCTTGCTGTGTGGAAATGGAGGCCTGCTGGAAAACAGCTCTGAACTTGGACACAAGTGCAATTGTTCTGTTTCTTATGACAACCTAAATTGAACTAGCAGTCAGTCAGTGAATATTTTTGATGTAAATCTTTCTGAGGACATGTAATATATTATTTGAGAAGCTCTAAAAGGCCCAGAATGACGTTGCTGTTAGGGTTCTCCATCAGCTGGGGTCCTGTGGGGTAGGGATTGAGTTCCTGCCCTGCCAGGCAGGCTCAGGCTGCGGTTTGGGAACAGAGCTGATGGGTAAAAGGATGTGCCATCAGCAAAGGCTCACTGCTGCAGCTGGAGTTCTTGCTTAGTGTTTCATGGAACTGGATCAGAAAGGTAATCCTGAGCTGCTGAGCATCTTCATGTGTAATTTCAGTTTAAAAACAAGTTGTGTGGTGTGACTCTGGGCACAGCCACACTGACCTGACTTCTGAGGGCCACCAGGGTGATCAAAGGGATTGGGCACTTCTCCCATGAGGAAAGGCTGAGGACACTGGGATTGTTCAGCCTGGGGAAGAGAACACTCCAAGGAGATGGAATTTTGGCCTTCCAGGAGCTGAAGGGAGAGCTGACAAGAAACATGGAGAGAGATTATTCACATGATTTTATTAGTTCTGTGTGAAGGCAGATATACTGAATACTCAAATACTCAGAGATAATATATATATATATATATATATGCACAAACACAATATCACCAAGTTAATTTGTAATGAGTTTAAGGTGAGGACTGATACTCTTGAAACAAAGTTAAAATAGTGGTACTAAGTGCCAATCATCAAAGTATTGGTGATTCAGCAGAGTGAACTGCTCAGTGACTGCTTGTAGTCTTTGGAACTTGCATAAAAAGCTGTTCTGGAACATTTAGGTGAGGAATGGTTTGAGATTTTCCTTCTCTGAGCAGAGGCAAGAGCAAGCAATTCTAGTTTTGGGGAATTTATTGCTCTGGCCAAAACCTGCAAAACAAACCCTTGTGAGGTGTCAAACTGAGGTATGGAGGAGCATTAGGTATCTTTTGTAAACTTACCATCTATAACTTGTGGTCAAACTTTAGAGTTTGCAGCAGCTTGGAACACAAACTGGGGAACTGGTGCTGAATTCAGCATGTCTTCCTTTAAACTTTTTGGTGGTTAGTCAGAAGCCAAATAAAAATTGATGCCCTATTTTCAGTTATGAGGGTTTTTTTCTAATTTTGCCTTCAGCTGTTGGCTCTTGGTAGACTCTTTAAGTATTTTAAGTATATTTTTGTTTGAACTTCCAGCAATAGCTGCACTAAAATAAAACCTGGCAACTGGGAGAGCAGCGAGCTAGGTAAGAATTGAAGCATGTTCAGCCTGCTTCGTGCAGATCCCCAGTGCTTACATAAATAGTTTAGTTTAAGCTGAAACAAGCAGTTACTAATACAGACATCAAATATAGACATGGCCATGGTCAGCAGAGAGAACCTTTATGTTTGGTGGGCAGCCAGCTGTCCCTGGGGGCCAGGGAGGCCAATGGAACCTGGGGACATCAGCATTTTTGCATTTTTTCACAGACAGATCTTGAGGAGGGTGAGAAGGAAAGGATTTGGTCCTTGCTGTGAGAGGGGCTGGTTCCCATCTTGTGCAGTCTAGGTGAGAGGTTCTCCAGATTAATTTCATATTTGTGCCAGAGGATATTTTTACTAAGAGCCTCTCCACAGTTAAAAGAGGAAAACCTCCTCTTATCTCTGATCAAGTATCAAAATGTTGTTAATAAACATTCTTTAGCAGGTTCCTGGGTTAGCAAATGCTGCCCTTTTCTCCCAAGGAGAGGCTCACATCCCTGTGAAAATGTTCTGCAGCACTTGGCAGTTCCTGGCTCTGTTAAAAGCAGGAAGGCACGAGGGGCACGTGCTCATCACTTTGAGCCGGGGCAGATGGCTGCCCAGCTCCCTCCCTTCTGCTGGCTCCAGCTGTCCCAGAGGATGGCAGATTCCTCACTTTCCCTGGGAAATGTGTGCCAGGACCTCCAGCAGTCCCTGTGTGGCAGAGCTGGCTTCAGGAGGGGACTGAAGCTCCAGCTCCGTGTGCTCCACCTGTAGTTTTGACTCCGAGGTATCCATGTATGTATTAGCTATTTTGTGTTGGCTCTTCAGCTCCTTTGAAGTCAGATGTGGTTTGTTAAGGGGCATCAGAGCCTGTTTAGCTGAATTGTTTTAATTGGTGTTGCTTACTTTGTAACTTTAACTGAAATTTCCTGGTGTTTTTTTTCCAGAGAGTGGGAATCTTGGGGACTGTTGAAGACTTAGCTGGGTCTTTAACTGATATGAGAATTACTGGTGTAGTTTCAAGGGCAGTGGGACATGGAGGTTCTTACTTCCTTTCATTTTCCTTTCATTGAAGCTCAAACATAAGACTCTCTTCTTTTTTCCAAGGTAACACAGCTCTTGTCTTGTTTTGCCCATCCATCCTCTGTATCCTGTGAATCCTTTTTTTGTCAGGGCAAACTTGATCATCAGAGAAACTTAACAGTGTTGTGAGCCTGGCTCAGTGCTGGAACTCGTGTGTCCTGCCCCAGTTCCCAGGATTTCCTGCTATCACTTCCATAATTGCTCTCCCGATACTGGAGCTCCAAGTGGGTTAAGAACAAAGCTGCCCTGGGCTGTTCCCCTGCCCAGGCAATTAGAGTGACTCAAGGCACTCCCAGCTCCTGGAGCCTGCTGCAGACCCAGGCTGAGAGCAGCCTGCTGGAAATCTGGAGCAGCCTGTCCAGGTTTGGTGGATTTCTGCTGGAAAAGTGCAGCTTTTCTTGCACCTGCTGAGCAAGGGGAGCATTGAAGTCCCACTCACCTGCAGGAAAATGTGGGGTGCTTTTGCCCCTCACAGCCATGGAGCTGCTGTGCTTGAGACATCACTTGCTACCTGGGATCCAAGGATCTTAATTGACACTCTGATTTATGGAGTTTTAGAATACCTACGATTTCTTTGCCTTTGAGGATCATTCGTAGTTGTTTCTATTTCAGAAGCTGTTCATAATCTCCAAAGGGAATTAGTTCGATGTAATTAGGCTTGTCAGAACCTTTTTCTCTTCAAGTAACTTGTGAACCTGTTTTTGCCATGGTTTTCTGCACCCCACAGAAATCCCAGAAACTTGAGGTATTGTGGAGTAGAAAGACTAAAGAAAGCCTGAAGTTTCTTCGGGACTAAGCAAGGAATGCGGGATGCAAATCTCCAGGAAATGAGCGTTTAAACTTGCCCAGCTTGTGGAGCAGTGTGTGAATTTTACTGCCATTTCTGGTTACAGTCAGTGGAAATAGGGGCTGGGGCTTTGCTCAGTGTAACTCGATTCAGTTGGGTTTTAACAACTCTGAGGCAGCAACAAAACATCCCAGCTTGGACCCATTGTTATCTCTTGGCTGTCGATGCTGCTCCCAGTAGGGATGGAGAGCACTTACTCCAGGCTGACTAATTAAGGAATGACAGCTGGTTGGAAATAATCATTCTACTTTTGCAGGAGCCGTGAGCAACTTCACAGGAATCTCTTGGAAAAAAACGAACCTATAAACAAGATGATTTGACAATATTTAGAAGCTCTGCTTGCAGTGTGAGAGGCTGCAAGGCTCCTGTAGGGTCGGAGTCACGCCTGGGGAATGTGTGCAAGGGCAGCTCGGCCTTGCTGGGGTCACTGGGATGAGATGTCAGTGCTTCCATCAGGCCTTGGAGCTGTTCAGCAGCAGAGCTGCAGGGAATTGGGCTGAATTCCGTGGTGATGCCACTTCAAAGGCACTTGGGAAACCGGCTGTGTGTGGAGGTGGGTGGGGTGAAGGAGAGGGGAGAGCTGCACTCTGAGATGCCTATCGGTGTTCTTGCACAAGGGCTGGAGCCCAGGAGCCAGGACTGCTGACACGAGCTGTCAGGAATTCTGAAACCCTCCTTCTGCCAGTGCTGGGAATGGACAGGACATATCAGAGCTGTCTAATTGCTTCTTCCAGACAGCAGGGTAGGATCCACCCATCATCTGGTCTCCATTATAGGCTTAAGTGCTGTAGAGAGAGATTGGAGTCCGAACTGGGATGTGTGTGATGGGGGAAATGACCCCAAAATGTTTTAAGCGTTTCAAGAGAGAAGAGCAAGCTTATTAAGAAAATATAATAGGGGGAAAAAATGTATTTGGGAGCAGAAATGGAAAGGATGAAAGATTTAAAAGCTCTAAAATACAGTAAGAAAGTGTGGAATGAGTCAGGATGGGAAAAGAGAACACAAGCTGTAGTAGTAGATGCCATTAAATTTATGGAGCTGCCAACTTCCTGGTGAAGTATCTGGATAGAGTGTTCATGTCCAGCCTAAAAATCAAGCTGTGTTATCTGCCCCCGCAGCCATGGCTCAGATGGTGACAGGACATGGGAGTGCCTCTGGGCAGCAGTGCAGTTTGGAGTGCCCATCCCTGGAGGTGGCACTGAGTGCTCTGGGCTGGGGACAAGGTGGGCATCGGGCACAGCTGGGACTTGATGGTCCTTGAGGTCTTTTCCAGCCTTACTGATCCTGTGATCCCGTGACACTCCAGGGCTCTATCCTCTC
This sequence comes from Cyanistes caeruleus, assembly GCF_971803275.1. Classification (NCBI taxonomy): domain Eukaryota; kingdom Metazoa; phylum Chordata; class Aves; order Passeriformes; family Paridae; genus Cyanistes; species Cyanistes caeruleus. Next base: position 17,557,366 of record NC_141715.1, read on the forward strand.
CCCAAAGCCTGCTGCCCAATTCTTTCCCTGGGCATCAGTGGAGGCACAATGGAATTGAGAGAGGCACAGCACAGAGAGAAACTTCGATCTGCTGATGTGGAATTCTGGTGATTTTGGTGGCATTTGTGTCCCTGCACTCCTGTGTCACAACGCTGCTGTGGTGTAGTTTTTTTGGCTGTTCCCAGAAATGCATCATTTTCAGGAGGCAGTTCTTAGTCTCCATCCCTGGGAAAGCTGGCAAAGATCTCTGAGATATTTTCTGATAAAGGGAGAAATGCAATGGCAGAGTCCCATCATAGCCTGCTAAAGGAAGGTTGGGGGGATAAATGGATAAAATGTGGGATTTCTGCTGAATTTGCTGACCCAAGCCACCTGTTTGATGTTCTCAGTGTTCCTTGCTCAGAGCTCCCAGGATCCATGGGTTTATTTAGCCTTCAGCTGCCAGAGGAGATGAGATGTTCCTTACTCTTTTAAGGACATGCTAATTGGATGCACTGTTAACAACATATAATCACTCTAATGAGTATTTTTACATATTCATATTGAAAAAATGAAATCAAAGATACCCTGCATAGTTCCCTGGTGGCATGTTTGCTCTCCAGAATGGTGTAAGTGCTGTGGGCTGGCCAGGCCCCAGCCAGTGAGGGGCTGCTGTGTGTTCCCTTGCTCTGCTTTGCACCCCAGTGAGAGGGGCTGGCTGGGACTTGTGGATAACTGGGATGGCCCTGCAGAGGCTGTGGCTTCATAAACCATGGAAGGTGTGGCTGTCTGTTCTGTCTGTGTCCAGAAACACTAAAATCCATGTTTTTGTGGAGTCACTCCAAACACCTCCTGCCTTTATCCCTTTCTGGATTCCCCTCCAACCACCTCCCTGAGCTTGTGCATGTCATTGTCATGTGTGTCATAACCAGGTAGTTGAGTCTGTCCATCTCTGTGGCCACAGTTATCCTTTCATCCAAAGTCCACGTGGCACATGTTTTCCCACACCTTCAGGGAGGACTCCGGGTAAGCTGGAGCCGAGGCAGCTGGCAGGGGAGGAAGGGTTGCTATATAGTGCTTGTTCTCCAGGTTCTCTGGGCTTGTGCAGCACCTCCTTACGGAATAAAGAGGAGGGGATGAATGCTTTTGAGAGGAACTGTGTTTTGAGTGGGGGTGGATGTAGTTTTTAAGGAGTTATCCAATATCCAGGATGGCAGGAGTAAGGGAATGGTGTGACTTACTCCATTGTGTGTTTTATCTGAGTTCCTGTGTCTGTTGAGACAGAAGAGAAGAAGGGTGAAATAAATACAGACAGTGCTTGAGGACACTCAGTTTGTCCTGCTAACCCTCTGCCAGTCTCCTGGGCATGGGCATGGGAAGCTGGAACTGCCTGGGAATGAGGGACTTGGGAGGAGATGGAGGGTGTGCCATGGGAGCAGCTCATCAACAACAGGAGCAGAAAGGAGGGAAAGATTTTGGGAGACAGAGGTGAGCTCAGAGAAGCATTTGCAACTGAAGGTTTAGAGTAATCTTTCCATCTTTTGCTGGGGAAGGGAGGGAAGCAGTAGTAAGGAGCAATTGTGTTGTGGGAAGAGCACTGCAATAAAGGCAGGGGTGCCTGCCAAGGGTTGTAGACACAGCCTGGGCAGTGAATTGCAGAGATGTTCTGCAGAGAATGATCCCTATTCCTAGAGCTGGGAAAAAAGTATATTCTGTTGCATGTAAGTAGTGTATAGTGATATTTTTTATTATTTTTTTTTTCCTAGCTGTATGCAATTTAACTTTGGCAGAAAGTGCTGGTTGAATACATTGACAGGTTTAATTGCTTTGGCTTGAGTAGGATGAAAGTGAATTTATTTCCCAGTGAGAAAAGCGTTGAAAGGCTGCATGAAAACCTGTCAAAGGAAATTGAAGCGGGGTTGGGGAGTTATCTTTACAGTAAATGGAATTGATAAACATGTCAGTTAAAAGGGGAATTTATTTATAATACTCAGGTTTTGTGGCCAGAAGTCTTTGAGAATTCCGTTCACTGGGAAAATGAATTTTATCTGTTCAATTGATTTGCTTTTTCGTAATGCTTGTAGAGCAAGAAATTGTCACAGAGTAAAGAGCTGAAGTAATATTTGTTCTTTTTTTCCAGAACACGTCAGTAATGGAGGATCAGAATGAAGATGAGTCTCCAAAGAAAAATACCCTGTGGCAGGTAGGACTCACATGGATGTAGGAGAGGTGCCAGGATTTTGTACACTCCTGCTTTTGAGAAATGTCCAGATCTCAGGGCTGCATAATCATCCTGGGATGATGTTGGCTGTATCCGCCTAAAATTAGCTCAGCCTTTGAGTGAAGTATGCCAGTGGGTATCCTGGAGAAATTGCCAGTTTTGCTCAGATTTTGTAGCTAGTGCTGACCTCAGAAGGACATTGCTGTGTCAAAGCATCCTTGGGAATAAAGTTCGTTTATATTTCTGAGAGTCTTGTTTAAAAAGAGAAGTTCAATATGGCAAGGACTTGCAACCCATTTGCTTTGAAGAAGTTTGGGAATATTTTGGAGCTGCCAATTGCTCCCCAGCAGCCCCTTGGCTCCTGAGGGGCTCAGAGGAGCTGGCATCACTCTGGGGCTGTGCTCACTAATTAGCAGTGACTCCTGCCAGTGTGTTCTGGGGTATCCTCATGTGGAGCTGAAGCTCCCAGGATTTTAATGAGCTGTTCATGTGGATGTCCCAAACATTGACAGGAGCTGTTTTGCAAAAACAAACCAAGCCCTTGATTCTCAGCTTTTATTTATGGACAACCAGTGCAACACTCACATGAGGGTCTTGAATTCTTATTTTAACTGCCAGAAACTGAGCATAACATTTGTGGAGACAAGCTGCAGTGTGTCCAGACACCATTGCTTTGAGCTGGGAAAGGTAGTTCTAAAAACAATTACATCTCTTACAAAGTGTTTAAGTGGTAAGAGGTGTAGGGGAAGAATTCAGGACTTCCAGTGTAAGAAGTAATGTAGGAGCAAAGTCTTTGGAATTCATCTGATGTAACTCATTTCTTAAAGAATGTTTTAAAATGTAGTTTTGATTATTTCTTTTCATCTTCTTACATGTTCTTCCTTGAGAGAGTTTTTAGTAAGCTGTTCCTATAGTTTATATATAAATACCAATACTTAAATATATACTAATATATAACTAATGTCCTTTTTCCACCCCCAGATAAGTAATGGAACTTCATCTGTGATTGTCTCAAGAAAAAGACCATCGGAAGGAAACTACGAAAAGGAAAAAGACTTGTGTATAAAATATTTTGACCAGTGGTCTGAATCAGATCAAGTGGAATTTGTGGAACACCTCATTTCCCGAATGTGTCACTATCAGCATGGACATATTAACTCTTACCTGAAGCCCATGTTACAACGGGACTTCATCACTGCGCTGCCAGGTAAATCCCAGGCACGGAGCAAGGGATTGCTCTGGGGTCTGCAGCCTCTTGGGAGCCTCCTCCACATTTCCAGTGCCTCTTAGAGCTGCAGAGCTGCTTCCTGGTGCAGAGAAGGGCAGCAGGGTGGCTGAATCCCTTCTGTGATTAATTGAATTGGCCACTGGATGCCAGTGTTGTTCCACGTTAAAGTAGTTGGACTGGTGTAGCCCAAAGAGTTTGTGCTGGAATTGGAACTGAGTTGTCACAAAAGTTGTGTATCTGCAAGCTTCGGTCTGAACTCCTTTTTCATACAGAAAATACTAATATAGAGGTATTTTAGTTTAGGAGCAACATTCTAATGTTGTGCTGAGTTTCTGTTTAGATGGGTGCATCTGGTTTGTCTACTCTTGTTGCTGACCTGAGAGCAAAAACTCTTGTGGATTTTTATGTTGTCATCCAGCCCTGGTTCCTCCTTTCAGTTACTCACAACCTCTTCTGACACCCACAAGTGTCAGCCTGTGTGATAAGTTCAGATACAAAATCTGTCTTTACACTTGCTCTGTGAATTTTTTCTCAAAAATGCAGAGCAGCAGTAGTGGATATATAGAATCTCTAGGTTGTAATCTGCTGGTAAGGTTGTATTTGTTTTTCCATTAATCTTTGGAAGAAGTTGTATCTCTGGATTCTTGCTGCTGGGGACAGTGATGTGTTTGATTCTTGGAAAGGGAAATGTGTGGACATTGTAGAGTGGAATGTCAGCCTGGGTAGGTGATCAGTGTGTCCTGTGGGGTTATCCCAGGAATGCCAGGATGCCATGTAGAGCCTAATAGCTAAATCCTAAAAATCCAAATCAAACCTGCTCCTCCTAGGACTGACTCCCCAGACCCTTCGTGTGCAAGTCTGATCTTCAACTGAAATTTTATTTTGTTTGCTTTTATACCTCAGCACTGATACAGAGTTATGCAGTTCTTTCATGTAACATATTTCTGCCTAAGAAAATTTCGGGGAGCTTTATAAGAGGACACTTGTTTACACCACATTTGTATATATCAAAATACATCTTTACAACTTCTGTTGCTTTTTCCCAATGCAAATACTGGGAATTGTTCCCATATTCAGGTGCTGTGGTGTGCAAAGAACATCTGTCTAAATTTACCCAGGAACTTAATCCCAGCTGACTGAAGTCAGTCCTGTGTTGGGCTGCAGTCCCATTAAAGGATAACTGGAGTACCACTCTCAGGCACATGGAGGGATTTTTGGGGTCATCCTATGCAGGGCCAGGAGCTGGAGTTGATGATCCTTGTGGGTCCCTCCCAACTCAGGATATTCCATGATGCCTTTTTAAAAGATGGCTCCACTTGTCTTGAAGAAGTCAAATGCTTTTGTTTTAAACACGAGTGGTTTTTGCTTACTGCTGTCCTGACCAATTTTACACCTGTGAAAATGTAGGAAAAATGAAAGAAGAGCTGATGGAATCTTCCCTTGTTTTCAGGGACAGAGTGGTAACTGTGGTGTGTTGCCTGATCTAAGAGACTGTTTTGTATCTAATGTTAGAGAGTTGACATCCCACATTTGCATGTCATTGTCATACATAATGATATTTATACACAGACCTTTGAAATCCCTGTGAATTTTAATTGTTTGAATTTATTATTGAAATTCAACCAAACCTCCAGTTGCTCCCTCTATAATCAACAAGAGCTCTTTTTCACCATTTTCTGTAAAACTGCAAAGGCTCCACAGAGGCATAAGGGATGGGGGTCATGTTTTCCTTTGAAAAGTCTACCAATAGATGTCAAATTCATTTTATTTCAGAAAATGAATAGGTTTTAGTACCTATTTCAGAAATTTTCTAAAGCAGATCCCAGTCTTTTAATATAAAATAGGGATATGCAGCTATTTCAGGCCTTAATGTATCTTAAACTTAGTCCTGCATGTTGTCTGACATCAAATCTATTCCTGAGATTTTTACTGCTAACAGAAGTGCACAGATTTAAATTGCTACATTCAAAAGAGATGTCAACTGAAATATTTACCCTAATTAACATAATAGGAACAGGTCCAAAGCACAGACACAAAGGACAGACCTACTAGACTTATTATGTAGAATAATTATGTAGAATAAATCAATAAATGAGTAAGACATACATGTATTAGTTTCTGCTTTCTGCTGCTGTTCATTTTTATGAAGGCCATGTGAAATTCAGTGTGCAGTGGAGAGCTGTATGAACACACTTTCTTCATGCTATAAAAACATAACAGTAGTTCCTTTGATTTGTCAGGACTATGTGAAGGCTAAAGTGGGCTGTCATGAGATAAAGTGGAAAATTGAAAAGGTCGTCATCTCCTGGTTTGAAAGGTTGTTTTCATGCTTGGCCAAGGGGTGTATGTTACTCATGAAAATGAAGTTATTTGCCATTTCAGGTTCAGGGGAGTTTTGTGGAAAGCAAAATTGCAGGTCCTCTGAAATAAGGAACAGACCTAGCAGTGACTTTTTCACAGGGCAGGATTTCTCTCCAATATCTGTCTAACGAAGCCATTCCCCCTGTGCTAGCACTCCAGTTCCTGCTGCAGAGAACTTTCCTGCAGCCGTTTCAGGCACTGGCAGGGCTCTGAGGTCTCCACAGAACCTTCCCTTCTCCAGGCTGAACATTCTCAGCTCTCCCAGCCTGGCTTTCTAGGGGAGCTGCTCCTGTCCCTGCAGCAGCTCTGTGGCCTCCCCTGGACTTGCTGCAAGAGCTCCATGTCCTTGTGCTGGGGACACCAGCTCCAGGTGGCATTTCCAGAGACCAGGGTGCAGGGGACAATCCCTCCCCAGGCCTGTCCACACTGCTTTTGCTGCACTGTTGTGCTGATTCTCCCTCCAGAACAAGAAGAAGGAGAGTCCAATAGACAAAAGACATAAAACCTTGGATATATTTTGGTGTCTCTCCGTGCCCTCAGCTGTAACTGCAGTGCCTCTGCCAATGGCACTGTTCTCATGTTGCTGCCGGGCCCCAAAGCTCTGGATTCTCAGTGTCTTGCAAAGCTGGTTTGGTTGTTTCCATGCACTCACTGACTGCTCTTCATTTCTTTGTAGAGCAAGGCTTAGATCACATAGCAGAAAACATCCTTTCCTATCTCGATGCCAGATCCCTATGTGCAGCAGAGCTGGTGTGTAAGGAGTGGCAGAGAGTCATCTCGGAGGGGATGCTGTGGAAGAAGCTCATTGAGAGGATGGTACGCACAGACCCGCTCTGGAAGGGGCTCTCGGAGAGGAGGGGTTGGTAAGTACTGCACTGCCTTCCTGCCCAGATCCCTCACACTCAGCTCTGCCCACAAGGAAGGTTAGAAGAAATGCCTATTGCTGAGCTCCTGATCTCTGCTGGGACTGGAGGCCAAAGCTGTCAGCTCCCCTTTCTGCTCTGGCTTTGTCCCTGTCCTTTTGTGCTCCCGTGCCTGTCACCATTTTTTCTTGCTTGAGTCTCTGCAAATTTGGAATTTCCGTATTGCAGGGAGAACCATCAATTCCATCAGCTCACAAAAAACAATGGCAGCACATTTGCAGGCTTTTTTCTCGACTGAAGTATTTCCAGTTTGCCTTTCTTTGCTTCGTTTGGTTTGGTTGGTTTTTGGTTTGGTTTTTTGGGTTTTTTTCTTAAAGCATAAAATAACGGCTTGGGCTGCAGAAGCCTCTCAAAGAGGAGCCCTTGCTGTTTGTGGCAGTGGAGTTTTCCTGTCCTTCCCAAGATTCTGGAGAGCAGTTCTGCCTCAGAAACCTGTTTCCCTATGCTCTCTAGTGGTGTGCCTGAGCAAAGGCATGGACAGAGCGAGGGGATGGCTCCCTGCTGCCTGGAAGCCTTGTGGAGCAGGGAATCAGAACTGGAAAACACTTATCTTTTTAACCTTGGACATTTTAAATATTTGTCACATCACAAAGTCACAAGGGTTGTAATAGTGATACTAAAAATTCTTCCAAGTATTTCTGAGCATATGTGCTGAGGGTTTGTTCTGGGCAGGCTTTGCATTCCTGTGAAGTTTGGATCCTTTGTGGTACATTGAGAACTGTGTTTCTTCTTCTTTCTAGGGATCAGTACCTGTTTAAAAACAGACCAACAGATGGGCCCCCCAATTCGTTTTACAGGTCCTTATACCCAAAGATAATCCAGGATATAGAGGTGGGTGTTCTTATCTATCCTGTCTGCAGGCAGGTCATGGTGCTGATTTTGGGGTTCCAAAGCTGGTGAATGTTGCAGCAATGAATCAGTGCCACTGCTGCTCTTGGGATGATGTGAAAAACACCCTCAGCAACTCCCTGCCTTGACAAGTGCTTTGGGTTAGGTGTTTGCAAATCCTTTTTGCATTTAAAGAGTTTTGGAACTCTTCTGAGAGCAAGGATTTTAATAAAATAGCAGGTTTCGGACACACTACTCCAAGATAATTCCCTGTATTGCTGAATGTTCAGTATACTGGCAACACTCGCTCAGAAGGTGATTTGAGGTTGATGCCTTAAACACCAAATATTTAAAATGTAACTTATCACTTCTAAAGCATTGACTGACTGTTGCAAATACAGGTTTGGTCCCCATGGAGGATTTTCCTCTCTGCAGTGGTTTGATAGGGACAATCATCAGTCCTGTAATGATGAACCCACAGGGGCATCAGTGGTAAAGAAGCTTCAGATATAAAATTTTGCTTATCTTGTTTTGAGATTTACAGAGCTGGGCTTGCTTGGTATATTATATAAATATTTCTGATAAATCATATTTAAATATAAATATATATATAATTGCAAATATTTATATATATATATTTAAATATAAATCAATTTAAATATATAAATATTTCTGATAAATCAGGATCATCCCAGTATTCTGCCAGCAGGAGAAAATGTGTCTTGTTCTGTTTGCTGTTCTCACCACAAAGCTCTGAAGTTTCACCACAGACTGTCATGGATTTATTTCAGGATGGGAAATTATTGGTCTGAAATTCATTAGTGGGGAAATGTGTTTTGATGTTGAAGACAGATGTGAGCTAATGGAACCACTCTGCAGAATGGCAAATGGCAATTTGTGCTGCTTAGCACTCAGAAAACAAAATTATCCTCAACTCTGAATCCAGCTGTAAAATGGTTCTGCTGGAAGCTATAATGTATTTTCCAAATACCTTTTTATAAACCTTGCTACATCATTTATAGACATTTAAAGATAAAGAACTGAGCATGAAATACGCCCTAGGCAAAATATAACCAAACTTGATATTTACCTGTGAGCTGAATGATCTTCTCTGTTATTGGAGGGGAGATGGATTTTCCCTGTAGGCTTGAGGGTGATACTGCAATGATAAGAAGCCTGTGGGATTAAGAGCTTTTAGTGTGGTATTTTCTTGCTTTCTGCACAGTTCAGGCTAAGTTCTGTAAAGAAAGTGGGCAAAAAGCAGCATGAAAATGTTTGCATAGAGCACTAAAACAGTTTGGCATTACTGTAACTCACTTTTAGTGTTATTCTTCTGAAACTCATTTGTATAAGTGGAACATTTGTGTAGGACTCCTTGAAGGTGTTTTGAGGGCTTTTGGATTATCCCAATCTGCTCTTTAATGCTTTGCTTCTTTAGTTGCTGTAGATTTGCTTTTCAGTGCACAGAAACAAAGCTCCTGAATTGAATTCCTCTTGCTAGGATGAACAAGTAGGAAAAACCCAAGCCCCTCATGCTTCTCTCAACCCTAATATCAGTAATAATTATAAAAGAATTGCCAGTCTTTGAATAGCTGAGAGCGGGAAAAGAGTAGGATTTAAAAATGTATTGTACCAATGAGTGTGTTTCTGCCACAGCAGACTTTCCCCTGCTTACCTATTCCCTCAAGCCCTCTGAAATATTCCTTTTTTTTTTTTGCCAGGTCTCTGACCTGGACTGGGGTTGATATTTGTGATGATAGTCAAGGACTCAATAATTCTTTGACTTCCAAATGTCTATTAGAATTTTTCAAATAAATCACCCTTTAAAGTACTTTCCACAAATGATTTCCCTAAAGGGCTGTCAAAAGAAGCTTTGAACAGTGTTTAAAATGTAGAGACTGAGTACCAATAAAAACTAAACTTAGCTTTAAGGTTAACTTTCTCTTCCTCTTCCTGTTTTTGTTGTTCTTCCACAGTTTTGTACTTTCCCCATTCTTCCATGTTTCACAGCAATGTGGAGAAGCTCTTAAATTTAAGGCTTCCATCTTAGATGTGATGAAGCATTTTTGTCTCTGAATACCAAAATGTTTTTTCTTCAAATATTTGCCTGGATCTTTAATAAGATCATCTTGTTTCTGTCAGAGGGTTAGAGCTTAGGGAGTCATATTAGCATTTCTAGAGTTATATATTTATAATTGTTATTGTTTTTAAAAACAAATCCAAAGGTTGTGATTTTTTAATACAGTAAAATATACTTGATGTAGCGCAAAAATCCTGTCATTTGCTATTTTACCACAAAGATTGACCAAATCCTCCTAGACTGTTTCCAAGGGTGAGAGTTAGGACTTAACTGCAGCTGGTGCTAAATTGGGTTGTAGGCAGAGATAAGCTCAAAGCAGAATGTGCTCTCTGACTGTCAGAATTTGAAGAATAATCCCAAACCTGAATTAACAATTGGAAGGAAAAATGAGGGATGATAAACAGCAAATTTGAATTCTTCCCCTTGGGCTCTGGTTGCATTGTGGGTCAGAAGTTCATGCACCACGAAGGGGTGGGAGCTGGAGGTAATGCAGGCAGGGCTTTGGCAGAGCCAGCTTCCCTTGCCTCTCCAGAAGTGTGGTGCTGCCAGTGTCTGTTTACTTCATGCCAAACACATTTTAGGAACATAATGTCACTTCTGAAAGTCATTTGATTTGAAAATAAGAGGACATTTAGAGATCAGAAACCAAATTCTTGGAAAGAGATGGTTACTCCCCACCTCCGCTGTGAAGCCAAATATTTAATTAGGTTTCATTTCACAAGAGGTGGTCCAGTCCCTCCAAACGTCTCCAAGTCACATGTTGAACTGCCAGGGTTCTTTAGGAGCTTTTTTTAAAGGGAAAGCTGATTTGGATTTGGGGGTTTATCCTAGAAAACTGGACTTTGTGTGAGCCCTTGTTTGGGAGAGCCCCTGGCTGGAGCAGGGTGTCCTGTCAGCCGTTCCGATGGGTCCTGGCTTTGGGCACAGTGCCAGCCTGGGAGCTTTAATCCTGCTGGTTCCAGAACCCCAAGTCCCTGGAATTTTTCCATATTATTTGTGAAGCTTGGCCAACTATTGTGTTGTCCCCTCAGGATTAGCACAAGTATCTATTTCTGGTGATGAGTTGAGAAGACTTTATTTCATAAATGTTCTCCTTATCTTGAGGCACATGGTGAGTCCCCTCAGTTCATCTACATGGAGACTTGGGTCCACCTAATTAAGATGAGAATAAAAATGTGTTTTTTCTGAAGACTTTAGGAAAATGTGGTGCCAGGCCATCAGATAAACTCTATGTTCTTCTGATTTCTGAAAAAGTTCAGGTTTTAGGACTGGAACTGCAATTTTAAAACCTTGGGACAGTTTGAAAAGGGGAAAAAGTCAGTTCTTGCCCTAAGTCCCTGCCAGCATTGGGAGATGGTCGTTTATGAAGGTTGCAGGGTATAATTACTGAGGGAAACGGATTTGTTTAGTACTGCTCTAATTATAATGCTGGAGAAATTTTATGTGCATGTGTGGGGAGAATCTGGTCAGCCTTATATGAAATTTTTCAGAAATTTTTTCAGACAGCCTTTGAAATCTCTGTTCCACAGGCACTTTCCGAAAAGCATTTCTTATAAATGAAGCTGGCCAAGGAAAAGGCAGGCTTTGGAGAAGGAGGGACCACAAGTTCTTGTGGTGCATGGCACAGATTGCAGCTCTCCCCTCTGAGCAGGGCAGAACTCCCCCTTCAGCTGCTGGTTCCTTTTGCCCCTCCTCACTCCTGCTTTTTAACTCAAGGGCGCTGGGGAGCAGCCCTGGCAAGGGCACCTGGCAGTCTTTGCTTGTCAGACCCTCTGAACTTCACCGTGAATGAATTATTAAGCCCTCTCTACCCTGATGACACAAGTTCATTTACTCGTGCCTTCCCTCTGCCATGGTCAGGAGGGATTTTCCTTTTTCCCTTTGAAGAAAGCATGGGAAGAACAAAGGGTTGGATTTTCATGGCCTAATGCGTCAGGAGAAATCCCTACATACGTAACAAATGTGGATGTTCCTTTTGCTTTTTCCTGTCCTGCTCGTCCTGCAGGAGAATTGTGTATTCAGAGGGAACAGAACCTCCTTGGTTTATGGGATTAAGATAAACCCACTTACTCTGCAATAACATTCACAAGGATAAAAATGCAGTTGTTAGCCAGGAGCTGAACACAGTGTACATTATCCAATGGTAAAAAAACCCTCTGTTCCTGGTAGATTATCCTTAGCGTTTCCAATGTATAGTTAATGTTCCAGCTGTAAATGCAGATGAATTTATTTTTCATTTTTTTCACTGTGCATCTTTGCACCAGTGGATATATTCTGGCATGGTCAAGGCTTGGCTATACCCCTACATCTTGCACTATTTTCTGTTTGTACTTTTCTCACTAAATGCCTTTTTTTCTTTCAATCCATTTGTGCACCACTTCAGCTGCCAAATGGCTCTCCTGCTGTGGCAAATGTTTTGGCAAATGCTTGGTCTTTATCCCTTGTATGTCCAGATTTTGTTGGTTGTGCAGCATTTGTGAGCTCCTCACTGCTGTTGCTCTGGTGAGCTTTTAGGAGAGGGTGAGAAGTGCGGGGTGTGAGCTCGGGAAACCATTCTGCCTTTTACTGGGAAGGGTAGAGGAGACTTCTGAGGGCATCTGTGGAAAATACAGTAGTGGGTTTTGGATATCTTGGTGTTGGTTTGGAATCATAAATACACAAATGAACTGTGGGATTCTTCAGCCCTGACTCCTGTGAGTCCACAGACAATGTTCTTCTCACCCCTCATAGCTGCTCTCCTCCCTGCTCAGTGTATCCAGTTAGGATGTCTCCTGGCAGGGGGGTGCAGATGAAGACTTTCCCTCCCAGCACCATGGAGCAATGACCAGAAATTCCCTGCAGCAGAAGCTTTCATGTGGTTGCCAGTTCTTCATGAACCGGGTTCCTCTCGGAGGGTCCTCCACTTGCCCACCCACTCAGTCTGTTCAGTCATCCCAAATGTTATTTCTCTGGATGTGCACATCTGGTTTCACTCTGCTGCCCAGGGAAGTGCTGCTGTACATTCTGTGTGTCGTGGCTGCTTTCCCAGCATCCCAAGAATTAAGGCATCTTGAGGGGATTTTACAAGTTCTCCAAAAACAGGCTCTGTTTTCCCACAGTAGCCACAGAACATAGGGGCTACATGGAATGACATCTCCTCACAGAACTGAAATGTGCACCTGTAATGCCTTACTGCCCTCTGAGATACACAGGATTTTAGTTTCCTGTACCTGAAGGTAGCATTTTCTTATGTGGAGCAGCTGAAGTGGCTTCCTGTAGTGAACCTGTGAGAATTTGAGCCAGCTCGTGTCCCCAGTGCCTGCTGAGCAAACTTGCACTGCTGCTCTGTTTGGGGAGCAGTGACCAGCAGCATTTCTGGTTTGGGGGTTCCCAGTGTGTTCTGGAGCTCTTGGGAGTGGCTGCCACATGAAGCTGAAGCATGGAAGTGCTCACAGAGCATTCACAGCTCCTCTGGCACATGCTTGGTGCAAGCTTAGTGCAGACCTTTCCAAGAACAGGGCTTTGGGGAAGTTCTCCCTTAAGTCTTGTTCAGAACTGAGTATCTGAACATAAATAGTTTCTAAAACTATTTGAATTGACTGACTGGGATTTCTGATGCCTTATCTCCTGTGTCTCCAGAGTTACTGTTGCATGTTTAAATCTGCTGCCTTCAAATCTATAATTATATTGGTTCCTGCTGTTAATGCCTGCAATCCTCTCCTGGTTCTGGGGTCAGAGGAGCTGATGAGCTGCTGTCATGCCCTCCTGGCCCAGATGAGATGAAGCTTGGGGAACTGCCTGTCCTTCCCCCTCCAAGCCTGCATTCCATGCTGAGCAAGGAGATGAGCTGGGCTGATCTCCCAGGGCAGTGCCAGCTCTGGGCCCAGTTCCCAGTGTGGCAGTCAGCAGGGCACTGCTGGCCAGGAGTGCTGGTCCCACACTGACACCCTCACTATCCTCATCTCATTGGCTTCCCCACCAAATTTTAAGGGAATGAGGGGGGGATGAGTGATCTGTCAGCTGCTCCTCTAGAAGCATTTCTTCATATTTGTGATTTAGACAAATTCCTGGGGCACATCAGGTTTGTATTAGGGCTAGGTATAATTCTCTCCAAATTGCATAATGGGAGACAATTGAAGGAGCAAATACGTGGAAAACAAAGTGGAAAGTCAGTTTTCCCTTGAAGCAGACATGTTTTCCTAGAATTGGGATGTCACAGTCACAATCCACTTCTGTCTTTACTGAGGGTTCAGTCAGTTTTAATCTTGGAGGAGCTGCAGAGGTGCCTTCTACTGCTTTGGAAATTAGGATTACCTAATCCTAGTATGGAATAGGCTTTTCCAAACAAACTGCCAGTCTATCAGCTTCTCCCCAGCTTTCCATGCTTTCTCCATTTGAGGAGAATCCCAGGGAAATAGCTAAACAGATGGCCAGTTCTGGTGAAAGCATCCCAGCCTGCCCAGGTGCTGCAGGTGTTGGCCTCGAGTTCTGGGCACACATTCTCTCACGGTTGTGTTAGGATCTTCCTGTCCAAAACCCCACATTTCTTTGGATCCAGCATCAGTTTTCCAACAAGGAATAAAGCTGATTAAGACCTGAAAATCATGCTGGTTCTGATGTGAGATAGTTTGCAGCTTTTTAAGGCATGTCAGGTCTCTCTCCTTAAAAATACCTCTCAGAATGAAAATGTTGAGAATTACTCTTCCACAGATTTCAAGTAGGGGGAGGAAAGCAAGTTTGGTTATTTGAAACCTTACAGTTCCTGTTGAGCTTTTTTTTTATCAGGGTTTAGGTACTTTCAGGAGGGTTTCATATCTGAAAACTTCTTTCCAAGGTGTATAAGTACAATTTAATGGGTGATATTCAGGGTAGGGAAAGGGAAGGCCCAGGAAATCCCTTCACCCACATGTTGGACTCAGCAGTTCTGTGATGTTGGTCACCCAGGTGAGGCTGGACAAGGCACCACATGAGCTCCTGGTCTCATCTTTGTAGCTTTTGTTGTTGTTGGTCACATAAATATGAGGAGAAAGGATTCTGGAATGTATCTCTGTCATGGCTCCTTGGGAAATTGTCATTAAGGCTGGTTGACCATGATTTCCTCCATAAACACAGCCTTTGTCATGACAAATTACAGAAGTGCTAATGGTGATTTCATTGTGGTTTGTGTGTATTTATTGGAAGCAGGAGAAGAGGTTTGTTTTTTGTCCTTCAAATTCAAGGATGGTATGTGTAAAAGTGGGAAGCTGGGGGGTATGGGACAGTCCTGCTGCAGCCTGAGGCCCAATTCCTGTTTTTGCCCTCTGCTCAGACTATAGAATCCAACTGGAGGTGTGGGAGGCACAACTTGCAAAGGATCCAGTGCCGCTCTGAGAACAGCAAGGGGGTCTACTGTTTACAGTATGATGATGAGAAGATCATCAGTGGCCTACGAGATAACTCCATTAAGGTGAGCACTTCCCTTTGTCCTTCCCTGGCCATGGCTGGGGCTCTGCTCTGCAAGCTGCCTGTGCTTCCTTGGTGACTCTTGGTGGGCCAGTGTCTGTGTGTGGTTGGCCAGGGCAAGGCCCCCAGCTGCACTCTGGAAGCTTGGGGCACTGCCAGGGATCATTTCATTGACTCCAAAGATGTGAAATCTGTTCCCCCAGGAGAGGAGGTCTCTGTGTGCCACTGGCCTTGTGGCTGTTTCACTGCCAGGACTTTGCTTCCATGCTCATCTTTCCTGGCACTTTTTTTGGCCAAACAGGATTTGATCTCCTCATGGTGCTTGGTTATTTCACTGTTCTCTCAGAAACTTAAACCGAGACTTCCTTAAGCTGAAGGGAAGGACAAGGCCCACCGATGGGATAGACTCACCCCTCATGGAGTCTCTGCTTTTCCTCCTTTCTTTGCTGCTGTTACAATGTCCAAGTCTTGGATCCATGTTCTTGATGTTGATAAACCGTTTACCCTTCCTGTTTCTAACAGATTTGGGACAAAACAAGCTTGGAATGTTTGAAAGTATTAACGGGACATACTGGCTCAGTTCTTTGTCTGCAATATGATGAAAGAGTTATTGTAACTGGATCTTCAGATTCTACAGTGAGGTGAGTGTTAAGTTCTTGCACAAAAGTAATTTGAGTATCAGGGCTGGGAATATTTTCAATAATCTCTAAATATCAGAAAACATCCCTAAAATGAATGTGATATTTGTATTCCAGAAGCAAGATACTCATACTTGGCAAAAGATTATATTAAATATATTTTTTTCCAAATCTATTTTGTTCTTTTAGCATTAGGAATTTTGAAGGAATATGATCTGAGGGATTCAAGGCATATCCTGAAGTTTTGGAGTGGCTGATGGCTGGCTATACGATAATTTCTTCAGTTAGGGTTTCTTGTAGTGCCCTCTGATGCGTTGTAGTTGTGCCTGTTACTGAGAGGGTGTTCACTGCCTGACTGCAGTTCTGCTGCCAGTGAGGGAGGACACCTCCAGCACCCATCTCCTGCTTTGCCCAAGCCCTGCCAGGGGTCAGCCAGCCAGAGCTGTCCAGTGGGGCCTGGGCCAGGCTGGTGCCTGCTCACCCCCATCATTCCCCCAGGATAACCCCGTTGTGTCCCACAGAGTCTGGGATGTAAATACCGGCGAGGTTCTGAACACGCTCATCCACCACAACGAGGCCGTGCTCCATCTGAGGTTCAGCAATGGGCTGATGGTGACGTGCTCCAAGGACAGGTCCATCGCCGTGTGGGACATGGCCTCCCCCACGGACATCACCCTGCGCCGCGTCCTGGTGGGGCACCGCGCCGCCGTCAACGTGGTGGACTTCGACGACAAGTACATTGTGTCTGCCTCGGGGGACAGGACCATCAAGGTGAGTGGCACAGCTCTGCCCCAGGGCCTTCCTGGTGTCTCTCGGGGAGCAGCGTCCTCTTGCTGGCTCTCGGTGACTTTGGGTACACAACTGCACTGGAATATTTTCATGGCTTCTGCTGTACAAGTGCAGGAAAGCAAAGCTCATTTGCTGTTTGAACTCTTTGTCTCGAGATCGGTTGCTTTGTTAAATGTGGCACGCCCTGTGCCTTTTTCCAGTGGTATTTTTAATTTCACTTGGCAGTTCTGTCCAGACATGAAATTCCTCCTCAGTGCCTTTCCTCACCACGCCTTCCCAGCAGCTCAGCCAGGCTGTGCCATGTCTGGAAGATTCAGAGGCTGGATTTGAAGGCTGTTACATACCAGAAGATTTGAGTTACCCAGAGTGCACTAATATAACAAAGGCATTTCCACCCTGCCCTCTCTGAACCAGAGCTGCCTTAGACTGGGCCAAGAAGTTCTTGGCAGTTCCATGTCCAAATCCCTGCCAAGAGATCCTGCTGCACTCTGTGTTGGAAAATGAGCCACTTGATACTCTGCATTACAATTTCAATTACAGTTTATTAAAAATGGGCAAAGTTGATTGAATCCTTTAATGTTAAGACCAAGCTTAAAGGCCATTTGGATCTTCTAAGAGCTTCCTAGTAATTTCTTTGGTTAAAAAAATGTTAGGGTATTGTGTTTGACAACTCCAGTTTTAAAAAGTGTTCTTAACTTCAGGAATGTAATTGAGGTTTTGAAATCATTTAGGGCAATCTCTGCCACCTGAAAATATTTTATATACAACCCCCAGTTCTGTCAGTGCTGTGGCAGTGCCTGTGGCTCTGTCCCTGCTGCGTCCCCGCTGGTGCCTGGGCCCTGCTCTTTGCCCCTGAGGATGCTTTGCAGGTTTTCACTCCTCTGTCAGCCTCAAGCCTGTCAGTGTGTGAGAATTCCTAGTGGCCTCTCATGCAGTGCAGAAGCCCTGTTTGGTGCAGCTCTCAGGAGTTTGTCTGTCTCCAGGTGTGGAGCACCAGCACGTGTGAATTCGTGCGGACCCTGAACGGGCACAAGCGCGGCATCGCCTGCCTGCAGTACCGGGACCGCCTGGTGGTCAGTGGCTCCTCGGACAACACCATCAGGTGGGTGCCAGCAGCTGCTGGCCCTGTGTGACAGGGGCTGCTGTCCTGGAAACAGGATTTCCCTCAACTCGTGCTGCAAAATTTCCTTGGCATGGCTTGCCATTGGAGCAGATGGTTTATGAACAGGGCTTACCTCAGTGTAGGAGTAAACATTTCACAACCCCGTGAAAGAGTTTGACACTGAGGTTTCAGAGTGAACAAAACCTCTTATCTACTGCCCTGTCAACTTGTCATCTGCTGGGAGAGATGGGGAACTCGTTGCTGCCTGGTTTTCTTATTTTCTGAACTTCTCATCAATGATTTACAGAAAATAGAAAAAACTCTGTTAGGATTTCTCAAAAGAACACACATCTGAGCTTTACTGGCATGTGATTTTGAGTGATTACATGAATTTTGATATGTGTACTGCAGCTGCTCTGAGTGACACCTTTTTAAACAAATTACATACCTCCCACAGCAAACCAGGCAGTAGCTGCTTAACCTTGAGTGTGGGAATCAGCCTTTCTCCTGTGTTCTCCTCAGGCTCTGGGACATTGAATGTGGTGCCTGTTTAAGAGTATTAGAAGGCCATGAAGAGCTGGTTCGGTGCATCAGGTTCGACAACAAGAGGATTGTTAGTGGAGCCTACGATGGGTAGGTCTGAAAGCAGTTCCCAGAATTTTGCCTTGCTCTTGTGGGGCTCTCAGGAGTCTGCAGACCATTCCTGTGGGGCTGAGGACAGTACTCCTCTCCAGAGCACCCCTGGTTTGCTCAGTGTCTGCAGTGCATCGTGGATTCATGGCACTTGCGTCCATACCCAAGTTCTCCATTTCTTTCTATGCCTGGAGAGTTACTGAAAACAATTCTGGAGCTGACTTTGGCTGCAGCCTTTTGGGCTCAGTGTCTGCCTAGGGTTGGTGGGCCCAGCTTCATTCCCACATGGCAGAAGGGGCTGTCATTGTCAGCATGGTCAGCTTGTCTGTCACAGCTATCACAGAGCCATCACTGCTGCTGCAAAGAAACACAAAACCACCTGGCTTTACAAGCTGTAGTATTCCTCACAATGTGCTTCATCCCGAGGAAGTAGCTGTAGGGAAAACCTGGCAAGCTTTCCGGGGCTTTGGATGTTATTTTCTGTGTTTTCATAATGATTTTCTTCTCTTACTTTTAGGAAAATTAAAGTTTGGGACTTGCAAGCTGCTCTTGACCCTCGTGCCCCAGCAAGTACGTTATGCTTGCGTACGTTAGTGGTAAGTAAAAGTTTAATTAATTTGGGGTTGTCTGGGTGTTTCAATGCACATGTTTATTGTGGGATAGGTGGGAATGCCAGGATGGTTTATGAAGTCTAAAGGGCTTAAGAATGAAGAAAAAATTATTATCATATCTTGAATGATTTGCATCTGGGCTTAAATGAAAGATCAAGTTTTTTTTTATTTGAGATTTTCAGATACTCTTAAAAGAAAAAGAAATCATCATGATAATGTGTCACATCACTCTGGTTATTGGTGTATTTCCCTAATATCACTGTAGGACTGGTTTTAAATTTCCTCTTATTAAAAAAGGGGTAAGAATCTTGTGAGCCTTTCCCAAGCTTTTCTCCTAACCTTTCACTTTGGAAGGAAGAGCTGGGAAGGGAGAAGGGAGGCTGAGTCCAACAGATTGCCACAGGAACTCTCAGCCCTTCAGAGTACTGTCATATTTAAGCTTAAGTTGCCCAAGTTATATTTTTCTTTGTAATGAGGGGTTTGGCTTGTGACAGCAGACTTAATTAAAAATAGATGGGGGAATGAATTCCTTGTTCTTTTCACCCAAATGCATGTGGATCTTTACTTCAGGAGTCAGTTTGACAAGCCCATAGCAACTCAGTCTGTAGGTGATGCATGTGCTTGGCCCTTCCAGAGAAGTGCTTATGTGGCTGGAAATGCTTCTCCTTTGTCTTTTTCTTCAGTACTCTTGGTACTGAAGATCATGTCAGAGATGAGATTTAACTATTATTTTATTCAGTTTTAGTGAAAGAGTTGTTTGTTTCTGTGTTCTGTGGGTATCCTGTAGCTCAGGTTGGAGTTTGGGATCACTGCCAGCTTGGACTAGTTCTCCAATAAAGGCAGAGTCCTCACTTTAAATTTAATGGAAGTGGATAAACAGGACTAAGGGAAGAGCCTTTTCTGGACTTCTTGTGCCACTTGGGGATTTGTTGGACAAGCTGCTGGAGCATGTGCTCCTCTTCCTATGGCAGTGTTTGAATTCCTGGCTGCTGGTATGTGAGCCCTGAGGATCCTCTCAGCAGGGTGCAGCTGTGATGTGCTGGTTTGGAGTTGCACAAAAATGGAATTAGCAGAGAATTCTGCAGGAGAAGGAGCCCTGGCAGAGGATCAGTGCCAGCCAGGGGCCAAAATTGCTGCTCCTTGGTGGACAGACAGTTTCTGTCTGGAATAATCTCAGCCTGTGGCTGGGCTGGCCCCACTGAGGGAAGCTCAGGGTAGAGCACTGGATTTGGGAGCCGTGTGTTTTCTGTAATTAATTTACATACAAAAGCAGCGTTTCTTCAATCTGTGTGTAATTATGAAGTTTCTTCAGCACAGCAGGGTTTGAGCACACCTTGTGTGTCCAGACCCCTGCGTGATACCAGTGCACTGCAGTGTTTCCCTCTTGCCTTGCTGACTGCTTGCCTCTTGCCCACAGGAACATTCAGGACGTGTCTTTAGGCTTCAGTTTGATGAATTTCAGATCATTAGTAGTTCCCATGATGATACAATTCTGATTTGGGATTTCTTAAATGTGCCACCGAGTGCCCAGAACGAGACCCGCTCTCCATCTAGAACATACACCTACATCTCCAGATAACAGTCTGCACTTTACTGCCCTCAGAAGGTAAGGCTCCCTCTGGCAGGGGCTCCTGCTGCTCACATCCTGCACTCTTGGCTCTTGTGCACAGCTCGCTCTGCCTGGCCCAGAGGCACAGCTGGGACCACGCAGCCCCCAGGTCCTGCTGTTGGCAACAGTCCCTTAACAGTGATTTCCTCTGCTGCAGAGATGCTGTGATGTCACTTTTTGACAGGTTTGTCTGACTTCAGAATCCACAACCCCTAAATCTACATAAAATTATGGTCAAACAGCTAATATTTCATTATGACATTTAATGAAACAGTTTTATAAGCTTTCAAACATCACAGTCTTGTGAGTTTTGAGGCAGCCCTGCACACGTTTTTACAGGCTTTGCAATGTGAGGCTCTTCAAAGTGGATCAGTTTTGACAGTCCTGGCAGTTGGCTGTGAGAGTTTTATTGCTTTCTCTTGAATTCTTGTTGTTTATTGTAACATGATAAAAATTGTTACCATATGATAGTCTAATATTCTGATATTAAGCATTAGGCCTTGGGCTGAGGGAAGGGAAGTCAAGGGGAAGTGCCTAAGGATGTTTTAACCTTTCAATGGAATGTCGTATCAGAAGAAGGATGTCCACTGAGGATGGTTTTGGGAAGTGGCAGGTAAAATCAAAGCTCAGATTTAATTACACTCAGACCTTACACTGCCTCCAAGCTGATAGCAGAGCCATCAGGCTGGAAAAGGGAATATCAAAGTACTTGAGGTTTTTATCTGTTTTCTTAGAAGCTGCTCATGTATTAAAGCAGCTGCCCTTGCCTTCTGTGCAGAACTCTTCCTGTGCAGTGTGAGAAAGAAATGCCCTGGCCATTTTGGGCTGGGTTTGGGGGGCTGAGCTGGAGGGTCCCTGGCTGTGCCCACCAGGGCTGGGCCTGTGGTTCTCTGTGAGGAAACTCTGCCAAGTGTGGCTCTCTGCCAAGGAGCAGAGCCTGGCTCCTGCTGCAGTGGGGCTCAGAGCCCACCCCAGAGCCCCTGGGGCAGCTCCCCTGCAGGAGGGGCTGCATGGGGGAGCTCCTGGCTGTCCTGCACCAGTGTCCCCTCCTGCTTGTGCCCTGCCCTTCCCCTCCCAGCCTGGCTAAAAGGATGCTGCTGAGCACCTGGGGATGCTGCTTGCTGTGAGCCTCCTCTCAGTTCACTTGTCTTTTGTCTTTTGCAGGGTTCCACAGTCTTGAACTACTGGATTTTTGGCTACTACATGCCTGAAGATGATTGACAGCTAAAGTCAGAATTGGTTCTAGATGCTGTGTAGATGCAAAGCAGCACAATTCTATATCTAAATTTCTTAATCTTTCCTGCTCTCAGTGGTCGTCTTTGAATTTGCTACAAATTCACTGACTTGGAGTAGATGAATTTCAGAAGCCTATCCTTCCCTGCTGTGAGAAATCCAAAGCTTCACATGTAAATTGTCCGTAGAAACTGAACTCTGATGGCTTGTTTTTCAGATATAAATCAGAAGTCAAGAAAGGACTTGGCCTAATTTATATTGCTTTGCACTTTTGTCTGACTTTAAAGAAAAAAAAACAACAAACATTCTCCAGTGAAATTTGGGTGCCAAACACATGCCCAGAATGTACAGAGCTTTGCTTTCCAGTCACCACTGTCCTTTAGGCGTTCCCCATGGCAGGTTCAGAGGCCGTTCTGTTCCGTAGGTGTACGTTGGACTCTTAGAAATATTTCTGAGTTTCTCAGTAATATTTTTGGATTACAGTTTACTTGTTTCTGCACCAATAATTTCTTTTAAATTAAAGATTCCCTGTAATTCAGGCTAGCTTATCTGAACTAGTTGTATGGCACTGTCTTTTCCTTTGCCCTGTGCTCTGTACTCGCCGTCCTGCGCTTCCTGATGTTTGCTGTAGTCCCCGTCCTTCCCCGTGTGCTCCCCTCATCTCAAATACTGTGTAAGCATGTAGATACCTTGTACATACAGCAGAGCCTCTGGTGCCAGCCTCGGGCTGTCCTGACACTACACACTAACACTCAGCGTGGTGGCACTTGGCAGCAGGATGTCCTGACCCCTGGCACTGGCGGTGACATGATTTCCTAGACATTGTCTCTGCAAAAGGAGGTTTTCAGTATTCATTAGTTGGGTTTTTGTTTCGTTTTTGGTTGTTTTTTTTGTTTTGTTTTGTTTTTTTGTGTTTTTTTTTTTTAATGGGAACTACATATTTTACAATGTAATTTCTAAACTTTTTAAAAATTAAAAACTGTTTAATTTATGTTCTGTATCTTATATTTTTGTGCCGCGGGATTTGCAGCTGTGTCTCTAACACCAGTGGGGCCTCGCAGCCCCCGCTGATGTCCTCGGTAGCATTAGTTTGGCTGCTCAGTGGAGAAGATACCATGGGCCAAAGTTCCATTATTTATGTTTGGTTTGTAACACTCGCTGACGGTGAGAGGAGCCCCTTCCAGCCCCCGCTCTGCTTCCCGTGCTGTCCCTGTGCGATCCCGGAGGATGGGCTGCCGTGTCCTGGTTCCTCCACGCTTCTGTCGGGAGCCTCCACAGCTGCAGTTCCCGTGTCCCTGGCACTGTGCTCACACAGCCCTGTCCTGGGGCAGGAGCACACCTGGAGCGCTGCAAAGTGAATTGTCCCTGGGCGTGGGCTCCGTGCGTGGGGCGGCCCGGGGAGGGCAGGGCTGGCCCAGCTGTGCTGTCACTGCTCTCTGTCTGTCTGTCTGTGCTGCCAGCAGCTCGTGGCTCTGCTGGCTTGCTGCCTTTCCCTGTGCGGTGCCGAGGGGCAGCACGAGGTGTCACCAGCCCAGCCCCTCCCGGGGGCCTGCAGGGCTCCCCTCCCCGTGTTGCCCCAGCTATTTATTCCTCCAGATGAGCGAATGTGGTGAAGTCCAGAAGAGCAAACTCGCTCCTGAGCGTCCATGAGGTCACTTTTTGGTAAGCTTGACAGTAGTTCGTGCAAGTGTCTTACTTTACCCTTCTCATCTAATAGCTTTAATATGAAACTGTTTAAAAGAGATCTGTCGCAGCCCTGAAGAAAAAGGTTCTTTGTTTCTGAGGAGCGGAGTCCTTTTTTAAAAATGCATGTGTAAGATTTAAATTCCTCTTTTTCCTTGGGAGATAATGGTATTTGAACATGCAGTCGAAACTTCTTTGTGCTTCGTGTAACATAGCAGTGGACTTTTGTGATTGGCACCCAAGGAACTCGACTCCTGGGATTCATGGTAGTGATCCTGGCTGCACTCTGGACTTTGTTTTGCTAACCATAATTGAGCAACTGTACATTACTGCGATATTAATGTTTCAAAGCACTGGGATAGTCTAATTCTAACTTGTAATTATGTTTGCCAATTATCTGTTTGGAAAGTTGGTGTATGAACAGCTTCTTGAAACTGTTAAATTGTACAGATATCGTTCATGATCTAAAGCTTTGTACTGTGGAATGTGCTTAATAAAAAAACGTTTGAACTTAATTTGTCACATGAATGGATGAGTGAGGTCACTTCAGCAGTGTGGGTGTGAGTTAAGGATGGGTTGGAGCAGCCTGGCTGGGGAGTCCCTGCCCAAGGACTGAGTCCCTGCCCAAGGAATGCCCTTCCAGCCCAACCCCAGTGGGAGGCACGGGGCACATGGAGCCCAAACCCGTCTGCTGCAGCCCAGCTCCTGCTCTGGCACGGGGAGTGGCGGCTGCTGGGCCGCCCTTTTCTCTCTTGGGGGCAAACTAGGAGGAGCAGTGGGAACTGGAGGCCATTCACCCATCACAGAGGTCTGAACCCCACTGCCTCTGCAGGATCATCCCCAGGATTCTTACTTTACCAAGAATGCATATAGAATTTTTAAATTGCTACCCATCTCTTGGCTTGTTGAAGCAACCTCCATGCCTTGAGCTGAGCAGAGTCTTCCAGGGCTTGCTCTGAGCCAGGAAAAGCTTTGTCTTGGGCTTTCCTCAGCTGCTCTGCAGTGACTTGTGCAGCGTTGGCTTTGGTGGGTGTCCATGGGAGGCACTGACCTGAAATTGTTTTGGAGGTGCCATAAACTGCTAAAATTACAGCTTTGTCTCAGCTTTGGCAAGTCCAGGCCTCAGGACCAACCGCAGGGCAGGGCCTTCTCCTCACCCTGCTCAGCTCTGGGCAGGGGAGCTGGCAGCAGCAGTGCTGCTCTCGGGCTGAGGCTGCCAGGAGCTGAGTGAGTCCTGTGCCCTGCCTGCTGCCACGAGTGCAGCGTGAGCAGGGTGAGCACAGCAGTGGGCAGGGTGAGCACAGCAGGGTGAGCACAGCAGTGAACACAGCAGGGTGAGCACAGCAGTGGGAAGGGTGAGCACAGCAGTGGGAAGGGTGAGCACAGCAGTGGGCAGGGTGAGCACAGCAATGAGCAGAGCAGGGTGAGCAGAGCAGGGTGAGCACAGCAGTGAGCACAGCAGGGTGAGCACAGCAGGGTGAGCACAGCAGGGTGAGCACAGCAGTGAACACAGCAGGGTGAGCACAGCAGGGTGAGCACAGCAATGAGCAGAGCAGGGTGAGCAGAGCAGGGTGAGCACAGCATGAGTGCAGTGTGGGCAGTGTGAGTGAGTGCACAGTGAGTGAATGCACTGGGAGTGCAGTGTGAGTGCAGTGTTAGTGCACTGGGAGTGAATGCAGCCTGGCTGAGCTGGGATGGCGTCTGAAGGCCTTGCTGGGTATCATTATCCAAATAAGCCACGAGAGCTCTGGGATGGATCTGCAGTGTAAACCTTGAGGTCAGGCTCAAATGTTCCAGCTCACCTGGGTGGCCTCTGGGTTTGGTTTTCTGTGGGTTTTCCCATGCAGTTGCAGCCTTGGCAGCTGGCTGTTCATTCCCTCCACAGAAGTCGTGGAGGCCCTGCTCCCCTGGGTGTTCCCACCCATCCTGGAGGGATTTGGGGCCCCTTTGGACTCTCCCCTGGCAGCAGAGGCTGGGAACCACAGCTGTCCTGAGCACCCATGGGGCTGGGCAGTGCCCAGGTAGGGCTGGGCTCCAGGGGCACCCACAAGCACTGGGGTCTCACTCAGACCCAGCATCTCCTGCCAAGCCCTTCCCAAACTCCTGGGGCTGCCTGTGGGTGGGGTTAGTGCAGCACAGCTCCAGAAAACTCCTTCCAGCCTGGCCTTGGGCACTGCCAGGGATCCAGGGGCAGCCCCAGCTGCTCTGGGTACCCTGTGCCAGGGCCTGCCCACCCTGCCAGGGAACAATTCCTGCCCAATATCCCATCCAGCCCTGCCCTCTGGCAGTGGAAAGCCATTCCCTGTGTCCTGTCCCTCCAGCCCTTGGCAATTGTCTCTCTCCATGTTTCCTGCAGCTCCTGCAGGCCCTGCAAGGCCACACTGAGCTCACCCCAGAGCTTCTCCTCTGCAGGTGAACATTGCCAGCTGTGCCAGCCTTTCCTCCCAGCAGAGCTGCTCCATCCCTCTGCTCATCCTGGAGCCTCCTCTGGCCTGGCTCCAGCAGCTCCAGGTGCTCCCTGTGCTGGGCCCGGGGCTGGGGCAGCTCTGCAGGTGGGGTCTCACCTGAGAACAGAGGCAGAATCCCCCTCCTCTGCTGCCTACGCTGGGGGGGAAGAAGGGGAAAAAAGACCTTTGGAAAAGACCCTTTTCTGCTCCCCATCCCAGCAATTTTGGGAGTCCCAGGCACAGTCTCCAGCAGCACTGTGCCCTCCCTGGGCTGTCTGACGGGCTGTCCCTGTGCCACTGCCCTGCTCTGCGACAGGGACAGGATTTGGGGCTGCCCTTCCCCACAGCCCCGGCTTCTGCTGCTCACCAGGGAGGGGCGTGGAGCCAGCACTGGCTTCTCCCAGCTCCAGCTTTTCCTCAGGTACTCGAAACGCCTCTGTGCAATGCTCTGTGCTGAAACGGGACTCGAGTCAGGTGTTAATCACCCACACACCAGAACCCAACGGGCAGCAGGGGCTCCCTGCAGAGCAGAAAGGCTTTTTGTTCTGCCCTAGGGCAGAATTCAGGGCAGGAGATGACAAAAATCAGCGGGGATTATCCAAGCCTGCAGGTAACACCCTCTGGGGATGCCTCCAGCAGGATGAGGGACTGCAGCGAGCCGAGGCCTCTGTGGTTTCAGCTGCCTGAGCTGGCTCAGTGTCCCTGGGTGTTTCTGTCATCACTGAACACGAGTGCCCACCAAAATCTGTGAGCACTGACTGCAACAGGTCGCTTTTATCCTCAGTAGATTTCTGATTTGTTCTAGCATTGAGATAATTTTTTTAAAAAATATTGTAAAGAGTAATTTAACAAATCAAAATCACGACTGAACCAAAGAGATCCCTCAGAATTTTCCTTGTGCTTTGTGCACAGGGGCTGGGTGTATCCAGCACCAGAGATGTTTCTTCACCTTTCGTGCTCCCCTAGGAACGGCCCCGCTGCTTTCCCCGAGCACCAGCAGCGCTGCGGGAGCGCTAATTGGGAGCGCTAATTGGGAGCTGTAATTGGCCTGTGGAAGGTCTGCAGGGACCAGCCTCTCTCCCGTCTCGCCTTTGCCAGCGGCTGCGGCCCCCGGGCGGGCCAGAGGAGCTCAGGGATGCTGTGCGGGATCTCGGTACTGCCAGGGGCTGGCTCCGGGCCCCCCCCTCGCAGGTCTCTCTCGCCCTCATGAGCTCTGCAGGTCCTGCACTCCCCACCCTGCAGCTCCTCGGGGGCGGATGGAGGGGGAAAGGGCACTGGGAGAGCTCTGCAGACACCTCGGGGACCCCCAGTGCCGGGGCTGCTTTGGCAGCAGACAGGGACATCCCTCAGTGACATCCCTCAGGGACATCCCCCAGTGACATCCCCCAGTGACATCCCCCAGGGACATCCCCCAGTGACATCCCCCAGTGACATCCCCCAGTGACATCCCTCAGGGACATCCCCCAGTGACATCCCCCAGTGACATCCCCCAGTGACATCCCCCAGTGACATCCCCCAGTGACATCCCTCAGGGACATCCCCCAGTGACATCCCCCAGTGACATCCCCCAGTGACATCCCCCAGTGACATCCCCCAGTGACATCCCTCAGGGACATCCCCCAGTGACATCCCCCAGTGACATCCCCCAGTGACATCCCCCAGTGACATCCCTCAGGGACATCCCCCAGTGACATCCCCCAGTGACATCCCCCAGTGACATCCCCCAGTGACATCCCCCAGTGACATCCCTCAGGCTCTTTCCCAGCGCCCCAGGGCACCCCTGGACCCGGCTGGCTCCCAGCCTGTCCCAGTCCCAGCAGCTGCCGCGGGACTGGAGCTGAGCAGGGGAAGGTCCGAACCACCGGGATGTGCCTTGGGCCTTCCTCACTCGGAGTGAGGAAGAGGAGGGAGGCGCAGGGAGTGGCCAGGGTTGTCCCAGATTTTCCTTTCCCTTGGGTGGGAGAGGAAATCGCTTCGGGCACCGCGTGGGGAGCCTTGGTTTTAGAGAGAGGGGGAGGCAGAGATGGGCAAGCGCCTGCTCTGTCCGGCCCTTCGCACTCCCCAGTCCCATCCCCTGCTCCTCGCCAGGGCACCCCTTCATCCCTCTGTGCCCTCTCCCTCCGATCCGGGCTCCGGGGCTCCGGGCAGGGCAGGAGGGATGGCAGGAGCAGCCCCTGGGCTGCAGGGAAGGACTCTCCTCTGTCCTGATCGCACCAATTTCGTGGCCTTCGCTCAGCACCTCCCGGGCAGGGGACAGTGATGGGACAGCCCGGCCCGGGGTGCTGAGCCAGCCCCACACCCACGGCACAAACCCTGCCCCGGGATCTGCTGAGCCCAAACCCTGACCCGGGATCTGCTGAGCCCAAACCCTGCCCCGGGATCTGCTGAACTCAAACCCTCCCCTGGGATCTGCTGAACTCAAACCCTGCCCTGGGATCTGCTGAGCCCAAACCCTGCCCTGGGATCTGCTGAACTCAAACCCTCCCCTGGGATCTGCTGAACTCAAACCCTCCCCTGGGATCTGCTGAACTCAAACCCTGCCCTGGGATCTGCTGAACTCAAACCCTGCCCTGGGATCTCTGCTGGGCTCCAGCCCTGCCCGGCCCAGCTGCTCCCCGAGGCTCTGCAGCCCCTCGGGAGCTCTCGGCTGGTTCCTGCCAGGGTGGCTCCAGGTGGCCGCAGGGGCCCGGAGCGAGGGCAGTCCCTTCCCTGCCCCGGCTCCTCCTGGATGTCCCTCGGAAGGGAAGCTCAGCCCAAAGCCCCGGAGCCACCTGAGCTCCCAGCCCCGGGTGCTGCTCCCAGAGCCCCTTGGGCGATGCTCTGCCCCTAAATCACATCTCGGGACACATAATCCTGACTTCACACTTTTTCCCAGACAATATCTTTCCATATAATCTTAATGATTCCTGCTGCAATAACAAATAGGCAGCCCTGAGAATAACTTCACACTTAATTGCTCGTGCCAAGAATCTCACCACTTGGCCCTTCTCTGGGTGTTTTCCCTCCAATCCATCTGCACAAACAGAAGTGGGCCAGTTCTGTGCCTCAGGAATGAGGAGATAAAAAGGCAATAATTTATTTTTCCACCAAAGCTAGAAGTATTTTATAGAATTTGCTAAAGTTTTTGTTTCAGGAAATTTCATCATGTCTCCAGGAAAAAAAAAAAAAAGAAAAAAGTGCCTAATTGGCCTCAGATTTTCTAACTCCCTTTTCATTTTTGTAATATGAGGAGGTCTAGGTCATCTCAAGGTCACTGCAGTTAGTGTTGCTTTAGTGCACCTCTGTGGATACCTCGTTTCTGCAGCAGCTTTTCCTTGAAAAAGAGCCCCAGCCTGCTGCTGTAACAGCCACTTTCCTTGGCAACCAGTTGCATTCCTTTAGCATATGGAAATATTTTTTAAAACACATAACATATAGGGCTGCTTGTAGGTGAAATTCTCCAACAGAAATGGAACAAATGCTTCTAAGCCCTTTGAATGGTGCTCTAAAACAAAAACAACAAAAAAAAAGGGTTTTAAGAGAAAGCTGCCATTTCCCATTATCTATGCTGGGATCTTGATGTCAACATAAAATGCTGGTGGTTATCAAATAAAAATGTTTTGCTTGGGGAAAAATTTAATTTTACCACCCTCCCAAGGCTTCCTGGTGTGTTGCCGTGTCGGTTTACGTGGCTTCAGGTGGTGAGGTCATTCCAGCCTGGGGTTAGCTTGATTTTTTTGGTTTATCTCAGTCAAGCTGTGGATTCCAAACCTTTTGTTTCAGAAAAACTTGATATGTGGTGTCTTGAAAGTGTAACAAGTGCTGAGTCTGCATCTGCTGGAGAAACAGAGCTTAAAAGAAAGAAGTGTTTGTACCTGAATGAGCAGATTTTCCTGAACAGGTAAGGCCAAAGCAGAGAGGAGGCCCCATCACAGAATCCAGAATGGTTTGGGTTGGAAGGGACATTAAAGCTCATCCATGTCCTGAGTTACTGCTCAAGGTTTTCCTTCCGAGGAACCAGCCCAGGCTGGAATTATTGGGGCTTTCAGCTGCAGATTTAAAGCAAATCTGATGCTTTCTACAAGTACCCCCACATTGCCTCCATCTGGGTTGGTCCCTTTGTGCTGCTGCTGTCAAAACCTGGCAACATTCTGCAAATTCAAGGAAATGCAAATGAAAACTGGAGGGGAAGCCTGGGCAGGTGTGTGGAGGGAAAAGCTCCTGGTCCCTGACCTTTTACCAACAGAATATTTTAAATCAGCTGAGGAAGAGAGATGCCTGGATCTGGGGGGAGATAAATGGAGAGGATGGAGCAGGAGATCTGGGATCAGGGTTCAGATCCTCAGGGATCTGCCACAGCCCTGGTGCATCTTCCCAAGCCTTGGGAGGGCTCAGGGAGCCAGGGACAGGTCCCAGAGCTGGGCACAGCCCCAGAGCTCTCCCAGCTGGGCCAGCTGCAGCCTCTGCCAAGCTCCTGGCAGCAACTCCCGGCCTGCCAGGCTGGGAAGGGACCCCAGAACTCACTGATGTCACATCCAGGAAATGAATTACAAGCAGGATTTGGAAAAAGTTCTTGTGGAAGTGGTTGTGTTCCCATGGGAGAATTTTTTTCCAGGCAAACCTGTGGTTAAGCAGGATGCTGGACCCTGGGGCTGAGGGGTCTCTGTGATTGTTGGTGAGCAAAAGGGAGAGCAGCTGCAGTGTCCTGCTGGGGGTTCCTGCCTCCCTGCCCTGCCCCTGCCCCCTGGCACAGTCTGGGTGTGCCTGTGCCCCTCTCCCTGCACAAAGCACTGTGTTTTCTCCAGCAGCACCCTCACAGCCAGGGCAGGAGTGCCCGTGCCATCACAGCTCCCAGCTCCAGTGTCCAGCCTGGACAACTCCCAGGGATCCAGGGGCAGCCACAGATGCTCTGGGCACCTGTGCCAGGGCTTCCTCCCTCATGGTGGAATTTCTTCCTCAGCAATCTCAGCCTACTCCCTTCCAGTCTGAACCCATTCCCCCTTGTCCTGTCACTGCAGTTCCTGACGAATTGTCTCTCTCCAGGTTCCCTGCAGCCCCTTTAGACCCTGGCAGGGCTGTGAGGTCTCCACACAACCTTCTCCTTTCCAGTCCTCACACTCAGCTGGGTTTTTGGTGAGCACTGCATGCTTTGTTTGCACCTCCTGCTTCATCCTGAGCACCTTTTGTTGTGTTAGGCAAATAAGAGAACTGGAAAAGACGGCAGCAGCAAATCCCTAGTTTTTCTGTGGATGATTTCCTGCAAACACTCGTTTCTAGGAGCCTGCTGGTCAGAGCTGGCTGCACACCCCAGCCCAACCAGTCTCCCTCTTAGAGTGCTGCTGAATTATTTGCCACAACTTGCCCTTGGCTATTTTCTGGGGGTGATTAATGATGTACCTTGGGTGCTCTTCTCTTGTTTTGCTTTTTCTCTCCATGACCGGAGCACTGAAACAAGAGCAGTGAAATGAGGAAATCCAAGTTGCCACTTGGACTTCCAGCAGGAATTCCAGAGCCAGCACACATCGATGTGAGAGCTGGCGGGGCTCTGTGACCTGCTGGCAGCTCCTCAGGCCATTGCTGAGTGTTTAACCTGTCCCTTGTGGCACAACCCAAACACACTGCTCCTTCCCAGCCCCTGCAGGCACACCAGGCATCCACAGCACCTTCCTGTTTAAGGAAAATCAACATCTTTGGGAGCCTCATGGACTGGATGTGTGTCCTTTTCCTCTGCCAGGGCTGAGGTGTGAGGGGAGGGCCGAACTCCTGGGAGCCACAGGCCCAGAGGCCGAGGGCAAGCTTTAATTCCGTTTATTCTGGGGCAGTTCATGGTCACCCGTGCCACACCAGAGCTTTGCTTCTCCACCCTGAGAGGAGCTGGGCACGAATCCAGCCCCGTTCCTTCCCAGCTGAGCCCTCGGGCACAGGGGGCTGCTGCTGCTGCTTGGCCCAGCCGTGTCCAGGGAAGGGCTGGGCACCTCTGGGGGTGGCTTTGAGCTGGGATGGAAGAACGTGGCCCCAAGCCCCAGTCAGAGGTGAGGCAGTGGCCAGCACAGCCACTTAAAGGGCAGCCCTCAGCAGGGAAAGGGAAATGTTTTCCTTTTCCAGGCCTGGCAGTGAGTTCTGTGCCATCCCGTGGTGCTGTCGGGGCTGGTGCAGGTGTGGGCTGGCACCAGCTCCTGTCCCAGCCCCAGCAGGCAGGAGCTGAGCTGTGTCTGCTGCTCACACACAGCAGAGGGGCTGTGGGTCACACAGACACAAAAATGGCATTTTGCTGCCACAAAAGCAGCATTTTGCTGCCACAAAAGCAGCATTTTGGTGCCACAAAGGGCTGCCACAGCTCCCGTGAACAGCCTGGGCTGCACCTGGAATGGCAGAGCCAGGTTGCACGTGGGAATGGGGCTGTGGAGGCCAGACCCAAAGGAATGGATGTGGGGGATGCTGCAGTCCAGGCTGCATCCCTGGTCCCAGGTAGAGACTTGGATCTGCAACATCTCAGCCGAGTGAGCCGATTCTGCACCTGTTTGGTTAAAAACCATGGGCAGTGCCCCTCCTGAGCCTTCTCTGCTGTTTCCCTTCCTGCAAAACAAACAGGAACTGGGCTGGGACTGTTCTCGTGGCAGCTCTACACAGGACAAAAATGCACACACGTTCTGGCATCTGCTCCTTTTCCCCAGTAAACTGCAAAACCAACACACACAAATATGTTTATGAGAATGGGCCAGAAAAGCAGCTGGTTCATCAAAGCCCGGGGGCATGCTGGGCTCTGCCGGGCCGGCGTTCAGCGGGCTCCTGTGTATTTATAAAGTGAGAAAGTGGAGCACATTTGAACATGCAGGTGTGTAAATATTCCTGCCAGACCTGCTGCAGTGTTTGAAGTCTCCCTGAAGCCGCTGCTCTGACTCACCCCCTTCCCAGGGAATGCTGCCCTGGGCAGAGCTGCTCTGCCAGCCTGGAGCTGGCACCTCTGGCAGTCCAGGACAGCCCTGGACAGGGGGACAGTGCCCAGGACAGAGGGACAGTGCCCAGGACAGTCCTGGACAGGGGGACAGTGCCCAGGACAGAGGGATGGTGCCCAGGACAGCCCAGCTCTGCCCTCCTGCAGGGCTGGGTGAAGCTGCCCTGGGCTGGGTGAGTTGGGGGTGGCTCCATGAAGGTGATGCAGGCAGATGTGGGGCTGAGAATTTGTTTCCTTGGCCTGGCACCCATGGAAGGAGGCTGCAGCTTCTCTGCCCATGTGGAAAATCCAGCTCAGTTCTAAGCCAGGGGTTGCACTTATTGTTACAAGCCCCAGCCATCCTGAGCAGGGAGAGCAGTGCTGGCACAGGACACGCAGGGCAGATGCAGCACAAATATTCTGTCACTGCTTCCCAGCCCTGCCTTCCTCTGGGTGCTGTCACTGCTGCAGATGGAAAAGTAAATCCTTCTCTAATAAAACACGTGCATACACCTGCACAGCCAGAACCCAGCACAGCCTTCCCCAGCACGCTTTCTGTCCACTGTGCAGCAATCCGGGGCTTTAGCTAAGCACAGGCTGATGTGCTTCTACAAAATGAGTTTTCCCTAAATTTCATCTCCTTTTCTATGTGTAGCTGGAGTGTCCAAAGCTAAACAAAACAATTATTAATTAATTTTTTTTTAAAGAAATTATCTATTTAGTTATTTAGTTATTTTCAGACAGGCCTTCTACATGGAAAGTTTAGAGTGGAATCATGGAATGGTTTGGGTTGGAAGGGACCTTAAAGCCCACCCCTGCCATGGCAGGGACACCCCCCACTGTCCCAGGCTGCTCCAAGCCCTGTCCAGCCTGGCCTGGGACACTTCCAGAGACCCAGGGATGTTTGGATGACGTGGGCTGGAAACAGCCTCAGACTGAATTTTGATGTAGAAAGTTGGGAATAATTGTTTCTGTGGTTCCTGGTGCAGGAGCTCCCCAGTGTGAACAGTATTTCCACCACGATAAAGAAAGTCAGGAATTTCACCTTTCAAAGTGAGCTGAAGAAATCACCCATGGTTGCTACCTGATTGGGTTTTCCAACATCAGAGTTTATTTTCATTCAATTATTGGAATTTTCTAATTCTGCTAAGCTCTGTGGAAGAGCTTGTCCAGCTTCCACTGACTCTCAACAGTGGAATAGCAACCCCTGAGCTGGATCCTTTCCCACATCCTCACCTTCCCCTCGCTCATCATGACACTGATGAAAGCCACTAGATGTCACTGCTATATTGCACTAATGAAGTAAAAATAATATTTTTCTGGCAATAAATGTCCTGACTCATAAGGAAGTTGGTTTATAAAAGCTGTGGATAGTTTGGATTTCTTCCAGTTAAAAAACAAAACAAAACTTCTTTTACTTTTCTTTTTTATTTCACTAAAAATATTGGATCCAAGTTCAAAACACTCATTTCACAAATAACATTGATTTGTATTTTAAAAGGAGGAATACTTTGAAGTTAATACCAAGTAAAGAAACGTGGTCTGTGGCTCTGTGAACTGAGACTATGGGAAAAAATTATATCTGAAGGTCTTCAGCGCTAAAGATGAGGCTTGACTAAAGGCAGGGCTGGAGATGGTCAGGAGTATTCCTGTTCCTCAGCAGAGAGGGAGGCAAAGGGCCAGTGGAGCTACAGGAATAGCAGCAATAATGTTGTATTAATGTGTGTTTCCTGGCTGTCCCTGCCCTCAGCAGACACTGGAGCTGCCCTGGGAAGGGCTGTCCCATCCCCATCCCCATCCCCAGCCCCATCCTATCCTATCCCCATCCCCATCCCCATCCCCATCCCCATCCCCATCCCCATCCCCATCCCCATCCCCATCCCCATCCCCATCCCCAGCCCCATCCCCATCCCCATCCCATCCCGCCCCAGCCCCAGCCCCAGCCCCAGCCCCAGCCCCATCCCTTTATTTAGGGGTTTTCAACCCTTTTTATAAGCTGTTCCTATACAGGTTATCTTGATTGGTTGAAGGAACAACACTTCCCTCATCCCATTGGTGGGAAAAAAGAGAAAACACTCCCAGAACATCTGTGCTTTGTTTTGGGAAACCAAACTTTGTTTTTACACAAGATTCCTTGAGAGAGAACAGTTCCCAAAAGACTTTCCCTTGGGAACAATCAGCTCCTGAGAGCTTGAAATTCTCTCAGGTTCAGAAAATCATGTTCACAGCCTGGGGCTTGGGGTTTGTGTTTTAAAGCTTTGGTCATTGAAAAGCTGGCAGGTGAGCCCACATTTTTAACAGTTTCTGAGAGGAAATTTAATGTATCTCAAGTGGCCACCTGAGGGTTCCTTCCCCAAACGAATCCTTGGGTTTTTCTCCTGATGTCACCTGGGACAGAACTGGCAGGAAATGAACATCCTGAACTCCTAGAGGGAGATGCAGAGAATGCCCTAAATTCTAGTAAGAAAACGTTTACCCACATCTGTCATGGGAAGCTCTTCCTTGAAGGGGAAAACTGCAAAGCTGGGATCCAAGGAATGGGATGGGATGGGATCCATGGGATGGGATGGGATGGGATGGGATGGGATGGGATGGGATGGGATGGGATGGGATGGGATCCATGGGATGGGATGGGATGGGATGGGATCCATGGGATGGGATGGGATGGGATTGATGGGATGAGATGGGATGGGATTGATGGGATGAGATGGGATGGGATGGGATCCATGGGATGGGATGGGATGGGATGGGATGGGATGGGATGGGATGGGATGGGATGGGATGGGATGGGATGGGATGGAATCCATGGGATGGGGTGGGATGGGATGGGATCCATGGGATGGGATGGGATGGGATCCATGGGATGAGATGGGATGGGATGGGATCCATGGGATGGGGTGGGATGGGATGGGATGGGATCCATGGGATGAGATGGGATGGGATCCATGGGATGGGATGGGATGGGATGGGATGGGATGGGATGGGATGGGATGGGATCCATGGGATGGGATGGGATGGGATCCATGGGATGAGATGGGATGGGATTGATGGGATGAGATGGGATGGGATGGGATCCAGGGGATGGGATGGGATGGGATGGGATGGGATGGGATGAGATGGGATGGGATTGATGGGATGGGATGGGATCCATGGGATGGGATGGGATGGGATGGGATGGGATGGGATGGGATGGGATGGGATGGGATGGGATGGGATGGGATGGGATGGGATGGGATGGGATGAGATCCATGGGATGGGATGGGATGGGATGGGATGGGATGGGATGGGATGGGATGGGATGGGATCCAAGGGATGGGATCCAAGGGATGGGATCCAAGGGATGGGATGGGATCCATGGGATGGGATGGGATGGGATCCATGGGATAGGATGGGATAGGATCCATGGGATGGGATGGGATGTTGGAGTTATTGGCAGTTTACTGAGAGCTGTTCCCCATATTGAGGGGGAGCCTGAGTGCAGCTGCAGTGGAGCAGAGCCCTGTCCCCGTGCCTGGCAGCAGGAAAGGTGGCTGCTTTGGAATTCCTGCCCAAGGATGGAGAAGAGCCATGCTGTGGGAACCTGTGTGAGGGAAAACAATTTGGGTTCCTGGCAAGAGGGTGCTCAGCCTGTGTCCTCTGTGTGAAATGAGTGGAACCCATGCTCTGGGCTTTCAGGAGCAGCTCTTTGGCACCAGAGGTGGGCAAGTGCTTTCTGAAGTGCCAAAGCCACCGAGCAGGGAAGAGCTCCTGTGTGCCTGCTCTGCCCAGCAGTGCCTCTGTTTGCAGGTGAATTAGCACAGATGGAGCGGGGGAATTTCTGCCTTGGGAAGCACCTCGGGACTAATGGTGCTGGCTCACTGCAGGCTCCTATTGATCACCTGGCATCCAACAAAATCCTCCCCCAGAGCCATGCCCAGGCACCCAGGGCGACTGGAACTGGAGGGAAATCCCTCCTGATGGGCAGTGCTGCAGAGTTTGTGTGTTCCATGGCCAGGTGAACTCCCAGCCAGAGCAGGACTGAGACAGAGAAACACAGAAAGGCAAGAATAACTCACTTCCCTGGCTCAAGTTACTGACAAAGGCATGAAAGCCTCAGCCTGGAGGATGAATTATGAGCTATCAACCCAACCAGAGCCATAATAAGAAGGGAGGAATCAGATGAGTAAGGCAATAGGGGAAAAGCAAACACTGTGAGTAATGGCAACACAAGGCTGGTTCCCTAGAAGTTGTCTGACCACATTAGATAGCACAGCTCAGTGCCTGGGGCTGGGCCCAGTGTCTAGAGAATAAATCAAATGGGTTTTTTGTTGTTGATAAAACGTTCTCTCCGCAGCAGATGGATTTAATATTTCCTGGACCCATACTGTCCAAGCCCAGCAGTGGGGATGCTTTTCCAGGTCTGCACTATCAATGGCTTCGTTTCCAAGGGGTGCAGGCTCTGAGAGCCCTCCCAGGACTTGTTGCTATAAACTGTGAGGGGAGGATCTTTGTCTCCCTCTCCCCTTTGATTCCTTCCTCAGTTTATTGACTTTCTTTGCTCCTGATCCATTTCACTTCCCTCGGCCCAGTTAATTCCTCCCACCCTTCCTCCCACTTCCTTCTCTCCCCTGCTCCTCCTTTCCTGGCACTTCCCTGCTCTCTCTCCCTGCTCAGGGTGTGGGACCATGGAGTGGGATGAACTCCTTGGCTGTGGGAGTGTGAGGCAGTGTCACAGGGTGCCCAGAGAACCTGAGGATGCCTGCTGGGTTCTGTGCATGAGCACATCCAGCTGCCAGGAGACCCTGTGAATCCACAGGAACTGAGGAATAGGCATTGCCAGCTTCCCCAGTGAAGCTGTGGGATCTGACCCAGGCTCTGGAACCAGGGAGGTGGAAAGGATCTGGGCTAAACCCCCACCAAAAGGCTCTTGCCCATGGGAATTTACATTCTACCCTCTCTCCTCTTTCAGCTCTGTCAGAGGGGCTGGATTTGCCATGAACCCAACCTTCCATTCTCTGCAAAAGCTGTGGGTTCACCTTCTCCCTTCTGCTCGCAGCTGCCAGTGTGCTCTGGAGGGCAGCAGAGGGGCTCATTTGCTCTGGGGTTGTCCTCAGACAGAGCATTTTGATTCCAGACAGGTGTGGGACCTGCCCAGCCCTGGAGCTGCCCCCTGCCCTGGCCAAGGGCACCACTCCCACCACAGCGAGCCCCAATTACACCAGCAGCTAATTGGAATGGCAGAGGAGTGAGAGCCTGGCAGGGAAGGTGAGCTCTGGCTGTGGAGAAAATACAAAATGGTCCTTAACTGGCTGTGAACCCTTCAAAGCCCAGCTTTACACACAAAACACATTGACCACAACTAAGCCAAGAAAAGAGCAACATCTTTATGGGCCAAGTGCCCCAGCAGTTCTGCAGGACCAGTCCTGCCCCCATCCTGAGCTTAGATTATATTTTTCAGCAAAAATTTAGATATACAATTAAGAATCCCATGCTTTTTGCTGTCTTTCCCAGAAAAGGGAATCACTGCAAAATGTTTTGAGTAACAGAAAAAAACCTTAGCTGTTAGTGATTAGTGGTTTATTTATTTTCTCAACTAATTCATTAAAAGAAGCTGAATTTAATGTCTTACTCAGCCTGTAAAGCCTTCCTCCTCGTCTCTTCCAGCCCACTTCCTCTGAGTTCAGCACTTCCTGCAGGTAGATGTGCTGCTCACTGCTGTTCCACAATGACTAAGTTCTCCTGAACTGTGTTATGGTTTAATAACAACAGGAATTAGGTTTGCTGCTACCAAAAACATTTTATTATAACACGAAACCCTCTTGTGCAATAATAAGGGGAAAAAAGAAATCTTTCCATCCACTTGTACAAAAGAAGCCTCAAGAGATCGGTGCTATAATAAGAAGAAAACAAACATGATTCAGGTTAGAAAAATGCAGCTAGTATGTCTAAAGGAAACTGCAAGTGCTTAATCAAACAGGGATTTGGGAAGCAGTGTTGTTAGATACCACCTGGGAGCAAATGAGATAATGAACAGATAATTAGGCTTTTTGCTGAAATGGCAGTGTCAGCATGGGATTTGGGATATTGTGTCCAGCTGTGTGCATCCCAAATGGAGGGAGGCACAAAAGAGTTGTGGAGATTGAGTAGCCACAAAATAAGCACGTGAGGGACACAAAAGAATTGGAAAAGAAATGGGGGAAATAATTAATAAGAAAGCAAATATTGAGAGTTTGACTAAGGGATGGCTCAAGGAAGGGTGAAGGAGTTCAAATATAGGGAAGCCCTAAAGGGAAGAGGAGGCAGGCAGGGAAATACATGCGGGAGAATCTGAAGGGTGTGAGGAAAGACAGAGACTGACAAGCAAGAAAGGACTGTGAGACCTCTTAACACTCAGATTATTTGAAAGAACTACATGGCAGCACCAGGGAGCCCTGGACTGGCAGCTGGAGTGACTTTGGGCAGAAGGAGGAGGAAGGGCTGAGAAAGCAGAATTGAGGTCAGTCCATAAGCCCAGGGCTGACCCAGTTCATCACCTTGGGGTTTTCCTGTCCCAGCTCCAGCGGTGCCAAGGCTGGGTCAGGTTAGTGGGGCTCGTTCAGGTCTCTTCTGCAAGTGCTGTGAAGGCTTGGGCTGCTCAGGGCTGCTGCTGCTCCCAGGGAAGGACGGCCAAGGTGCAGGGCGAAGGTGAGCACAGGGTTTCTTCTGCTTTGGTACTGCAGCCCCTCTGGCCAGAGATCAGAGATGAAGAGACAATCTAAAGCTTTTATTGATAACAAAAAGTTGAAGGAATCTTTTCAAACCTTATGGGGAAAGGTTCACTTCGATTCGTGTCCGACTTTCTCTGGCCTATTTGCACAGCTTTCCCTATTACACGGGGTATCAGATGAAAAATAAAATTGCTGATACCTGGGAGGTTTTGGGGCTGGTTGTGACCTCTGTCTGACCTGAGTAGGAGACACAGAGATAGAAAATTGAAAGTCTGCAAGAGCCTGCAGAGCATGGGAGCAGAGCCATGACCTGCAAGTCCCTCCTGGTGGCTCCTGGAGCTGCCAGCAGAGCAGTGGGAAGAGAATCAGCACATCCCCACACCTCCCTGGGCAGGGAGAGCTCCCTGGAATCAGCACCTCCCTGCTGGGTGCGGGGTGCCAGCCTGAATTCCTCACATAGCAGCCTTCGAGCCACAGGCAGCTGCCAACGCAGCTCTGGCCCAGCCAGGCCAAACAAAAAGTTCCTCTTGAATATTAAAATTAGAAATAAGAGCTCGCTCAGTTGGACATCACAATGAGAGTGGTGGCTCACGCTGGTGTGGGGTGGTTCTGACAGGTTTAGGGCTCTATCCCCTCCTTTCCAGGGCTGCCCTGTTGTGACCTGTCCCACTCTAACTCAGGACTGCCCAGCACTGGGTCTGGCATGGGGGAGCAGCAATGCAGGCCGTGAAAAAAGCCAGAGGGAGTTTCCTTCTTACTTAGAAGCCTTTTAAATGGTGCTTTGATGATGCACTGAACCTCTGAGGTACATGTTACCTCCATCTCTTTGGGGACAGGCATGTAAGAAAGGGGATGAGGAGCTTGGGGGAATCCAAGGAGCAGAGCCTGGTGTCCTGTGGAGTTGTCCAGCACAACAAATAAACAAATGACTTAGAGAAGAGTAAGTCCTGAAGTTTCAATACTGTTTGTAGCACAAAAAGGGTCTTTGCTCCATAACTCCCATCAGGAAAATGGAGAAGTTCTCTGCCTGGATAGAAATCCAGTGTCCTCAGGGCTTGGGAAGAGGCAGAGGTGGCAGGCACACACTGAGAGAGACCCTTGGTCTGTGCCCAGCACTGGCCACCTACAACAGCAGGGCTTGGGGGCCAGACAATGGAGGCTGGGAATAAAAAGCCAGCCCTGAAGCCGAGACTTGACTGACTTTGGCTGTTAATGGACTTGTCCCTGGGGCAGCTGGACTGTGACCTGCACCAACAGCAAAATTTGTTCTTTCACAGTTCAAGTATTTTAGCTGCCATTAATAAAAACACAGCAGATTTTTGCATCCCAGCAGAGCCTGATTTCTCTGTCACTGTGGAACAGCGAGCAGTTAAAGCTTCATCCTCATCTGAGCCTGGCTTGGCCGGGGAGCTCTGCAGCTGCAGCTCTGAGAGCAGCGTTAGGCCTGGCTCCGAGACACGACTGCAGTGGGACTTTGTGGGGTGGGAGGGGTGGTTGTTAACTCGAATTGCAGACTTCTGGGCTGTTTGCTCTTTGATTCTTGGTAGTGAAATGTTCTTTCCTCGCTAAAGCTTCGCCCTGCTCCAGCCCAGCCCCGGGGTGTGCAGCAGACCCTGCTCAGCGATGCCAGCTCTCCCCTGCCATGGCTGGGATGCTCCTGGGCACGCAGAGCCAGCAGGGCTTGCCACTGGGTGAGACTCCTACATCAAAGAGCTTCACAAGCAGAACCTCCAATGTGTTTGAGGTTTGCCCATCACTGCAGGATACTTCCCAAGAGCATATTTGCTCATTAAAAAGCAGCCAGGCTTGTTCCTGACGGTGTTCTGGTTTGTTTGGATCCGAGGCTGCCTCCAGGATCAATGGGAGTGTGCTCTTGGAAAGGGCTGTGCAGAGATGGGGAAACCTCAAACATTTTGGAGGTTCAGTTTGGAAACCTCTCTGGTTTGGAAGCCCACCAAAAGCATGTCATGAGATGGTTGGAAGGCTGGGTGGGGTTTACATCTGAGGATAGAGTGCAAAAGTGAGAATTGTTTAGCTTGGAAGAAGAAAGGGTTGGAGAGTATGTGAGTGAGGTGTTTAAGAAAGGTACTGTGAAAACTAATCCACTCCTCAAGTTAACTTTCCTCCCTTACATGAGAGCAAGGGGTCATTTAGCAAAAAATGAAACGGAAATTATTTTATCACGGACCATTTAACTGGGCTACTTAGAAGTCCTGATCCCCAAAGGCAAAGACAAGAACTGGTACAAACAGCTTGATTTAACAGAAATGCCATTGACTTTAAGACTCTTGTGTTCCCCTAAGCAGTTTTCCCTCTGGGATTTGCCTGAGAAGGTTTTACATGAATTGGGCCCCTCAGCAGAGCAGGGACAGGAGCTCCTGGAGCTGAGGAAGGGCCTGGAGCATCTCTGTGCCCAGGAGAGGCTGAGGGAGCTGGGGCTGCTCAGCCTGGAGAGGAGCCCCAGCTGAGAGGGGCCCTCAGCCCTGGGTGTCCCTGAGTGTCCCTGGCTGTCCCTGGCTGTCTCTGGGTATCCTTGGGTGTCCCTGAGTGTCCCTGAGTGTTTCTGAGTGTCCCTGGGTGTCCCTGGCTGTCCCTGGGTGTTCCTGAGTGCAGGGAGGGTCAGAACTTCTGCCCTGGGCAGTGAGTAGGTTGTGCAGAGAGGCTGTGCAGTGTCCCTCACTGGGGATATTCCAGATATTGCTGTGCCCTGAGCTCTGGGATGGCCCTGCTGGAGCAGGGGGGTGGCACCAGCTGAGCCCCTGTGGGCCCTCCCAGCCTGACCTGGTCTGGGATCCTGGGAATTAGAGAGGAGAATCAGCCCTACCTGGGGGCTTTTACCGCATTTCACTCAACAGGCTTCAATCCAAACTTCAGGCTTTTCCTCAGGATCTGACCTAGCCCAGATTTTTGGGTGGCTTGGACAGAAACAGCTGGGGCAGTCTTGGGACTGTTCAGACCTTTAACAATGACTTTGTGATTGGACTTTTGAAAGTTCTTACATGACAAAATCCAGTCAGAAATCCATCATGGATGGATGGAAATATCGACCAGGGGCGTTTTTATCTCAAGAGCTTTTGGACCCAAAATCCCAATTTTTTCTAATGAGGCTCCCAGTAACACAGCAGATAACCAGCACCCCCTCTGCTAAAGGGGACCTTGAGCTGGAAAATTCCTCTTGAAGATTATCAGCCAGCAAGCACAAAGTTAAAGTCTGCCAGGGCTGGAATAGCACATGGATCCAGGAATAGAGCCCCTCCCTGGGACAGGTATAGTAATATAAAATATATATAATATATAATATAAAAGATCTATTTATATATAATATATATACTATAAATATATATATATATATATATATATATATATATATATATATATATATATATATATATATAAATCCCAGTATAGCTGGGATTGCCTGGGCTCCTGTGCTGAATGAACTCACCACTGGATGTCATTGTTCCTCTGTCGGAAAGCGTCGGGGACACTTTTATTTGGCAGTAGAATTGTTTGTACTGTCTGGGTTTCTCCTCCCCGAGCAGCCAGCCCCTCACACGGGACATTCAGGTGTTGGCACCTCTCCCCCAGCTGTTTGGCCAGGATGAGTGGGGTTCTCATCCTGCGATGGATTCGGGCTCTGCAAGTGCTGCTGCTGTGAGGCTCCCGAAGAGCCGGGGGTCCAGGCCAGCCCATCCTCCCTTGTGCCCTTCATCTTCCCTACAAAGGACTGAATCCCTTTTTTCTCCTTTCTAGCTCAGTCCAGCGTTTGAAAATTTCACCCGAATTATGATGTCAGTCGATTTTCCCTGTTCCTTCTGCTCGTGTTTGTGTCATCCTCACGATTCCCCTTCCAGGTGCAGATCAGCCTTAGGGAGGAGTAGCCAACATCTACCTTGGCATTCTGCTTGTTCTGGATTTGCTTCTGATCCCCTGTCACTGTCAGTTCCCCACCACAACCCCTTCATTATTTTTTAAATCTCAAAATATATCATGAAAGTATGGAATATCCTGAGTTTGAGGGACTCGCTGGGACCATCCAGGCCAGCTCCTGGCCCCTGCTGTCCCCAGGACAGGGCTGTCCCTCCTGGCTTCAGGCACTGTGACTTGGATTTGTGCAGGTATAACTAACACAGAACATTAAAACTGTTTGGTATTTAAGTATTTATATTTAGTATTTATAGGTATATTTATAATATTTATAATATTTATAATATTTATAATGTGAGATATATATATTTATAATAGGTGTATTTAGTATTTAAGGAACATGGGATTTTACCTTGTTAGTTCCTGACCTGAGCACATACAAAGACTTAATTACTTTGATTGTATTAATTTGAATGCAGTCTCAGCTGACGAGGGGGGAAGCTGCTGTGCCTCCTGTGATGATGCTGTCCCCATGCTCCGTGCCTTTCCCCAGGACAGAGGGGACAATTGGGACATTAGGGACCTCTGAAGGAACCAAACCATGGGCAGAGCACTCCCGAGCAGGGTCCGACCTTCCCTGTGCCATTTCCTGACATGCCAAGGCTCAGTGCCAGCAGGAGGCTTGCAGAGCTCTCATCTCTCAACCTCCTACCTGGGAGGAAAAGTGAATGAAGCCATTAATTACTCCTGGAGCGAGAGACAGGAACACCTTTGAGTGTCACCCTGTAAACCAGACCAGCTCTCGCCACCTCCGCTGTCTCTCTCTCGTGTGCCCAGCAGCTCAGGCAGAACGGGGGAGGCATTTTGAAAATTGCTTTTCTGATCTCAGGTGTGGTGGCCTGCAGGACAGTGAGAGCCTGCTTGCTCAGATGAGCTGTCCATTGTTCGTTAATAAATAATTTTTTAGTAAATCCTGATGCTTCACACGCTGCACTTCCCCCTCCTCACGCCAGGCCCGGTGCAGTGCACTGCAGGCAGTGTTGGATCCGAGTGCACCCTTCTTTCCACACCAAACCAGGAGCTGTTCTGGGAG
The DNA here is from genome assembly GCF_971803275.1 of Cyanistes caeruleus. NCBI lineage: Eukaryota > Metazoa > Chordata > Aves > Passeriformes > Paridae > Cyanistes > Cyanistes caeruleus. The sequence continues at coordinate 17,601,711 of NC_141715.1, forward strand.
CAAAAGCATGGAAGGGAAAGGAACTTGAGCATCTTGTTTCACTCAGGGCTCTGGAAGAGATGGAGAGCCTCAAAAAGAGGGCACAGAAAATAATCCAACAGTTCTGTTAGACGGTCTGCATCCAATCCATGAGAGATTTTGGGGGTAACTGAAGGTAATTTGTAATTCAACAGAGAGATGATGGAGCTCTTTGTGGGCTACAGGAATTTAGGAGATCTGTGAGGCAATGAAACCATGCAACTGCAGAGTGTAAAGATAGATTAATTATAATTAAATTATTAATTTCTCTGGCAAATAAAAACAGAAAAAAATATTTGACATCGCACACAAACTGTTTCGGGATTGGATAAACTGGAGGTTTTTTTGAGTTTTAAGATGAAACTGTGTTATAATTTCAAATGAGGCTGCAATGACACCACAGAATTGCTGATCTGTGTGGGTTTGGGATCTTTGGGTTAAAACCCACTTGAAAACAGTTTTTGTTAACTTGTGCTCCTGTTACCTGACTTTGTCATGAGGGCTGCAGCAGAGAGGGGTGTACTCTGCTCATGGTAATTAATTTTGTATCCTTTTCATAGTTTTACCTTTTATCTGGAGGAGTGGTGTCTCTGGCAGTGGGGTGAGTAATGAACCAGGGGCTGCTTGGGGTGCCTGATGGAGCAGTGAGACCTGAATCCCTGCTGGGTTTAGCTCAGAGTGACTCCAGAGATCACCTGGTGTAACAGAGGAGCTCCGGGAGCAGGAGATGCTCCTGTCAAAGCCACCCTTGTCAGGCAGCTGGAAAACCTCAGCCTGACTTTGGGGGCTGTGGGTCTGTTCTGCTCCTCCACAGTGCCAGGGAGGAGGAGTTCACTGCCAAATGTCGCCCTGAAAACTCAGCTTCTGAGCTTGCTGACATAGTTTTCTAAGGACTTTCCCAGGACAGTAACTGTAAACATAGATATGTGTACATTCTTTCTGTTACACGTCTTGTGATGGGCATCTCTCATGGCCAGTGCAGTGAGAAAGTGTTATCCTGACCCTCCAATCCCTGGCCGTGGTCAGAAGCCTATAAATCCTGGGAGGAAAAATAAACTTTCTTTTTCTTTCACCACACCTCGACCTGTATCCGTGTGATCTGTTCATCTCCAGCGGCAACAGCCAAATGCTTTGGATTTTCCATAGGAGTGTGACACCTAACTCCTTTTGGGTGCCTTGAAAAATGCCCCTTGGTGTCCTGCTGGGGCTAAATTAAAAGCAATTTGTTAATTAAAGGCAATTAGTCTCATTCCAGGCACTGAATCCCCAGGGAGCAAAGCTCCCCTTGCCCCAGGGCCAGCTCCAGGAGCCCTGCTGGATGCTCCCAGGGAATGTCCACACAGGAATCCGCTGACCAAGGGAACAACAGCTCAGAGCCTCAGCTTGTTTGCTAACAAATTAAACTCCTGCTTGTTTCCCCACATTGCAGCTGTGACCTGGACATTTTGCAGCTGCTACGCCATTAACTAGGAGTTCATGGTATTGCCAAGGAAAGATATGAAAGAAATCATTTTCAAGTGGTAGATTTGACTTATCTTCTTGTTCTAGGGGCTCTAAAGTGGATTTCAGCCCTGTTCACTCACAGCCATGTCAGACTCAATTACCCAAATCAAGCCTGTTCCCAACTGCCTGAAACTGTTTCAGTGTCAGGAGGTCTCTGTAACACTTCTCAGAGCCCTGACCTAGCAAATGCGCCCGCTGGAGCTGCTCTTTTGATTTTTTCCCAACACCTAAAATCCAATTGCCTGAAGCAAGTGCTTGGTGAGAGACTCAGTGAGCAGCACAGTGTAGGGGGAGAGGCCAGAACACTCCAAGGTTAACTCAGACAGAGCTGGGTGTAGCCCCAGATATGCTGAACGGTAAAAATGACCATGCCACTCTTGAGGCTTAAATCCAGATTTTGATAATGACTGGAAAGGGCAGTGATAAATTTCTCTCAGATGTAGAAGGACTATGCACACAATGTTCTCTGTGGCTTCTCTGGAAGAGAACTTCAGGTAGTGCTGAGGCCAAGCTGCACCCCTCAGGCTGTGGTTCCTCACCAGCACAGCCCCCTGAGCCCATGGCTTTTATTCAAATATCCAAGTGTTGTTCAGAGTCATTCAGAACTGCCAGTGCTGGACCCTGGAGTCTTGGTCACAGCCTTCATCAAGGAGGCTCTGACAGCACCATCCCAAGCAGGCTCCTTTCCTTTGCCAAAGGAATCAGACACATTTTCTACTCTTTGAGGCTCAGCCTCCAATTTAGAAAATGCCCTTTTTCATTTAGAAAATGCGCTTTTCCATTTAGAAAATGAGCTTTTCCACTGAGCCAAGGAGCGACTGCTTGGCTGGCAGCAGCTGGCACCAGGAGGGCACCAGGAAGGCACAGGAGGATGCCAGGAGCACCATGCTCTGAGGCTCCTCAGCTCAGCAGGCTCCAGCAGCTCCCGGGGCAGCCTCAGCTCTGCCCTGAGGGGCTTTGGCATGGACCGGCTCTGGTTTTCTCTCTGATGGGATCCTGGGCTGCACCTCCTGGGTTATCTCTGTGACAAGGCACCTGCAGGTGCTCTCAAGAGCCACCTGCTGTGTCAGGCAGGGCTGATGGGGATGTCTGGAGCACTTGGAGTTGAATCCTTCTGTTGAATCTGCCCTTCCTGACATGCCCGGGTGCGCTGCTGCGTGTGCTGGGAAGTGTAAGAGAGATGTATGTGTGTGTGTGTGTGTAAGAGATGATGCGCAGAGCCTGAGAGTTTATAAACTCCTTTTTGGGCCAAAGACTTCTCTGAGGGGGATTACTGCGAGTTTTAACTTCTGCAGCTGTTTCTCTGTGTTCATAAAAATTCAAAGCTCTGTCTCATGTTACACCAGGCTGGAGCAGCTGCGTTCGAGTTTCAGGTACTGCTCACTGCAGATTGCTCCTGGTTCACAGCAGCAAAAGCATTGCACAACTGGGATGAATTTGTCTTTTAGTGAAGCTCCTGGTCCTTATCTCTCTGAGTAACCAGTCCAAAACTCCTCTGACTGTCAGATCTCCTGTGATACTCATTCCTGCCACTACTTCCAGCTCTCACAGTTTCAGCATGAATCTCTTGGAGCTGCATTTGCGTTAAGATGAAACACATCAGGCATCACACCCTGCTCTTGCCTGGGGGAAAAGCCTCTCTGGGTTGGATCCCTTCCCTGCTTCCTCCTCCCAGGTGGGTGCTGGGGAGGGCTGGCAGCTCTCTGACCTTCCCTGGGGAGCTGAAACAGAAGGTGAGGTGGGAGAGGGGGCGAGAAGGAAAGAACCCAGCCTTGGGTTCTTTCTCCTTTGCCTCTCTCTGGGCATCAGGCCATTCTGCTGCGAGGTTTGAAGGAAAACCAATGGTCTCTTAGAGGAGCAGTGGCTTCAGCAAAACAGAAGCTCAAAGACAAAATATTGGCAAATGATAGAAAATAATTAAGCAACTGTGAGTTGGGGGACAGCAGAAGTTTTGTATCATCAGACAGTGCCTCATGCCAAACCACAACCCTTCCTCTGTTCCAGTGAGGCTTTCTGTGAGTCTGGGAGAGCTGCCTCAAACTAGAGAGGAAACAAAAAGGAGAGTCGGAACGTCAAAGGATAGGGCACCAGCTATTTTGAAAATGCCTGCTTGTTTTCCAAGCAGAGCTGTGCCAGGTGGGAGCAGCCTGGGGACATCCCCAGGAGGAGTGTGGGGACCTGTCCTGAGGGAACCTTCCCTTCCCTGCTGGCAGGGACCAGGAGCCTGCTCTGGGCTGGATCTGACTGCATGTGTCAGAGGGGTCACCCCAGACCTTCCTGCTCTCTGTGTCCACTGGGACTTGCAAGGCAGTGATAGCCATTTAGTATTTTATGCAGATTTAACATCATTACCCAATTTGTGTGTAGGAGCATCTGCCTGGCTAGACCTAACAGGTTCTGTTTTGTAGAAATGCAGACACCTTCCTTTCCTCCTCCCTTCCCCTCTTGGGCAGTGCTTCCCAATCTCAGCTTTTTTATTTCCTTGTCCTGGTGCTGGGCTGGCATCACAGCCTTTCCCTGTGCCTGCCCTGTTCACCCAAGTCTTCATTGCTGTGTTTGGACTGTCTTCAAGAAGGAAGCCCAGAACATCCTCTGGGCTTCTCCTTATGGAATAAGCAGATCCAAGTGGCAGTGGGAGCCATTCCCTGTGTCCTGTCCCTCCAGCCCTTGGCAATTGTCTCTCTCCATGTTTCCTGCAGCTCCTGCAGGCCCTGCAAGGCCACACTGAGCTCACCCCAGAGCTTCTCCTCTGCAGGTGAACATTGCCAGCTGTGCCAGCCTTTCCTCCCAGCAGAGCTGCTCCATCCCTCTGCTCATCCTGGAGCCTCCTCTGGCCTGGCTCCAGCAGCTCCAGGTGCTCCCTGTACTGGGCCCGGGGCTGGGGCAGCTCTGCAGGTGGGGTCTCACCTGAGCACAGGGGCAGAATCCCCTACCCTGCTGTGGGACCAGCCCTGGGCTGGGGGTTCTGGGTCAGGGCAGGTCCAGCTCTCACCCCCAGCACCCCCAGCTCCTTTTCCTAGGGCTGCTCCAGCTGTTCATCCCAGCCTGGACTGGACAGGGGTTGTCCCAGTCCAGGGGCAGCACCAGCACTTGGTGCTGTTAAACCTCCTGAGGTTCCCTTGGGCAACTCCTGGAGCCTGTCCAGGTCCCTCTGGATGCCACCCCATCCTTCAGGGGGGTGTGAATGGGGTCCCAGGTGCTGCAGAAATGCATCCCTCAGCTGCAGGGTGTATTAAACATTGACTCCTGCCAGGCTTTGGGGGCTGGGGCACCTCTGGGCTGCCAGAACCCCTCTGGCTGCTGCTGCGAGCTGCTTTCACAAAACGGGAATGATTCTGCCTCTCATCCCCTGTCCTTTATCCTTGGGGCTCCACATGTAGCATTTGATAATGCTTGAGTTCAGGTCCTCAAGGATTTGTTTCCAAGAGCTGGATTCTCTGCTTTGTCACGATGAACTGGGAGGGGATGGAATAAAGGCTGCACTGTGACTCCATCCCTCCATCACTAAAACAACCCCTCCGTTCTGCCTGGCCTTGTGCTTTCCTGACTTTTGCTGGACAGCCAGTCTGAGATAAATGTGATAAAGATGTAGCAATGAATGACACAGGTTGTTGGGTGGAGCAAGCAGACTTTGTGGTTGCCTAAACCTGGTTTCCCTGAGAAAACAAGCCTAAAATCAAATGCCTCCCAGTAGGGGAGGACATGTGAAAAATATTTGCATAAGGAATATACAGTTCCCTAATTGTGGCATTTTCCATGTCTCTCAAAACCATTTAAAAGCTCCTTCCTAACCACCAGCTCTGTGGCTGTGGCACACTGGCTGGGGTTTTTGGCCAGCGCTGCTGCTCTGCCTGAGGAGGAGGTCAGGTTTCACTCCCACAGCAGAATTACCCATCCTTGAGAGTCTCCAGAATGATCCTGACTCTGGAAGCCTCTTTTGGCTTCTGAGCTGCACAGAATCCCAGAATCCCAGAATCCCAGAATCCCAGACCAGGTCAGGCTGGGTCACCTGGTGCCACCTCCCTGCTCCAGCAGGGTCATCCCAGAGCTCAGGGCACAGGAATATTTGGAATATCCCCAGCGAGGGACACTGCACAGCCTCTCTGGGCTCTGCTCAGGGCTGGGCACTGCCCAGGTCAGAAGTTCTGCTCCTGTGCCGGGGAAATTCCTGGGATCAGTCCCTGCCCGCTCCTCTGGTGCCATGTTGCTTTTATAGCATAATACAAATAAGCAAAATTCTTTTGTGCTTCAGTGAGCAAATGTAATTGCTGGCAGATGTGAGTTTCAGGTTAGGACTCCCAAATTGCCCCAGGTTTACAGAGCTCTCCCCAAACCTGGCTGCAGCTCCAGGCTCTGGTTCAGGGATGGGAGAGCGAGGGCTGCACCACTGCAGCACACACGGGCAGTGGAGGCAAAACTGCTGAGAATCAGGGAATGTTCTGAGCTGGAAGGGGCCCACAGGGATCATTGAAATCCATCTCCTGGCCCTGCCCAGACCCCCCAGCAATCCCCCTGTGCATCCCTGTCCAAACGCTCCTGGAGCTCCGGCAGCCCCGGGGCCGTGCCCATTCCCTGGGGAGCCTCTGGGGGAAGAACCTTTCCCTGCTCTCCATCCCAAACCTCCCCCTGCAGCCGCTCCCTCCTTCCCTGAGCTCTGCCCTCAGCTCCTCTGCTGCAGCTGAACCAGCCCAGTGCCCTCAGCCGCTCCTCGGGTGGTCCCTGCAGACCCTTCCCCAGCCCCGGCTCTCTCCTTTGGGCTCTGCAGCAGCTGCGGATCTCTCTGATCTTGTGGCACCCAAAACTGTCTCAGAGCTCAAGGTGAGGCTCCCCCAGCCCAGGACAATCCCTCCCTGGTCCCTGCTGTCCCCAGGACAGGGCTGTCCCTCCTGGCTCCAGGCACTGCTGACTCAGATTTGTTCACCTGGCTGCAGCCAGGACCCCCAAGTCCCTCTGCTCAGTCCATGATCACTGCTCAGGGTCAGTCCATGATCACTGCTCAGTATCAGCCCATGGTCATTGCTCAGGATCTGTCCATGGTCATTGCTCAGGGTCAGTCCATGGTCATTGCTCAGGATCTGTCCATGGTCATTGCTGGGGCCCATGCTGAGTGTCCCCAATGTCTCCTGATGCTGGCAGGCAACCTTGGTGTTCCTTAAGGAAAAATGCAGCTTTGACACTTTCTTCTGTGACTTGCTCACCCAGAGGTTTGTCTGGCCTACTCTCGATGCCATGCTGGTGTATTTTTTGGTAGCTCAGGATCACAGTAAAGTTTTCTGTAAAGTCTTTCCTGTTCTGGGTTGTTGAATCTTACATTGAGCTTTGGCTGTAAGAAAATCCTGTTGTTATCACTGAACCAGTACACAGGAGGTCTGATTTAAGACTTTGTTACCCCAGAATTGCACAAGAAAAGTCTGAGGAAACCTGTGTGCGTTGTACAGCTAGTATCAAGGACAATACTGTAGAAATGCTTAATTCCAGTTGAATATTGTAAGAACCCTCCCTCTGAACATTTTGACAAAATTGAGTGCTACAGCTCTTGTTTGTCTACAGCTGGGTTGAGTCTCATTCCTTCAGAAACCTTCCCTGGAATACAGGTGGGGAGAAATGATCACTGAATTTTCAGAGCAGTGCTTTGAGCAAAAAGCAACGTTCTGGTGTTCTGCAGTAAAAATAGGATTAGCACAGATTTTTAGGAGGGAGGGTAATGGATCCATCCATCAACTTAGGAAAGATCCATATGTGTCTATCTTATGTACAAAAACACAAGCTGGAAGGGTAGTAAGAATGTGCCTAATATCTTGGTGTTGGATGTGAAATGAAATGAAATGAAATGAAATGAAATGAAATGAAATGAAATGAAATACTCTGAGTTAGAGACACCTTGGCTGCAGCTCTTGCCAGGGTATCAGAGTGGCTCTGACAGCCCAGCTTTCCTGGGAGGAATTGCATTTCTGTGATATCAGCCCATGGTGGTCCAAATAACCCAAAGAAATGCGGATGTTTTCTGCAATTTTTCACACAACTGGAGGGTTTTCTCTCCTCTGAAGCACAGCAAACGCTCCTTCTCCTGCTGGAGCTGAGCCCCCCACTGTCAGCCACAGCTCTGGAGCAATTTTCATGCCTGCAGGGAGCTGCAGGAGGTGCTCCTGGTCACAGTGGCTCGCTCTGCTTTGGGCAGACACCAGGTGGAATTTGGTGCCCTTCCACACAGATGGAAATAAGGAGGATGCTGCAGAGCACAAAGCTCAGCCTCAGAGCAGTCTGGAACAAACCCCGAGGGTTTCTGTGCCGAGGGCACCCCCAGTGCTCCCCAGAGGACAGCTGGGAGCAGCTGTGGGCATCACCCCCGGCACGGTGATGGATGGAGGAAATTCTGCGCAAACGCCACAGAGCCGCCGTGTCAGCGCGCTCCACGCTGGCTGTGGAACAAACCTCCCGCAGCTATAAGTCACAAATATGAAGTCTGTAGGAAAGTTGGAGAAGTGCTTTACAAGAACCTTTATTTTTCCTGCCATGGATGCCTTTCCTCACAGGATTCCTTTATGTCACTGTGCTCTGCTGAGGGGAATAAAGAAGTCACTGTGTGTTCAGCTGGGTAGAGCGTTTCACATAAATCTGAGGGGGTTGCTTCGAGAGAGGCAAACTGAAGAAGCACTGAATAAAGTAGAAATGCATAATTAAAATGAATGGGGTTTAACTTTTGCTGGAAAGAAAGCATTTAATCAACCGAGAGCACAGAGAGCTGGGATTGATTTCTGCAGCAGAAGTACCTTGAAAGCCCCCTGGGATTGCTGCCTTTGTACAGGTGGCAATGTCCAGAATGAGACAGTGCCTGCCTGGAGGAGCCTCCTGGCTAACTGGAAAGAGCAGGGGTGATGGTATTTCCACCTGAAACATGGGGAGCAGAAACCTGGAAGAGGGAAATGAATAAACCAAGGTTTGTAATCAGTAAAGAACTGGGAGCAGGTCTCCTGCATCTTAGGATGCTTCAATGAGCTTAGGCCAAAAGCTCATTCTGCTTTTGGTAAAGGTATTTGGATTGCTGGGAGAACAAAATATCACTTGTCAGTCATTTATAGAAGATTCAGATTTGTGCTTTTAGGAAGTTAATAAACTGGACTTCTTCCCTGTCCAGCCTGGCCTTGGGCACTGCCAGGGATCCAGGGGCAGCCCCAGCTGCTCTGGGCACCTGTGCCAGGGCCTGCCCACCCTGCCAGGGAACAATTCCTGCCCAATATCCCATTTGCCCAAGTCTCTCCTTGTCTGAAGCCATTCCCTCTTGTCCTGTCACTCCAGGCCCTTGTAAAAAATCTCTCCCCATGTGATGCCAAATCCTGACACATCAGGATGTCCAGCTGTCTGTTTTGAAATGCGTGCCTTTCCTTTTGAAATTCCGAGTATTAATTATTGAGCAGATCAGCTGAGAATTCTGTATTAATAATTTGCTTTCATCTGGAAACCAACTCCTCAGAAAAAACCCAAACAAACCAAAAAGCATCACCCTGGAGCAGCTCTAGAGCTGACTGAAATATGCAAACTAAAAAATGTTCACAGAAATCTGAACCTTGTGATCTGGGATCTTTTGAAAACCTGTGGCTTCTCCTACTTCCTATCAGACAGGTGAGACCTCTTTTTCTAAGCAATATCTCCTGTTTCTGAGGGCAGATGCAAAGCACTGTGCTGGAGTTCTGTCACAGACCCCAGACCTACAAACAGTCTGAAATTTAAAGGTGTATAAGAAGGTTCAAATACTTATGTACAATATTCCTAGAAAAACAGGCAGAGCGAAGCCAGTATGAAATTTTAGTCTGAAATACATTTACATTTTAGTCTTAAATACATTATAAATGTTGCTGGTAGTGCTGCCTGTAATTAAGTTTGCCTCACATTTCCCATTATAAGCCCCAGTGTTCAGTGGCATAAATCTGTGCCAGATTTTAACTGTTTGGGCTGAAACTTTCCATGCTAAATGTCTGCCTCAGATGAATTGTTTGGAAAGCTTCAACAAAAAATGGTTTCACCATTTCTGGGAATGAAATTAAGAGAAAAATATTTTCTTTTGCCCATGCAAACTTAATTCTGGCATTTCCTAAGCTTTGAGTGCTGGGGCTGTAACCTTGATGTTCTTATATATGTATGTTTATGTTTCCTTCAGAAAGGGAAAGTTTATAAAATAATGCCTACCTGGGTATATTTGGATAGCCAGGCAACTTTGAACTCAACATGAAAACTGTAAATAATTTAATTAGCTTGGAAACAATCTAATCACATTGATTTATTGCTCATCCCTGGGCAAATTGCTTGGGGCCTGACTTCAACAGGCCCATCTTTCCTTAGGGACTGGTCTGTGGATTAGTTTTAAGATTGGTCTCTTAATTTGACTTTGATCAGTCCTTAGATATGAAGTGTGGTGCATGCTCTCCTCCTCCCTGGCTGATTTAAGGTTTACAGGCCATTTTTGATTTGATTTGTTGGAATGCCCCCTCCTATCACCCAGTGCAGCACAGTCTGACACGGTCCCTGGCACTGCCCCGTGTGTCTGCAGAGACCAACCCCAAACCCGATTTTAGCTGCACCTCGGATGATTTCTACCAGCCAAAATCTGACTTGCTGTTCCCTAAGAGAAACAAGAGCAGCCCCAGCAGCCAGGGGTGGGAAAGGGGAATTTTGCAGCAGCTCAGGGAAGCAGCAAAGGCTGAGGAGGCTGAGCCTTAGAAGGGCAAAGCCTGGCTCAGGTCTGGCTTAGCAGCATCCCCCTGCCTCTGCCCTGCCTGTGCTCGGACTGAGGAGCACCAGGGGTCCCGGGGGTCCCAGGGGTGGGGAGGGGCTTGTGCAGGTGTCTGGGGGTCCATCCTGCCGAGCAGAGACCTTCTGGGCTCCCGCTGGCCTTGGGAAGGTGCTCAGAAAGTCCCAGAGTGGCTTGCACCTCTGCACTGCTGACAGCCAGGTGATTTAGTTAAGGACATTTGTTTTAGTGCTGCCCTCAAGGTCACCTTTATTTTTCTTGCATCTTTGACTTCACTCGCTGGATAGAACTTTTTTATGGAAAAAAAGAAACTTTCATGTTGAAGTGTTCAAGAAGTAATTAAGATGGATTGTGTTTTTTGAAGAGGAATCAGGCAGGTGTGGAAATTATATCATTTGTTGCATTAACATTGTTATTGCCAGGGATTTTTAGTCAAACTGCCCAGGAAATTCTTTTGGGAAAAAAAAAAAAAAATTGGTGCCAGTTTGATCCATTTTTCTGTTCTATTGGCAAGAGCTGTGACAAATATGAAATAATTTTCTGTCTCTGTGCTGCAGGCCCAAGGCAAGACTTTCTCCCTTTCACAGCTTCTTGTGTAATTGTCTTTAAGTAAAATTAACTGTAAATCGCTGTAGTTTGAGCAAAAGAAGGTCTCTACAAACAACCTTATCTTCCCCCCAGGCTGGTAGTGACTGCCCTGAGCTCAGGGGCTGTTCCTGGGCTTTGTTCTGGGGGCAGGAGCTGGGCTTGATAATCCTCGTGGGTCCCTTCCAATTGAGGATGTTCCATGACCCTCAAACCAGAGGGTACCTCCCACACCTGTCCTTGGGGTGTGTCTGCTGCTTTTGGAAGTTCAGGGATGGCCTCTGCTGCTGCTCCTGCCCCGTGCCCATCCCTGGCCTGTCCGAGCTGCCCTCCTGGACACCATCTGCTCTTGAGAAGCCTGCTGGCCATCAGTCAGCCCTGCCTCTGCCTTCAGATGTTTGTGCAATGATCGTTCCAGCATTTTTCCAAGAACTGAAGCAAAGTGAAAAGGCAATTGCAGCAGTCTGTGGAACTTTCAGAAGCCAAGTACCCTGTGACACGAGGCATGTGGGGCGGGCCAGCTCCAACAGAGCATCCATTGATGTGCCCTCAGCTCCTCTCTCCAGGGCTAAACTGGACGTCTGGTCTCTCTCCTTTCTCAATCTTGTCACTTGAGTGTGTGCTGATGTTTAATGAACTAAGATGTGTCCCAGGCTACACAACCCTGGGGCTCACAGGAGCAGTTCAGTTTAACATGAAGTGTACAAACCTCATTGTAATTTCAGCTGGTGCAGCTTTTGGCCTCTTGTCACTGCTTATTATTGTTGGTTTGTGTTTAAAAACAAAAGTACAAATTGCAAACAGAATGGGCTTGTTAATTAAGGGTTGTTTTGTGGAATGAAACATCAAACAGCCTCCCTCTGCAGGCCGTAGCTGTTCCTGAAACCCGTCCGTGTCATTTTTCTCTGCAGAGGTTGAAATATGTCAGGCAGGTGTTTCAAAAGTCCTTCTGCTGCAGGGAAATACACTCTGATGTAATCTGCCTAATTTGACTCTTTGAATTATTTTCAGGCACACTTGCTGTTTGTAATGGAAATAGCTCCCCGACCACTTCAGAGAGCACTTTGTAATGTGAGCTGGTAAAACTCTGCAGGTGTAGTGGGTTTTTATTTTATTTAACATCTTAGGTTTGTTTACTTTAATGTGTTACTGAAAAAGTGACATGAAAGTGGTTTAACAAGTCATTTTTCATTTGAAAAATGTTTTCTTATTAACAAAGTTAACATCCAGTATTCTGCAATAGAACTACTGACTCCAGGAAATCACATTTTGCCCAGGAGAGTTTGTTTCCTGAGGCTGAAATTCCCCCAAGACTTTTGTTTGGGATTATACATACCTGAGGCCTTTTGGCATCAATTAAAAAAATGGGAAATGGTGTTTTCCTTGCTAATTCTTGGCTACTGAATGGAGGCTACTGAAAGCCCTGGGTTGAATTTAATTTATTTTTTGCTTTGGTTTACTCCTCTCCCCACACCCACTCTCCACCCCCTCTTGTGAGTTTATGAATTAACTGGGTTGTCTCAGGAAAAAGGCACTGAGATGTCAGAGTTCATCATCTGAGCTATGGAGTTCACAGGATCCCAGGCTCACTGAGGCTGGAAAATCCCTCCCAGCCCATGGAGTCCCAGCTGTGCCCCATCCCCACCCTGTCCCCAGCCCAGAGCACTCAGTGCCACCTCCAGCCCTTCCTGAGACACCTCCAGGGATGGGCACTGCAAACCCCCCTGGGCAGTTCCAATCCCTGAGCTCCCTTTCCATGGGGAAATTCCTGCTGCTGTCCACCCTGAGCCTCCCCTGGCCCAGCCTGAGGCCGTTCCCTCTCCTCCTGTCCCTGTTCCCTGGCAGCACAGCCCGACCCCCCGGCTGTCCCCTCCTGCCAGGGACTTGTGCAGAGCCAGAAGGGCCCCCTGAGCCTCCTTTTGTCCAGGCTGAGCCCCTTTCCAGCTCCCTCAGCCCCTCCTGGGGCTCCAGCCCCTTCCCAGCTCCATTTCCTGTCCTGGACACGCTCCAGCCCCTCCAGGGCTCTCTGGCCATGAGGGACCAGAATTGGACACAGCCCCAGGGTGAGGCCTCTGGTGCTGAGCACAGAGGGACAGTTCTCACCAATGGAGTTAATCAGCTGTACCTGACCAAAGGTTGTACATTTTGAATAAATAATAATTTAGAGAAGTAGAAAAATGCCAGTGATGTTAACTTGATGTTCAACACACAGTCACATTTTAGTTCCAACACACAGACCCATTTAAGCTGGAAAGAATCAAATGAAAGCTGATCATGAGCAGCCAGTGCAGCCACTGGTGTCCAGGAATTGTTTCATCCTGCCAGGGAAAATGTGTTCCCAGCATGATCAGTTTATTAATTTCATTTTCATTCACACCTAAGGCTGTTTTTCAGAGGAAAAAGATGAACAAAATAAAGTGTGGTGTTTCAGGTAGATGCTGGTTTTCCCTGATATTTCATTGTGGGACTTACCATGGTACCAACATCAGTACATCGTTTTTTGAACGGTTCCTTGCTGTATTTCTTACCTGGGATTGCTTTGAACACTCCAAGTTCACGTCTCCAAATCCTAATGCAGCCCTTCCAAGGCTGCCTTTGCACCTGCCGGGGCTCAGAGCATTGTCCTTGGTGTCCTGTCAGGCTCAGGAGTCAGCTTTAAACATCCATGGGTTGGGTATTTCAGAACTTCAAGCACTGCTCTTATTTTTCAGTCAAGGCTACCATTTTGCCCTTGCCAAGTCTGGAGTTTTAAATCAAAGCCGTTTTTGAATTATCCAAGCACCAAAAAAGAAAAAAGAAAAAGATCTGAAAAATAAAGTTGACAGCTGTGAGGTTTTTTTTCCACATTCATCTACCTCAAACAGCTGAATGGATTTTATAAGACTTTCCAAAAATATCCCCCTCTACGCTAAGGGCAGAGTTAAACAGCAGAAAAACTTAGTAAATCTACTACAACTCACTTTCTGTTTTGACAACTCTTGTCTCTTCCTCGTTTGCCCACTGAGGTAATTTACGCTGGTGTGTTTGGTTAGTGCTCGTGTTTCAGGGGTGGCTGCTCTCCCTCTGAGGATCTGTGTTTAGAAAAAGGTTCCCTGCAATTCATTATTTTCCAGAGCAAGGAGCAGGGTGTTAGTCAGAGGTCAAAGCAGTGACTGGAGCAGTCACGACTTGTGAACATTTTCTAGCTGAAGTTAAGCCTCGAGGAGTGAGCTACAGACTGAAAAAAGCACTCACCAAAATAGAAATTGCACCATGGCAGCTGGAGAAAAACATTGGTAAAAAGGGTTCCCTTCATTTTGTGAATAATGAGTGCAATTATTTCAAACACAATGCAGAGGGAATGAAGAATAGCTCCTGTTTCCCACAGAGCAGATTTGCCAGCTCTCCGTGCCCAAATGAGGGACGGCTCTGTCCCATCCCTTCATTCAATAATGAGATTACAAATGGCTCCTGGTGAAAGTTGCCTCTTCCTTTGCATCAGGGGCAGTTTGGGGTGTGTGAGAATTGTTTTCAGCCCTGAGAGCTGGGTGTGCAGAGCCCAGGGCTGCCCTGGGAGCTGGAGTTAGTTAGGGGGAATGAGGAGTTCCCAGTGTCCCCCATCACCCCTGGCATGAGCCACGTTGTGCCCTGCAGGGTGACACCGACAGGGGAAGCTCCAAGGAATCAGCTGCTCCTTGCTCCTGCAAAGGAGCATTTTATTACAACAGGCACATCTGGGGAGCACCTCGTGCTCTGCAGCATCCACAGGGAAGGATCTGCATTCCGAGCCAGGGCTTATTTTGACTTGTAAATCTGTTTTTATGAGGTGTATGTGTGTGCCTGCCCCAGGAGAGGGAATGCTCTTTCCAAAAGGGCATTTGGATACCATATGCTTGGAAAATGCTGGCCATGGCTCAGGAAAAGTGAAGTTCTTCCTCTGTAGACCTTCCTAGTGACAGGTTTATCTCTAGAACACACTTCTGAGGTGTGATGAGCAATAGATTAAAAGCTTCAGTTGCTATCTGAGAGCTGGGCTGAAATGAAGCTGTTCAGTAGGTCTGGAAATGGAGGCTCAGGGCTATCTGAAGCATTGTCTGTCCTTGTGTTCCATCAAAGCCACCCTACAGTCAGCAGGAACATTCCTGTGTGGCCAGGGGATGTGGATTTGGGCTTGGTGTGTCCTTTATTAATGAATGTAAGAGTTTCATTTGTAAACCAGAACTCCAGCAGATCTTTAGATTCAACTTGACTAGGGACTGTGGGATCTCAAAGAAAAGTCAGAGTATATCTTGGGTTAAACACACTTACACCAGGATTTGAAGCTGCATTTTATTTCCAGCAATAGCTTTTCTGTCTCTTTTAACAGACCTGGTAATTCGCAAGGTTTCAGCATTGAGGAAGTCATCAAAACAGATTAATAACACCATAGATGTTTTATTTCTGAATGTGGGCAAGATAATATCATTAATATCTGTCTGCCTTTGTCTGGGTCAGTGTGGGTTTTGCACAGAGGACTGCATTAAAAAGAGATTACCCTGCCATGACCCACCGAGTTTCCCTCTCCACACAAAAAATTACAGGAGAGAGCCAGTGTGCTTCAGTTCAGATATAAACAGATGTGCTTCAGCAGTGCCCTGGAATGCTCTGTAGTTTTCAAAATAAAATCAGAATTCAATGGAAAAAGTCTGCTTTCCTGCAGCATCAGGGCTGTGATTGCCCTGGGTTCTTCCATGGGGGCTCCCAGCCCTGTCTGAACCAGGTTTAGCTCCTGCATTAATTCATTCTGAGAAAGGATCAGCCTGCTCCAAAGCAGGGGCAGAGGTAGCAGCATTCCCGTGGGTTTCCAGGAACTCTGGATCCAGCTCTTGCTGAGAATGCTCAGGGTGGCACTGCTGAAGGTTTCTCTGCCGAGCTGAGAACCACAAAACTTTGCTGAATTTGCCCTGAAGCCCAGGCAGGGATGCAGCTGAGCTGGGGCAAAGGGACACTGAGGGATTTGCTCTGGACTGAGCTTCCTTCCCAAATATTCCTGTGCAGAAGTCTCCCCTCTGTCCTCTGCAGCAAGGGGGGCTTTGGGGAAATCCAAGTTTCCCCAGCTGAGAGAGGCTCTGGGGCCTCCCCTTTTCCCTGTACGCAGAGCCATTTTGCTCTGGCACTTGGAGATGTTTGTAGTGTCCGAAGGTGTGGGATGGGTGATGGGGACCAGAGCATCTCCCACTGCTGGGAGACTCATCCACAGGAGTGGGCAATGCATCCTAGAGTTCTCCTGGCCGTGGCAGCTCCTGGTGCTGGCTTATCTCCTTTACTCTTTGTAAAACTCTGTTTGTAAAGTTTCTCTTTGTAAAACAACATCCTGTGTTCCAACAGCCTGGACAGAAAGGGCTGAGGGTCTGCTCTGAAGTGTTTGAGAGCCATAATAAATCAGGGATGATTGGAATTTAATATACCAAAATCCAGCAGCTGAAGGTGGATTGAAATCAGCTTTGGAAATCATTCCCCCAAACTTGCATTTTGTGTCTGATGAAGCATTTTTTACACAGGACATTGTGCTGCATTTCTGCCTTGACTTCATAGAGAACGATCACCCTGCACCTTCCTGGGAAGCTGGGTCAGACCTCAGACACACAGCAACGAATTCTGGTTTGGAGAGAATCCACTCCATAGTTCTCGAGAGCCAGCATTGAGAAAACCCCCAGAGATTCAGTGAATTTCCCATTTAGGGAGAACACCCCAGGCTCTAGTTCCGTGGATGTTCCCTGATTTGTCTTGGCAAGGGAGTGGGGGGAATTTGAGAAGGTAGCAAATTGCAAGATTATGTGAAAAGCCTATGATTTCAGTGCACCAGAGAGGTTCTTCTCGTTTCCTTTTCTGCTCTGCTCCAGTGCCTGGTCCTTGCTCTGGTTGCTGTGTTCGGGGATTAGTGTCACACACAATCCATCACAAACCCAACATGTGTTCTCTGGGATGTACCACATTTCCTTGCTTATAATCACACTTTCATTGTGCTCTTGAGTCAGAGGAAAAGCTCTTCCTCATCAATATTTGGTTGAGCGGAGTTGTACCAGATGTAGATTAGTGTGGGCTTTTTTCCATCTGGGATCAATCAATAAGATACCAGTTTAAAGACAATGGGCAGATTGTGCGAGGGTATTTTGTACCTGTGGAGGTTGTGGATACCTCTGGTGCTGTTAACTCGTCTCATCTCTCTGGTTTTCTCTCTGCAAACTGCTTTTCTGTCACCTTGAATATTTTTTAAGTGGATGTGGAAGAACTATCGTTCTTCTTTTCAAGAAAAAGGCACAAACCCTAAAACTGTGCTTGGAAATCGCAGTTCTGATCTGAGAGCACAGCCCTGGAGATCTGCAAAAAACAAGGTGAAAGCCTTTGCTCTGTGTTCAACACTTCCTTGGAGTCTACAAGCCTTGCTCCATGGATTTGTCAGTGTACTCTGAAAAGGCCCCCGGCTGTCCCCTCCTGGCAGGGAGTTGTGCAGAGCCAGAAATTCCCCCTGAGCCTCCTTTTCTCCAGGCTGAGCCCCTTTCCAGCTCCCTCAGCCCCTCCTGCTGCACAGGTGACCCCAGTGCCCTTGGCAAAGCCACCCCTGTGCTGGCAGCAGGAGGCACCTGGAAGGATCTCACAAGGAGGGGCTGGAGAGGAGTCACATCCCACAAATAAAACCCAAAAAAACCCAAAAAAACAAAAACCAAACCAAAAAATGATGTTTTCCCTGTTTTTCAAAGCATTTGGACTTGTGCTTTCACTACTCAGAGTAGGAGAGGGCTCATCCTTTCAGGGCAGTAGAAGCTGTTTCCTCCCTGGGCAGGGCCTGGGTGTGTTTGCAGCCTGAGGATTTGGGAACTGGGGATTCCTGCCTCCCTCCATGGGGAGCAATGTCTCCAGTCACAGCAGGAACCCCCTCACGGGTATTTCCACACGGTGGAGCGTGGATCAGTGTGCTGGGCAGGCAGGACAGGCAGTTCTGCTGCCTGATGTGCTCCAGGACATACCCAGACATCCAAATTGCCTCTTCCTGAGAAGGCCAAGTACTCTTCCAGTTGCTGTTCTGGGAAGTCTTGCCCTGGGTGTATAATTCAGTTTGGAATTTCAGGATCAGGCATTCTCCACTTCACAGGAGAAGCCTTAGGAAAAGGAGGGGGCAAGCTCAGCTGATATTTGGAAAAATGAAAAATGTTTAAAATACCTTTTTTGGGGGTGGGGGGGAAAACCCAACCCAAACCCACAGTGAATTCCACTGGGCTTCTGGCCAATGCTGGAAGCATCTCTTCCAGGATGTCTGAGTATCAGTGACTCCTCACATGATCCTGGGAGCTCTGCAGGCACACCTGGGGCTCTGTGCACGGCACCACCTGCAGAGCTCTGAGGCTCACCTTGTTACAGCACAGAGCTCAGCTAGAGCTGGACAGGCAGCTCCTGCTTCCCAGGACAGGGAGAAACCAGCAGTGAATCCACTCATGGCACTGCTGGAGCTGCCTTGGAAAACTGATGTATGGGCTGGGTTTTGGAAGAGGTCATGGCCCAAGATAAGAGAAAAGGGAGAAAAAAAAAAAGTAAAATGAGTAGTAGTGAGCTCTGTGGGTTTGTTTGTTTGTTTTTTTAATAATCAGAACACAATTGGAGTCAATTTTGCCATTTCCAGCATCTCATTATTTCCCTGTGAACAAACATCTGAATCTGCCTAAGGATGATCTTTCTTAACATTGAATATCTAATTCTTTGATATTTGCCTAAATACAACCAAAACTCTTTTAGAGGTTGAGTTCTTTTCCAAGGAAAGCTTGAGTAAATCCCTTTGATAAAGGGAATTTGGCCAGAAACAAGGAGGAAATGTGTTTTCCGGGTGACAGCATGAGCAGAAGGGTTGGGATTCCAGCCCTCTGCTCTTCTAAGTTATCGGCCTTTTTCTGAAATGAAAAAGAATTTTGTGTGTCTGTTGTACCAGTTCCTTTGCTCTGAATTTGAGTGGATGTAAATGAATTCAGGAATGCTCTTATTTATCATCTGCTTAAGTGGATTTGGGATAGATGTTTGGCTATTGTTTAATCCAATATATGGCATTTTTCTGGATTATTGGAGCAAGACTCCGAGTTTTTTGTCTTGCTGGTCTCACAGGCCTGACAGCTGGCTGGTGGGCATTGTTGATAAATGAGCACTGAGGTGAATGTGAAAGCCTGAAAAAAAACACATTCTCATTTCAGGCCCTCTTCCCCCCAAGTCTAACTAAAAATCCTGACCAGGGTCTTTGAGACAGCCTTTGGATCCAGGTGCTGAAAGGTCCTTGTGCTTTAATGCATGACCACAAATGTTGCCAAAGCTCAGAGAACTCTGGCCCCATTTCAGAATCCAGCCATGGGATGTCTGCTGGATGCAGTTCTAGTCACTAATTGTAGGTTATTTCAGGTATAATGGGTCCTAATTTTAAAGGTTCATGAGCTGTGGGGTCCACTGGGGTGTTTTAATACCTTCAGCAGTATGAGCTGAGGGGTTTTGAAGTGAAGCCCCCAGGACAGAATATTGAAGTAAAACCTCATAACCATTGTGGAATTTGAGCTGGGAGCTGTGTCACCTTGTGTGTGCCTATTCCAGGGGAGTCCTTCCTCATCCTCACCCTCCTGCCTGGCTTCTTCACCCTGAAGGAACTACAAGGAACGTGGAGAGAGACAATTCCCGAGGGCTGGAGGGACAGAACACAGGGAATGGCAGAGTTGGATGGGATATTGGGCAGGAATTGTTCCCTGGCAGGGTGGGCAGGCCCTGGCACAGGGTGCCCAGAGCAGCTGGGGCTGCCCCTGGATCCCTGGCAGTGCCCAAGGCCAGGCTGGACAGGGCTTGGAGCACCCTGGGGTGGTGGAAGGTGTCCCTGCCATGGCAGGGGTGGCACTGGATGAGCTTTAAAGTCCCTTCCAACGCAAACCATGCTGTGACTCTGTGATTCAGATGAAGAGGGATGATAAATTGTAATCACACCATGGAGCTTAAAGCTGCCAAAGCATTTCTGGTAAGCAAATGCTTCGGGCAGATGATTTAAGCCATTTGCAGTGGAACCAAACATATGTTTGTTGTTCTGTGGAACAGTGTCCCCAGAGCCAGGTTCTGCCTGGAGGAGAGGGTGTGTTTGCATACCTTGTGTGCTCTTCAGCAGGGAATTGCTCAAAGTTGCTCCAGGATGCTTGGGGAGGGAGCAGCCAGTGAGAGGCAGGCCCAGCCCAGGGTGGGGTCCTGAGCCAGCGGGTTCCTATAGCTCTGTCTAGACTGAAGAGGTTTGGAAATTTTCAGATTAGCTTTGGATAAGCCTCTGAACGTCTGGATGTTTCTCCCAGCCTCTAAAGAGCTTGAGGTTTGTCCATTGCTAATTTTCATGTGCATTACATTAGAAACTCTGGAGTGGAAATATTTCTTGTTTTAAAAATAGAAAAATAAAACAATAAATCAGAAGGAAAAGCATGCTGAAAAAAATTGTAGAAAACAGATGAAAAGCAAGAGGGGAAAGAGAACTTTGTAAAAATACCGTAAATGCCAGGTCTTTCAAACACGATTTCCTGCATATTCCACTTTAAAAGCACGATATTGCAGCATGCTCTCACATGCAGGGCCAAAAATATGAAAGAATAAAGCCTTGTTTGATCTCAAGAGTTGACTGGGTGTCATTTGACCCATCCCCGATCTGCTCCTAGAGCTGGGACTGTCAGCTGATTTTCCACTCGGTGTCTGCAGCGCTCCCTGCAAAGCCAGCCTGGTTTTGGGCAGTAGTGCTGACACGCTTCCTCCCTGGGCTGCTGCAGCATCCTGGCACCCCAGCGCCTGTGGCTTGGGCACTGCACTTCAAAAAGCAGCTCCTGGCACACGCAGGAAATATTTTGAAGTGAGTTTGGAGGTTTCCCAAGGTGACCTGCTCCAAGCAAGCTGAAAGCTTATATTATCTCCTGTGAGGGACCCAGCTCCTCGCAGGAGCCGGCCAGGGCTCCGTAGGGTAACATGCGGCTGCTGAGAAACCCTGACAGATGCAGTGGCTACTGAGGAAAATGCAGAGCCCAGAGATGATGCAGAGGGAACGGCTCAGTGCTGTGAGTGTGCTCCCAATTGCCCAGAACCCGGAGCTCTCCCTGCGTGCTCGCTCACAGCCGAGTCTGTGCTGGGAGCTACGGGAGGCAAAAGGAAGCGAAACTTCCAAAACATCTGCCTAATATGAAGTAGTAGTAATGCATCTTCTGGAATTAATGTGTCGTGCAATTTCTCTCTGCTTAGTGAAAGTTTGTCTAATTAGAAGGACATTGGGAGCTTAAGAAAAAAAGGCAGAGGGTAAAAAGCAGACACATTGTGCTTCAGTGCAGAAGCAGCACTTGCCAGAGTCCTTGAACACATAATCATGAAATTGAGTAGTAACTGCTTTATTTTCCTCCCAGTGACTCTCCGGATGCCTCATTTGCAGTTCGAAGCTGATTGGTTTTCTGCTCAGTGGCTCTTTTCCCACAGTAAATCAAATGAGAGGTGGCTGCTCATGACTCTGCAGTTCAGCGGAGTCAGAAAACACCCAGCACTGGAAACCATTGGTGCAAGGGTTCAGGAACAAGCTGAGCTTCTTTCCTCCTCCTCCTCCTCCCCCTCCTCCTCCCCCTCCTCCTCCTCCTCCTCCTCCTCCTCCTCCTCCTCCTCCTCCTCCTCCTCAGAGCCCTTTCAGCTGAAGTGCTCCTCTGGGGCTGTGTTCCAGGGCTCAGCATCGTTCCTGCTGCTGGGAACTGGGATGTGGGACAGGCCACCCTCCACGCACCTCACCCTGTGAGCAGCAGCATGAAAATCTAACCCTGCAGGGCTCCTGCCTCAAGGGCTTGGGTTGGTTTCTTTTAAAATCCCTCCATGCACTTGGTAGTTTGCCTGATGTAAATTAGCCCAGATAAACGATTTGGGAAAAGTGGCCATCCAAGTAAAAGTGGATAAAAAGCAAAGTGCTTTGCTCAGTCTTCCTATTTTCACTCAGTGAGTGGTGAATGGGGGAGCCACAGTAGCAGGTTAATTGTGTTCTCTAATGAAGTACAGCAGCAGCAGGTCAGCAAAGCTCCAGCCCCTCAGAGCAGCAGAGAGCTTTAGGAAGGTGAGGGGACCCTGTGCCACCAGGTGCAGCCATGAGTTGATCTGGTTTAGAGCCTGTGTTATTTGTAAAGAGGGAGCAGCCAAGGGGAAAACAACTTGTGGTTCTTCATCTGCTGAGGAAAAGCACAGGAGAGCAGCCAGCAGCCAGCTGTGAGACCCTGCTCTAACAGGAGAGATGGGAGTGGAAAGCTCAGTGGACACCCAGGGCTGTCCTTTATCCCTTGATGTGCAGGTCCTGGCTGTATTTATTGCCATGTGGGGCTGGATGGATATAACCATGGATATAACCAGGTTACCATGCTTCTCTCTCTTTCCACATCAGAATTTCCCCCCAGTCACCCTGTCTGACCCCTCTGTGTCTGTCAGATAAACTCAGTAGACATCAGTGTCTAGTGAGGTCTCAGCTTGGGATATTCAGCTTTACCATGGTTTAAATACTAACAATGCTTGATTACATTGCTGGTCAAGTGATCGCTTGGAAAAAAATGGAGTTTGTAGGAAAACTCACACTTCCTTCCCTTTGCAGCAGTATCACCAAAATGATGTTAGAATTACCTGTGCCTACAGAGGCTGTAATGATGTTTTTGTTGTTGTTTTTTGCCAGGGAACTTCAGCAGGGGAATGACTCCAAGTGTTGGCATCTGCTGTTTGCTCCTGGACTGAGAGACAGCTCTCACACACTTGGGTTTCCTCGCAGAGAACCAAACCCTCCAGAGCACAATCACCAAAATAACCTTTCCTGACTCTGCTTTACACCTCCAGGGCCCATCTGGGAACTTGCTTTCCCGATATTCATGAAGAATTGTGCTTGTCCCAGCACTAATAGGAGCAAACCACAGCGGGGAGTTTGTTTTGAGCCTCGGGCAGTTTCCTGCACAGTGTTTCCCCTTTGCTGACCTGCTTGTCCACACTCGAAATTTGTGTCTTTGCCAGGAATCCTCTCCCAGTCCCTGCTGCATTAAATGCACCTTCCCAGCCTTGTGATGCTTTTTAATAGCCCAGCTTTGCCTTCTCTCCTTTAAATGGCATTTTGCCTTTGTTTCTTATAAAAATCTGTCACATCCTGCTGCTCCATTCATTGACTGAAGTGCCTTTAATACACACCAGACTTTGTTTTTCTTTCTATCTTTCTGCTTTAGCATGGGGTAACCAAACCAGGCAGAAACAGGCAGAAATCTGAGCAGAGATGTGGCCAGAGGAGATTTGGCATTTTCATTCTCTATATATCAACAACCCCCCTGAAACCTCTCCTCTTTTTTCGAGGATAAGTGAGGTGTGAATTTTTTGCCCTATTTCGTTGTTTCATTAAACCACAAGGGCAATGGCTGGTGTGGGATCTTGGGCCAGCAGTGGAAGGGATGCTGAGCAGTGCCAGGTCACCCCGTTCCAGCTGGGATTTCCAGCCCCTGTGATCCCGGGCTGTGGCTGAGCCCTGCAGGGCTGCTCAGCTCACGGGGAGACACGAATGAGCCAGGCTCTGCTGCTTTGCTTTTAGTCACCAGCTTTGTACAGGTAAAAGTATTTCATGCAATTTGTTTTCTTCTGACTTTTCAATGAGGCTTTAGGGTGGATTAAATAACAACATTAAAATTCCTTAAGAATCAAAGAAAGTCTTTTTTTTCAGTTGACAGAGATGGGGAAAGCATAATTTTACTCAAAAACTGAATTTTGTTCTAAGGTCATGAGGGCACTTTAGAAAATTTTGCTGTTATTCTTTTCAGTGCACTCTTTGTTCCTGTAGTGAAAACCACGTTTTGTTCCCTGCTGTATACATTAGAAAAGTTTAATTGCTTCAGATAAGTGTGAATTTAAATTATCTCACTGATTCATACAATAATATTTCATCTGCTGGTTCTTTAGAGTTGCTTTGGTTCTTCAAATGCCTAACTGATTGAACATGGTTTTGTTTACTAAGAACATAATTCTCAATGTAAAATCCCCAGCACAGCAGTGTTCTTGTTTTTAATTCCATTAAATATTTCTGCCACTAGAATACTGTGAAGAAACTGGAGGCAGATTTATTAATTGTTGTTTGAGAGAGTCAGGTGAGGCTTTGTGGAAACGTTTTCTTCTAAACTTGTCCCTTCAGGAAGGACCTGGAGGTGTGAGGGAAGGGCAGGGAGCTGGGGAAGGGGCTGGCCTGTTCCTGCAGCAGGGAGGGGGCTGGAAAATCCCTGAACTTTTCCCATGAGGAGAGCTGGCTGAAGGAATGGGGTTCTGCTTTGGTTACAGATCAGCTTTTACTCACCCAGTGCCTGAGAACAGCTCTGCTCCTGCATCTTTTGTTATCCTGCATCTCTTCCCGGTGAGAAAAGCCCTGGAGCAGCCCCAGGGCAGCAGCCCCTCTCCATCTCCATCCCCCATCTCCATCCATGGCACTCCTGTGCTCTCACAGCAGCTCAGCCTCACTTCTCAAGTGCCTTGTTAAATCATCTTTTCCCCCCCGACTCCCAGAGGTCTAAAATGAATGTTCAAAGGACACGGCAATGGCTGGGAAAAGGGAGATATTTAGATAGGGGGAATGTCTTTCCTGGCTAACAGCAATGAAAAGCCACAGATAAGGCTGAAAGCCTCAATGTTAATTAGACAGGAATTTCCTTAATTTGTCAGTCTGTTTTAAAAGTTGTAAATCCAAGAAGCAACAGATGGCTGAGGAAAAATGAGAACAGATTAGGAGCTACATCCTCTCTGTAATGCCAGGTATTACGGAAAATATTTCTGAACACAGAACTTAAGCACTTTGATTGTTTGAGCTATCGGGGTCTTTATCTGCTGTCTGTGCTGGGAGGCACTGGAGCACACACACCAGCCCTAAATGGATGTGTAATCCCATCACCATTCCCTGCTCTGCAAAGCTCTTAAGCGTGTCCTTCAGTCCCACAGAGATCAGGGGCTTGGAACACATGTTCAAAGTTAAAGCACGTGTTGAAGTGCTGGTTAAATTGCTGTGCATCTCTCACAGTGTGCATTTATTCCTGCTTAACCTCTCAGCTTTGTGTCCTAAGCCAGACAGAGGGAAGGAATAAAATGTTTGTAAAGGTGATGTCATATATTCTCTCTGAGATATAATAAATAAAAATATTATAATACATAATAATGTAATAAATATATATAATAACGATAAATATAAAAATATAATAAGTACTCTACTCTGAGATAAACAGGACCATCTCCTAAAATAAGCTCTTCTCGTTTGCTTGTTCTGCTTTAGTGATTCCTCAATTTATATAATTTTTCTTATCACTCCATGAATTATGCCTTTGCAGAAACTTAAAGGCCAATTCAGAAAGATAAAAAACAACTGTTGGGGTCAGTGAGGAAATCTGTGAAGTTTTGAGAACAGTTTCTGGGGCTTGCCAAATTTCCCACACTTGAAAAATCTGGAGAAGGAATTTGAAGAAGTTCTTATCACTTCTGCAATCAGAGTCCCTAATGCTGGCAGGTTTTTTTTAACAAGTTCTCATACGCTACCGAAGGCACCGAGACTGGGAGACACATGGTGTGTTTTTTAGTTGGTGGGAAGAATGCCTTTCACTTGCACTCAAAAATAAATGTGAATGCGATGAGAACATATTACAGATTGCCAGCATCAGTGAGGAGCCGATAATGATCCTCATTGCCTGAAATAATACAAATTAAATGTATAAAAAAGGGACAAACCCTGCACTTTACTGTATGAATGGAAGTGCTCTGAGATATTTATGTGCCAAGGTGAGAAGCTTCTGAGTCTAAATTTTGAAAAAAGAAAAAAACTACTATGGGGAACAGAGGCAGATTTGAGTGGAGAAATATTTCGGGAATTTCTGTACACCCTCCTTGCAGTGAAGTGCTTCACTCAGCGAGTGGCCCAGCAGGTTTATCCTGCAGGAACCTGCAGTGGGGTCCTGGTGAATCCCAGAATCTTGGGATGGCCTCGCTGAGAAGGGACCTTAAAGCTTCTGTGGTCTCCTCTCGAAGTTCTACCCACAGGTGCAATGTGCACCTGTAAAAACCACTGCAGAAGGCATCTTGAGGTTGCAGTGGGACATTCACTGAAGGGAGGAGAGAGGGACAATCAGAACCTTTAAGTCCAAAACTCCAAATCAAACAGGATGGTGCTTTGAAGACAACCCAGTTTGGTTGTAATGGTCTGAGAAACCTTAGTGATGGAAATATTCTGAATGTATGGCTGTGTATGAATGCGTGACTGGATGGCTCCAGCAGGGTTTGCTGTGAGAGGCTGCTCTTTACAGGGACTGAGCCTCCAGCCAGGGAACACAGGGAGAACATCCAGGCTCCTGTGGGATCAAGCAGGGGCTCATATTTTGTCTTTTCCGCCCACTCCGCCACACCCCAGCCTGAGGTGGGACTGGAAAGGAAACTTCTGGAATACACGAGGAAGACCATTCTTGTGGGATTGCTATCCCAGCCAAAACCGGGAAGCTTTGGAAAACTTGCCAAGGAGGAAGAAAACCCAGACTGCTCAGGAGGGTTTGGCAGCCTGGCTGCCAGGCCAAGGGGATTTGGAGCAGCATCTGGATGTTTCAGGGGTTATCCAAACCAGACCAGGAGACTCTCACTCCCTGTTCATGAAGGAGTTCAGCCCTCTGAGCTGGGCTGTCAGGGAGGATGTTCCTGGATTGAGATGTTCAGCAGCAGCTCCAGCCCCCCAGGAGCAGTGGCTTATCTCCTGTGACCAGAGCAGCTGCTGTCCTGATGTCCAGCCCACTGCAAACTGCAAGTTAAAGAGAAGTTCCTTCTCCCTGGAACCAGAGGAAAACAACCCACCTTAAAGCCATTCCTGGCATTTTTCTAGAAATGTCTCTATCTCTCATCCCTTCCAAGGGCCATTTAAAGCCAAGCAGCTCTTGTCCTTTCTTCAGCTCTTGGTGGGATGGGAATGATCATCCAGCCTAGGTGGAGGTGTGGCAGCAGGAGATGTGATCCCGTGTGCTTACAAGACATGGTAAGAAGCCATGAGCTCAAATCCAGTGGGAATTTTTAAAGTCCTGCTGTAATGTGAAAGCAGAGGGAACGTACCTTTTAACAAATGCAAATACACCTATTTATCCCTCCTTTTACCATCTGGATGGCATCATTCTTTGGTAGTCCCAGCACGGGCTAATTACACTCAGTTTTTTTGCATGTTTTGGATCTACTGCCAGTCATAAAAAGACACTGAGTGCTTGGTTCATTGCCTTCATCTCCTGCTGCACACTTGAGTAAAACAGTTGTAGTGCTGCCAGCTGGAGTTAGCTGAAATTTAATATTGAAATTTAATAGGATTATAAAATAATCTACTTTTATCCATGTTTACTAATATGTAGGTGGGTTTTTTTCCCTCTTTAACAACAGTCCAGGAGAACGATGCTGATATTGGAAAGAAAATATGGAGTGTGTGTACAGAGAGCCCAGCAGAGAACTCCTGCCTGCTGACAGGATCTCATGGGCTGGTACTGAGGGGGCACAGGGTAAATGAATAATCCCAACCTGTCACAGGGCTGTCTTGGGCTACCCTCATGAGAAAATTTAAAAATTTGCACTTATGAAAGCAGGGTCAGTTCTCCAACAGACCTGATTTGTACCTCTTAAACTCACCAGATGTGTTGCTGGGGCTGAGCTGGAGTTTATCTGAAAACCCTGCTGCAATTAGGAGAGTAACAGGGAAGCTGAGCTTGGTGGTCTCTCAGAAGAGTTTAGACATCCTGCACTGAAAAGGGGACACCCTTAGAACCCAAGACAAGGCCAATATTTAAAGCCCCTAAGGATGTACTCGGTTTTCTCTTTATTTAACATTTTGAAAGCCATTTAGCATTCTTGTTGGACTTAAGGAGCTGGCTTTGGAGTTACAAGAAGCTCGGTGGAGGTTTGGTTGACTCCAGCATGAGAAATGGAGCAGCCTGGAGACTTGACCTGGGAGTTTTCTCTGTGTTTGTGACTCTGAGATGGAAAGGAAGTGTTCATGGTGTCATTTCCATTTAGTGTTTTCCTGTGGTCCGCGCATGCCCCATGGGCCTTGGCTTTAGTGGGGCACCTATGGGTTCTTCAGGAGGCTCTGCTGGCCAGATAAAAACTTGCATTTCTGGAGCAAAGCACATCTGTGCTGCAGCACGGCCAGTTCAAAGCCGGGGAGGAGTTTTTGGGAGCAGCTGCAGGTTGTCTCTGGTAATTAGGAGCAGAACAGACTCCAGCACTTGACACAACAGGTTCACACAGAGTGATGGGGTAAAGAACCCTAATGTCTGCTTTTAATAACAGCAGCAAGTAGCAGAGGTGGCAAAGTATTTTTAATGACATCATTTGCCCAGCTGTTTTACACATCTGTAACGTGCAATGTCGCTCCCATTCTGTAACACTTCATCCTTGCTCTTCCACACCTTTGGGATGAGGGATAGGGTTACCTGTCTGGATGCAGCAGCCTGAGAAACGTTTGTGTTGGTGGGCAGCTATCAGCACTGCTCGTGTGGAAGCCTTGGCTGCAGAGCACTGCATTAGGTGTGGGTTTTTTAACGTGCTAATTACTTCACTGTGAATTTGGCACTCTGGCACAGGGCCCTGTGCTCTGGGCCAAGCTTACAGCTAGGAATGAAACATTTGCAGCAGCTGCAAAAATGTTTTTACTTATTTAGAGCATGCTAATATTTTATAGGCATGAATAATGACAAGCCAATAAATCATTCATTAATTTGTAATGCTGCAGCTTCCCCTCAGATGCGACATCTGAGGCAGCGGTGGCAGGGGAGGAGGAGTTTGGTGGCTGCTCAGCGTTTATAGAGAGGGACAGGAACTGATAGAGAATCTGTTCCAGCTCTGGTTAAATCCAGTAGGATTCCCTTTTGAGCTCCTTTCTCTCCACTGTAAGGATGGGGAGACAATTTACAAGAGATTGCAGTGACAGAACAAGGGGGGATGGTTCAATCTGAGAGAGAGTAGCTTTAGATCACAGATTAGAAAATAAATTCTCCCCTGTGAGGGTGGGCAGGCCCTGGCACAGGGTGTCCAGAGCAGCTGGGGCTGCCCCTGGATCCCTGGCAGTGCCCAAGGCCAGGCTGGACCCAGCTTGGAGCAGCCTGGGATGGTGGACGGTGTCCCTGCCCATGGTAGGGGTGGGGTGAGATGAGCTTTAAGGTTCCTCCCAACCCAAACTCTTCTCTGATTAATTCTACCATTCTATGAATTATTAAGTTTCTAATTACGTAATTCTCTTTTATAAACTTTAGTGGACAACTCTGGGAAATTTTCTTTCAAAATAATTTTGGGAATTGTCACCTCTGGGGATCAATGTCTCTTGTGCTCCTCAGCTCAGGAAAGTGAAGCTCGGGTGTGTCGGTGTAGCCCAGCAGAGGAGGGGTTAATGCCCTGGAGCGTTCTTGCGGCAGTGCCTGGATCCATCCCGGGATGCAGAGGGATCGGGAATCCACCCCGGAATGCAGAGAACTCAGGGATCCATCCCGGGATGCAGAGAGCTCAGGGATCCATCCCGGGATGCAGAGGGCTCGGGAATTCTCCTGCCTGGAATGCGGCGTGCTGCATTTGCAGAGCGGGGCCGGCTGCCAGGCCACTTAGCAGGCGGCTGTTTTTGTTGAAAAGGCAGCTTGAAAAGTTAAAACCTTCTGATTTTTGAAAATCAGCTGGAGAACATTACAGTCACGCAGAACCAAAGGCAGACGACTCGTTAAAATTAGCATGGGCCGTAATTAAAACCATGCCGGGGGGAAAAAGACCCCGAGAAGAAGCAGACTCCTGGAGAGCTCCTGATGCTGGATGTTGAAATGGAAACGAAGCTCGCTAATCGATTTCAGTAATTGCTGGGGAGCTTCACCCTGCGGAGGTGCCGAAGCCGGCGGTCATCTCTCACAGCTGGGGACAAAGTGAGGACCGGACAGGGGCCAGAGCCCCAGCTGGGACCAGAGCCACTCCTTCTTCCCCAAATCCTAGCGGGCTTTGCTTCCCTGCTGGCTCTGCCTGTCGTGCCGGGCAGCGCTGCCAGGAGCCAGCCCGTGGTTCCCTGTGCAGCGCTCCCTGGCAGCAGCAGGGTCACAGCTGGGCCACATCTGCACTCCGGGCTCCTCCCGGCAAGGGATGCTGGGGTTCAGCCCAGGGCTCTCACATGGGAGAGGCTGCTCAGCTTGAGGGAACAAAGTGGGAGAAAACTGGGCATTCTGGGCCTGTGCCAGCTGATATCGGGATGGGGTCTGGGATGGCCACCCCAGCCTGTTTTCCATCTCTGCGTTGCTGTCAGCAGACAGCAATTATTTGTCGACATTACTTGTCTACAAAAAGTCACAAATTCCCTCCCAGCCCGCTGCTCCCACAGCGTTCCCGAGGGTCAGCACAGCGAGGCCTGAGTGGAGCAGCAGCCCTGGCATCCCCAGCAAAGCCAGGGCAGGAGGAAAGTTGGGAATGCTGCTCGTGGCTGCTGCAGATGGAGAGGCAGGGAGCACACCTGGGAGCACATCCCTGCTCCCTCTGCAGCCTCCTGAGGCTGAGCGAGCTCCGGGAGCTGTCGGCACATGGACTGTCACTGCTGAAACAATGGGGCTCGCAGCATTTATACCTGCATGAGGAATTTCTCTGCTGGCTAATGGAGCATTTTCCCCTGTGTTCTGGGAAATACACTTTACTTTTACAAAAATTACCCTCAGAAGCACCAGCAGGAACCTTTCCTCAAAATAAACATGGTTATGGCTTGCACACTCCCTCAGACCTTTCTGCATTCTGGCTTGAGGGGAACAAACAGCCCCAGGGAACCCCCTCCTTGCTGGGGCCTGATATGGGGTTGGGCAGCTTGGCCTCGATGCTCCTGGAGGTCTTTTCCAACCTCAGCCAGCCCGGGATTCTCTGGCTTCTCCCCGCAGAACAGGAGGGAGCAAAGGGTGTCCCAGGGGTGCTGGGGTCCGGGCCAGGACCTGCACTCAGCAGACTTTGCCCAGACCCTGTAGAAAAGAGAGTGATGGAAATGAGAAATAAGAATTAACTGCTGGGTGGTGCATTCCTGACTGGATAATTCGTTGTTTACTGAGGGATTTCTGGGGCAGTGATGGTTTCTTTTTAATAGAAAATGGTTTGCCTAGAGCTGGTAGATTGCAGGAATCCAGAATGGTGATCCTGATGTTGCTGCCTTTGCACGCTTTGCACTGCATTTACACAAAACTTCTCAGTATGTTATAAACATAAACCAATTCCCTTTATTTTGTGCATGGGGACAGTGATATTGCAAACAACGGGTAAAGATACTGAAGAGAATGGATTCTCCATGTTGGGAAGACATTTGGTGACCCATTCAAGGTAGAGAGGGGTTGCTGTTCCAAGTTCCTGCCGTGGTAGGAGGTTTGATGTAAAAACAGGTGAATTAAGCTTCAAAAGCTTCCAATCAGATAAAATGCGGAACAGATTAAGTGCAGTGGACTGGCACTGTTTATTAGAAAATGGCCTATGAAGGAAAATTGGCTGAACTTTAAAGAGGTGCTGGAGCTGGCTCGGGGGGAGTGAATATAACTTTACATAAAACTAAACATAAAACTTTAAGCCCAGTGTGGATGAGTGATAAGTTGTTAAAGTTAATTGTGAGTGAAAATAGAGCTCCAAAGTGTGCAGGGGCAGGGGAGTCTGGGGCTGGGGGGGGGTTTGTAGGGACAAATAAAGCATCTGAGGAGCAAGTGGACAGGGAGCAGTTCAGGCCATCAAACTGAAGAATATTCTGGCAGGTAAAGATGTGTGGCGAGGCACAGGGGCTGCTCTGGGGATACTTTGTGTCTGAGAAAGAAACCCCAGCAGCTCCCCAGGGATTCTGTGATGCTGTGCCACCACAGGGTGCAACTCTTCCAAGGAATCATAGGCAGAATAAATTCAGTTATTCAGTGTACATACAAATTGCTGGTAATTAACAGTGACTATTGTACCATCCTCTTTCTAGAAGTGTTCCAGGGTCACTGTGTGATGATCCTGTGAGCTTTGGGCAGTGTGGCTGGGTTTGGGTGCTGGTGGGAGGTTTGGAACAGAGCCTCCACCCAGGGCAGTGCTGGGATCAGCTGGAACCAGAGGCACGCCCAAGCAGAGTGGGTTTCCAACATCCAGAAGTGGCAGGATAATTTTATGGAACACTTGAAGGACAGAGGTTGTAAAATGAACCATCTTCACGTCCCAACTCTCAGCTTCTTTCTCCTTAATTTGGCAGGGAATCATGACTTTGCAGAGCAGATAATAACTCTGAGCAGTTGCCATGGGATACCAGACATCCTCCGAATGCTGCAGCCACAAGAGCTGCTAAACACAGACCTGGCTGGCACTGAAAGGTGCTTTGGCCAAGTTTCTGCAGCATTACAAAAACAAGGAAAAGCAAACAGACATCTTAAGTGAGGTTCCAGGAGGAGGAGGAAGATGCTAAAACAACTGGAAGAAAATATGTCTTAAATAGCAGTTTTTTCAAGAAATGTAGATAGAAAATAGCTGGAATATCATCATATTAATTCATTGCATTTTTCCTGCCACTATGTGATATTTTGTCAGCCTTTGCTACTTCTTCTGTGTTTTATAATTACTCCAGAATCAGGAATCCTTTCTGATGTGACTCGGTTACACTAAAAACTGTACAAATTAACAGTGGAGATGCTTAGCAGTGCAGAGTTTCAGGGATAGAGGTTTTGTACTCTGAAAACAGAGGAGTTGTTAAAAAGTCCCATTCATTTGTGAGACAGAGAGGGTAAAACAGAGGTGCCAGTATTTATTCAGTATTTATAACAAACATTTTCCTTTAGCTGGAGCTCATGTTCTGCACAGCAGCTGCTCAGAGAAGTGCCTGGTTGATGTCCTCAAAAAATATTCCCTTATCTGTGCTGACAGGCTCTGACACCCAAGAGAACACTGAGTTTAACTCAAAGCCATGGAGAAAGCTTCTAGAACTAAGTGGAGAAACTGAGAATGTGAGTGTGTGATTTGGATAGAATTATATTAAATCACTGGGTGAAAAAGTTAGAGTTTGGAGTTTTAGTTATATTAAGAGATACAAGATGGAGGATTTGGGGCATTGTTTCTTTCTTCTTTTTGTCCTTCTTCTTCCTTCTTCATCTCCTTCTAAGGGTTTTTGTGTAATAATGAGTGATTGGATGAAAGAATCCACACTGCAGCACACAAGCTGGGTCATTGGGTTGCTAAAGAAAATAACTTACTTGGCATTTGATTATTGGGTAAATGGACACATCAAAGGCCTTGGAGAGATTCTTCCTCTCTCCATTTTGCACTTTGCTTCCCTATGTAGCTCCTTGTACACTGTAAAATGTGATACAGATAAGAAAGAACAAACAGGTGAGCCCAAACTGAGCAAACAGCCCCTCTCTGCTCAGTCTCAGTCCCAGGGAACAGAACCCAGCCACCAGTGTCACACCCCAACAGGTTGCCTTTGGGGTGTGTGCTGACACCTTCCCACTTGGTCCCAAGCTGTGCCAGTCCCATTTCTCCTCAGCAGGCTGGCTCCTCGCCTTCCCCAGGGATGGCCTCAGGAGCACAGCCAGGATTTGTGCTGTGCTGGGGGTCCAGCTGCAAGGCTGAGCTCACGCCTGGCCCCGGGCCAGGGCACGGCCCCGAGCAATCCAAGCAGGTGTCGGGGACAGGTTTGAAGTGCCAGGGGCCTGGGGCTGTGTTTGGTTTCTGGGCTGTGAGCGGATGGAGCACCGTGGGGTGTGCTGGGCTCCAGAGCCCCGAGAGCGTTTGGCCCC
The DNA here is from genome assembly GCF_971803275.1 of Cyanistes caeruleus. Taxonomy (NCBI): domain Eukaryota; kingdom Metazoa; phylum Chordata; class Aves; order Passeriformes; family Paridae; genus Cyanistes; species Cyanistes caeruleus. Next base: position 17,635,341 of record NC_141715.1, read on the forward strand.
TGGCACAGAGAGAGGAGAGAGCTCTGGCCAACAAGCCCTGTGGTGCCTCTGCTCCTCCACTGTGAGAGAAGGGCTCAACTCAGCCTTGCTTGGTCAAAAAGTCCTCATCTGGTAGTGGCTGTTAATTTATTGTACACTTTGCTAAATTAACTTCATCTCACCAAAACCAGCCAGAGCAATCATTTCATCAGAGCCCGCAGAAACCAGCAGCATTTGCTTGTGGCAATTTCCTCTGATCCCGGTGGATTTGAAGGTGCTGTGATGTGAGAGGTGTTTTTAGATGCCCCTGCAGAGCTGCTCTCCAGCCTGTGCTGGTCAGCAGCTCCCTGCCTGATCCCAGCCTGTCTCCTGCTGCTGGGTATGGCTCCCTGGCAGGTTTGGGTCTCAGCCCTGCCTTGGTGAAGGTGATACAAAATACCCTTGTCCCCCTATTTGAGAGGCTCTGAAGGCTTTTGCTCTAAACTCAGCCCTTGTGGAAGCCCTGTCAGTAGCTGAAGCTTGTTCTAGCAGGATTACACAAGTAACCGAGGCTCCTTCATCCCTGGCACAAATCCTCGTCTTGGCTGAGCTCTATGGGAATCTTTCCTGTGCAGAAAGAATCCATTCTGTTGGCACAGAGGGAACTGAGGGGTCCTGGAGTGCAGAAAGGGCTCCCACCTCATGGCATGATATTCCCAGTGATCCCATTTCCTCTCCTCTGTGTCTTGAAACACTTGGAGCTTTGACGCTTCTGGATGATCTTGCCCATGTCCTCAGACAGCATGGCTTGGATTGGTGGGTGGCAAATTAAACAGGAATTAAGAGATGGGATGAAATTCAGCAGGTAACTTGTTAGTCCACAGGGATGAACACAGTCCCAAAGGAATAATTTCCTTATGAGAATTGGGAGGGATTTTGCCAGTCCAGAACCTTGCTAAAAAAAAAGGTTTTAAGAAAACTCCAAGGAATTATTTTTGCATTTTTCTTTATGCATCTGTATTTACCAGTTGCTCATGAGTGTAAATGTTTATTTACTCAGATAAGAAGCTGATTTTTGATGGAAAAACTCCCTTTTTCAGTCTCAGCTCTTAGAAGCAGTGGAATCAGGGGCCATACTGGTGCATCCCCTTGCCACTGGTATTTTCTGCCCTGCCATGGGTCAGATTTTCGCTCTGTGCTGGTTGAGGGGAAGCTCTGGGCTGTGTCTGATGCCAGGGTTTGCAGGGCTCTCCCAGCTCGCTCCAGCAAGGTTTTGCTGCAGGCACAGCTCAGGGACCCAGGGCACTGAGCTTGTTCCATCCCAGTTCAGGTGCCTGGAGCTGCCCCCTCCTCCTGTGGCTGCTGGGCTCTGAGAGCTGCAGGAGAGCCCAGCAGAAATGAATCCATCTCTGACAGAGCTGGATCCAGCCCAGGCCCAGTTGGCTGCATGGTTTTCTGGCAAAGGCTCCTTTCCCATCCATATCCATTCTTACATTGTGAGCTTTCCCCATTCAAATGTTTTGATCTCTCTGAAATGTTTCAGTTCAATATTTCTTCCATGATGCCATTTTCTGAAAATCAGTATGCTCCCCTGGAAATATTGGATCATGCCTAAAATACATTCTCAGCTGGGAAATGCAGGCAGAGAAATGCCAAGCAGCTTCTCTTCAGAGAGGTCCCATCCAGTGCCCATGACCTGCAAAACCTTCCTCTTTCTCAAAGAAATCTATTTTGGAAATTGGAGACTCCATCTCCATTGTCATCTGAGCACCCCAAAGCTTTGGAGTTTCCTCTGTCCCTCCAACTGTGCTCAAATAAGAGCTAGGCAATTTGTTAAAATGCAGAAAGGCCTTACAAACACACATGCAGGTTATCCAGGAGGTATTTGCCATCTGAAAGCTCAGTCTCCGTGCAATTAGCAGGTTGCCACATAAAGTGGGAATTCTGGGATGCTGCTGAAAGGCTTTTCATGTGGCAAAGGCAAAATCCCTTCCTGTAGAGATGTGTGTCAGGATGGAGGAAAGTAAGGAGAAGAATGTAGGAAAGGTACCAGTCTGAGAAAAGAAGCACATGGGTGCAGGACAGAAAGCCGGGGAGGAGAGAGGGAGGAGGAAGCTCATTGAAGGTTTGTTGCACTTAGCATTAGGAACTGCTACAGAGCACGCAGGTTGCAGTGATTTTCTAATACTGAGTAATATGTCAGAAGGGCTATTCTGGATTTAGACCAATATATACAGTTTCTTGTCTAAGCAGAACCATATGCTCAAATGAGAGATCATTTGATTTTACTAGGATGGACAGTAAGTAGAAACACATTCCAGATTTCAGGAGGTTTCTTCCCCCCTTGGCAGCCACGGTGCTGCTTGTGCTTAGTCTATGGTTTTTCAACTGTTTGATAAGTGCCTGTTGCTTTACAGGATCCAAATCCCCCTCTATCCTGGTGTCTGCTGAGCTGTGACTAATGGCTGTGTCAGACAGCTCGTTCAGCAGGTCACCCTGCCTGGAGCTGGTAATTGTTGGTAATAAAACAAATCAAACTGATATGCACAATATGCAGCACGCTGTACAGTGGAGACGTAGCTTTTGTGTCCTTCCTGCAGTTGAGACTTAATGTTCTGTGTTCAGAGACTGACCTCATCCAAATCCTTTCTGACAGCCCAGAAAGCAGGAGAGAAACCCCAAAGCTCTCTGTGGAATGTGCAGGCTGGTGTTTCATACATGGGCTGTGCACAGCAGGTTGAGCAATCAGGAGCACACAGAGGTTTCTATAATTTGACACTGTAAACAACCCCTGCCCCCTCCCACAGCCACTGCTGGTGCTGCTGCAGCTCTGGCTCTCTGTGCCGCACTTCTGCCTTGGTGCTGAACCATCCCAGGTTTAACAAGACATTTTTTGCCTGGGCCAGGCTTGGGATGAACCCTCTGGCTGCTCCTCTGGGACCTCCAAGGAGAGGAGGAGCTGGTGCCTGCTGAGCTTGCCCAGTCCCAGGGCTGCTCCTGCCTTCCTGTGGATTCTGCAGCAGGAGCCACTGGCCACGGAGTGCTCACACCCAGGGACTCTGGCCAGCCAGTCTGGGGCATCTCCTGACACTTTTTATGAAGGGATGGTGTCCCAGGGTGCACCAGCAACAAGGTTTAGCTGAAAAAAACCTCAAATTTTATTGGGGGTCTTGGAAACAAAGGCCTCATCTCTTACATGTGTTGTAAAGTGAATTCCCCCCCACCCCCTACAAGCAAGGACGATGGTATGAAAATGGCTTTTAAAAAGGGAATTTGTAATTAAAAAAGAAAACCAAGATAAATCATGGACATATTTGCCTTAGTCAGGAGGCAGAACAGAGCCATGTACAAGGATAGTCAGGGTGGCACTGGGCTGAGTAAAACCCAATGTCACATTAAAGCTCTTTTATAACTTATCAGCTGCTGAGCACCACTGCTCCAGCTGTCCCCAGCATCTCCGAAGTTATTTGGGTGATATTCTGTGGAGATTTGTTTTCTGGCCTGCACTGAGGATGGATGATCCCCTCTCGCCAGGGGGGAGATGCAGCAGCCTGGTACTTGCTGATGTCTCTGCACACAAGCAGGGAGTGTCTGTATCTTTTTCTCATAACTTAAGGACATTTGCCTGCTGGTCTCTGACAGCAGAAATACTCCAGAGGTCACTGCAGGCAATATTTCACTTTCCCATCCTTTATCAGTCTTTCCAACCTAACCTGAAATGCTCAAATCCTGAATGTGGGGGGAAGACAAGGGTGTTGTGGAGGCAAAATTTGTGTTCTAATGTTACACCCATCCCATTTTGGAAAGGAGATAGCAACGAGTTAACTTAGAAATGCTGCAGACCCATTTCAGCTTTTGATTTGAATTGCCAGGTTCCCCTGCACTGATATTCACATCTGTACATACACTGATAGCTGTGCATTAATTCTTGTGTACAGTGAGACAGAACAGTCAGTGCCAGCACAGCAAAATCCCTCTGATGATGTGGAGACTCCCCAGAGACAGAGATCACGGAATGTTTCTGAGGCTGAAGGGTTAACACAGGAGCTGTCAGTGCCCAGGGCTGTTCCTGGGAGCTCCACAAGCACCTCACACCCACTTGAGAAGTGAATTACTTGGAGAATGGGATGTGTTCTGTGGTGTGGGTGAGTGAACCGCCGGGTACCTGCTCGGGAGTTTGCTGCTTTCACGTGAGAAGTTTCCCCTCATTCTGTCCCAGTCTGTGTCCTGAGTTACCGGGTCTGTAACAGGCTGCGATGTTCAGCTCTGCTCACGCAGTGACCCCGAGCACGACAGCAATTCCCGCATCACAACCCACCCCAGAAAGTGGAAAACCCACCCAAACCACCCAAGTTCTGGGGGACAGACGACTCGGGGTATTGCGGCGCACTGCTCTGCCTTTTGTAGTGGTGAGGACCTGCCTTTGTGCCACCGAAACACCATCAAACCTGGGAATGCCAGGGACGTGCCAGCGGGAGCCTCTGGAGGCTGCAGCGAGGAGCTGAGTTCTGAGCTGGGCTGGGGCTTGGCACCCCTGGCAATAACAGCTGGAGGTGTGCTGGAAGCCCCCGTGGGGACAGACGGGGCTCCCGGCGCTGTGCGAGCTGCCCCGGGGATTGCGAGTCCTTCGGCAGCGCTCCAGCCGGGAGCAATACTCTGTTTAAAATGCTTTCGGGGAAGATAAATATTTGTGTGTGCTATCTTGACGTATGGAGATAAACACAGTGGTTCTACACAAATATTGGTTTGACCTGAGATTATTTCATTAGCAGCAGCATGTGGGGCCCACTCAACGTCCCTGCAAGCAGCTGCCACCTGTTGTGAGCATCCCAAGTCTGTTGTATGGCTGCTGTCGAGTGTCTAAAAGCAGCCATGCCTTACTTTGTGCATTTTCTGGCCTGTTCTAGCTTGCTTTTGTTCAGAAGATCTGCTGGGTTGAGATGTTCTGACTTGGGCAAGGTCCATGGGCTTTTATTCTGGATTTTAGGGCAAAGGGAAATGCTACATGCGGTGCTTGAGGGTTGCACGAGGCGCTCTGCAGAAACAAAAGGAAATACTCAACTGTGGATTGGATTATAAAATTCGTGGTCCTGGAGATGTGCAGGTGGCTATGGTAAGAGGATGAGTAGAGCAGGATGTGCCTGAGCCCACAGCACATGGGGAGCAATCCCAGCTCCCTCCTGGCAGCCCTTATCCCCAGACTGCAGCTTTAATCAATTCCCCATCAGGCTCAGTGTCTAGGCTGGCCTGCCAAGGGAGGGAGGCTGTGGATATCACAGCCTGTGGATATGAAATACTGTGGGGTATACCAAAATTCCCGTTTCCAGCCAGCACCAGTCACTGTGGGGGTCCCAGTTTCCTGTGGACAGCAGGGGTGGGTCGAGTGGAGCCTGTCCTGAGCATGATGGAGCCTCCCAGTGTTTTAAAAAGCAGAGTAGGATGTGTTGTCCCCCACTTTTATCCCTCCTCATAAAATACCCAAAAGATCAGCCCCATTCCCGACACTGGGGCTGTGACCCAGAGTCTGCAGGCAGAAGTGGCCAAACTTGATTGAGTCAGCACAGAGAACTGAGTTAACCCATGGACAATCACAATCTGCACGGAATTAATTCAGCTTAAGCTTTTCCCCCTGGGTTTTTATAGCAATACCAGCAGAACGTTGCAGCATTTGGACAGCCATGAAACAAAAATGCTACAGCTTGAAAAATACTTCAGGCTGCTCCTGAGATGAAAGCAAGCCCTGGAGAGCTGGGGAAGTGTCAGGCAAACCCCAGCGTGGCACGGGCTGCTGCAGCACACAGGGCTGGGGCTGCTCCACACAGCCCAGGAGCTGCCCCACAGCTTCCAGGCGCTGCTCAGGAGCCCTGGGAGGGCAGATGGATCCGGAGCAGCCGTCCCAGAGCGATGGAGCTGGGGATGGACCGTCCAGCAAGCTCCTCAGCACGCGGCTCCTTGCAGGACCTGTGGCCTTGCTCCTCGCTGTGTGATCAAGGCAGGAAAGGCAGCGAGGCGCAAATGAGAAATATAAGCTGAGAGCATTATTGATAGGGCAGCTGCAGTCCCCTCGCTGCGTGAGTCATGTCATGCACGGGCTGCTCGGCTGCCCTGCTCAGGGCGAGCTGCACGCAGGATGGTTTCAATTTCCAAGTGGGGCTTTCTGACCACTCACGCTTTTGAACAGCAAAGAGAGTATCTTGGCTCAGGAATGACTGCAAAGCAGAGGCATTCTGCTCCTGGCCCCTTGCCTACTTGTGCATTGTGATGGAAACATAGCAGCTCCCCCTGCCAGGGAGCAGGTCACTCCTGCTGCTGCCTGGGAACCAGGAGACACTGCTGCAAGTACCAAACCTGAACCGAATGGGATCAAAAAGGATGAATCTGGGACAAAGTTGCAATTTGGGGCTACACCTGAGTTTTTTTTAATAGGAAAAATCTTTTGACTCGATTTTGCTTCCTGTCCTGGTGAAAACATCTCAAAAATGCTCATTAAAAAAGAGATTAAACTGGATTTTGAGGCCAAATGCACTTCTTAAGAGGTCTTTGCTGGTGTTTTAACCATGAACCTTTGAGCTCTGAGCAAGTTCTCCCACAATGCTGGATGCTTGATAGCCCTTTGCACCCGTAGGGAGGAGTGCTGAAAATGAGGTTTCCCTGCTGGGACACTACCTAAACAGCAAAGCTCTGGTGCACTCATAGAAAATGAAATGAATCACTTGATACTGGATAAGCTGGGAGTTTTGTAAACTACTGGGTTTGTATCAGAGTTATAATTTTGATGTGTTCATAGGTTAGTGAGGGCAAAAGAGGCTGCTCCATCCCTGACAGTATCCCAGGCCAGGCTGGACAGGGCTTGGGGTGGTGGAAGGTGTCCCTGCCCATGGCAGGCAGTGGAATGGGATGAGCTTTAAAGTCCCTTCCAACCCAGATTATTCTGGGATGATTCTGTAACTCTGGACTTGAGTGTAGGAGGAACCTTTCTAGAAATAGCCAGGTATAGCCCTGGAAGGTGATTTGCTGAATGTTTTTTTCAGTAGCTCTGTGGTGGTAAGGCTGGCCGAGGCCCGAATTAGCTCAGCTGAAAGTCAACGAGTTCTTCTGCAGACGAGGGTGGGATTCAAGGCCAGTAGAGCCAGTTGGTCGATCAGTTGTGATTGGGGGATATTTTGTGAGAGCCACAGAAGTTTGGCCTGTGGGTTTGGATTCTTTGCAGAAGCACTTTGAAGCACTAAGGGGAAGGGATGTGCTGGAAAATATGAGTCTGGAGAATACACACAGGGTAAGTCCTGCCTGTGTATCCTCAAGGAATGAGAAGCCAGGAGAATGTATCTTTGAGTTGGCTCTGGAGATTTCAGTCCTGTCTAGGAATAAAGCATCTTAAGGAATGCCAAGGACTTCAGAGAAGGGATACAATTTTGGGAATCTACTTAAAAAAAAAAAAAAGTATAAAGTGCTATAAAACATGCCTTGTTTCAAGAGAGAACTATGGAAATAGAACAAGATTCACAAGTAATTCATCTCAGGCTGTGGACTGGTGTGTATGACTCTGCAGCAAGAACATTAATATCTGTTAAATTCACCAAATTAGCTTAAACATTCCAGAGAAAGGATGTAATTCTCAGTTGTATAGGGAAGGAATTCACCCTTCCCCCAGTCTTTCTGCTTCCCAGGGACTGGCGAGAAATGCTAATATCAAGTCAACCTATTTTTGTTCCCCACTTTAGTAATGGGGTCCAGATTGGTGCTGACTGTAACCCAATCGTGCCAGAGGAGTTTTGTGTGATGGATCAGAAAGGGCTGATTCCAGGCTGATGGTGCCGAGTGCCCAGCTCATCCTGGCAGCTCACTCAGACTCCACTGAGCTCTGAATTTTGGGTCAGGGGAGGTTTAGTGGGGCACTGCTCACTTCTCATTGAGGCAAAGCTTAGAAGCTGCTGGTACTGCAAAATAAGAGAGATGTGGGACTACACTGAGTGTATGATGGATCACGACTCTTCCACATTTAGTAATCAGGGTGTTGCCAGCCTTTATTAGGGAATTATAAAACCTTGGGGAAGATTTTAGCTTGTTTTAACCAAGGGGCTGTTGGAAGATGAAGCAAGAGGACAGATTGGTGTCTGTGACAAAGCACAGCGAGGGATGGGGGGGAGAAGCACCAGCAGAGGCATTTGAGGAGCCACAAACGAGTTGAATAAACAGAGCTAAACCTGTCCTGCGTACCTGGGCTCGCCCTCAGCCCTGAGGTGGTCAGCGGTGCCATCTTGTGTTAAGCGGGTGGTATTTTTGGAAAAAGATTGATACGGGTTCTTCAAAGCCTTTGGGAAAGAGGTTTGGAAGAGCCCCTGAAAACTGCTGGTGTGAGGTGAGGAGAGCAGTGAAGCCTCAGGTCCCTGAGCCAGAAAGGCAGAGGATGAGCAGGTGTCACACATGGAACTGATCTGCAGCTGAGACACTCGTGTGCAAGGAGCCTCACCAGGAGATTCCACATTTAAATTGTGACTTTTTCATCCTGCTCCAATAGCAACAGTGCATGTGATGGGTGCCGGTGGGCTTCCCTGTATACAGGGGAAGCTGTCCGAGCATCAAAGGTTGTTTGGGGGTTTAATAACCAAGATAATTTTCAGCAGAACCAAAGTGGGTTTTTTTGTTGTAACTGTTGACCAAATTAGAAATACTTCTCTTGGCTGACCTGTCATTAGTTTTAGGAGTTTTTTGGCCTTGGAAGGAGGTTTCAGAGCTGATGTCCAGTCCCTGCAGTAATTTCCAGCCTGGCAGCTTCCCTGAGGCAAAGCAGCTCAGCCAGGTTTCAGTGCCAGAGTTTTCTGCACCAGGATCAACCCATGCACAAATGTATGTGCAGGGAAGCCTGACTGCAGCACGTGAAGAAATCCATGGAAAAAAAAACCTTGGGGAATGCGTATGACCTCCACATAACCAAGTGGGTCCCTGGGAAATCTGGAAAACACAGGGCCTTGCAGATGACTCGGGGATTTTTGGTTAAGTGGTATTCTGGCAAGGAAAGTTTATAACTGTTCAGGGAAGGCAGCTCATGCCATGGAAGAAGTGGGAAAATCACTAAAAGATGCTGGAGGATCTATGGGATTAACATTTCTGAGTGGGGAGGGTTATCCTGGATGCAGAAGTTGCTCTACATACAAATACCAAGACAGAAAACAAAATCTGTTGGTGGGAGCTGCCTCTGGGAGCCTGGCAGAACAGGATGCAGGCAGGGAGTCACAGGAAGCAAAGAGATACTGGAACCAAACAATGCTGTAAGAATGGATGGGTGCTGCTGCTGCCGTAGGAATGACAGGCTCCTGGGAATGGCTGGGCTTGGAAATGAGAGGGGTTTGCTGCTAAGCAAGCAACTGTTCTCTCCAAATCACTGACATGAAAGGTTTGATTTCCTGTGGCACATTTAATAGTACCCAAGGCCAGATTTTAACTCTGGGGCACACGGTGAGTGTTTGCAGTGTAAGGGGTCCACACAGACCTTTCCTTTGCACAGAACCCCAGAGCATCCTCCCCCGGCCTCCCTGGGGGCCGCGCTGGAGGCCCAGCCTTGGCAGGGGTCGGTCCCTCAGGGATCAGCAGAGCTGGGGCAGCCGCAGGCCCGAGGCTCCCGGCGTGTGCCAGGCCCAGGCCGGGCCTCGCGGCCCCCGGCCCCTCAGGAGGGAGCAGCTCCGGCTCAGGGCTGTCCCCTCCCCTGGAGCAGGGCACGGCTCCAGCTCTGTGTCCCGGGGGATCAGCTCTCCCGGGCCGGCTGCCAGCCCTGGCTGGGGCCCAGCTGTGGCCGGGGGATGGAGGAGCAGCATTTCCTCCCGAGCACATTCCCCTCTGGGGAATGCCCGGCTCAGCTGCGCTGGAGATGGGCTGCCACAACGTCACGCTGGCTGCCGGCCATCCCAGCAGACGATTTATTATTTTCCCTAGGAATCTGCTCTTAAAGCTTCTCCTGTAGTGTTGCAGGTGATTTCACTCGGTGCTCAGCACTGGCCAGACCTGCTTCAGCCTCTGACTGTGTGCAGAGCTAGAGTCTTGGCAAAAATGCTCAGGCCCTCTGTTTATTGGTTTGGAGCTTGTACCTCTTCCTGCTGGGTTGCAAAAGTCGAATTTGGAAGTTTCTTTTCCTGAGTGTGTCTGGGAGGGGGGATCCAGGCATTTCTGTGTTCATTATAAGCTGTAGGTGATTGCAAGTACTGTGGAAGGATAAAAGATGAGTATTAGAGACACAAAGGGCACCCAGGGAAGCCACGATCCCCTCAGGTGTAGGAGGGACTGGCTCTGGGGGTCACTGCCCTGCCCCAAAGCTGGCCATGCTTCAGTGCAGCCAGTCCTGCCTGAAAACAAAGGTGCTCTCTGAGCCCTTGGATGATGAACATTCCATGAACACAAGACCTTTCTTGGGCCCTATGATCAACATACGTTGATCCCAGTGCGCAGGTTTGGACTCAGCTGCTGGAAGGACATTATTTGAATTTGGAAACAGCATTATATTTGATATAAAATAAATTTGCTTTATTCGGAGTTTAGCTGCTTCTCAGCCTTTCCCAAGGATGAGAATGTTATGATTACAACAGCATGAGCTGCATGATGCAGACTTTAAATCAGTGTAAAGGTGCTGTGGATTAATCTGCTGATTTCCATGTGGGAACAAAATTGTATCAGAGAGCATCTTCCCACTCATGTAATTCCAGGCACAGCACTGTTTTCAGTAATGCAAAGATGATAATTGTTGGTTTAAAACTGACAAGGTCAGGTTATTGGCAGCCATGCATTTGGCAGCCAGCTTTACAACATGAAGATTTGACTCACAATAGGGCAGAAGGATTCTGTCCTGTCCCCAGGTCTGATAGCAGCCCAGAGTTTCAGTGCTGGTTAGTCAGCTCCTGGGCACAGCATCTCCTGATTCTCTGTCCAGCCAGGTGTGCCCCATGACAGGGCCAAACTGAGGCTTTCAGCTCAGAGCAGAGGGAAGAGAATCTGCCTTTTTCCATTTCAGCCACTGCAAACCCAAATCCGTGGCCCTGCACTGTTACCAGGGAGATGAGGTAACCAGGCATTTCTATCCCAATCCACTGTAAACTGGGAGCAGATCTTGCCATTATAGGGTGACCCTGAGGTAGGAGTATCTGTACAGCTCAAACACCACAATCGGCAGTGATTAACATCAGGAAATCCTCTCATGAAAGGATGGCAAGGAGTGTGGCCCTAAGTGGAGCACTACCCATTTAATTTACTTTAGGAACTTTAAAAAGTTTCTAGAACATCTCTGAAATGAAATTATTTTCTGTTCTCTGCCCAAGAAATCAGGACACATTTATGCACTTTTTGCACTTCTGTGCTCAGGAGGGGAAGTGAGCCCCCTGCTCTTGTAAGTAGAGATTATTTCATCCACAGATTTTGGCCAGTAAAAAGAGATTCATTCTGGTTTTGCGTGTTGATTTGGTTCAGTGCAGGAATCAGTGCAGCAGATGCAACACTGATGTGTTTATGGGGAGCCTTGCAGTAGGGGCAGTGTTTGTGCCGAGCATCTCAAACCCACACCAGCACTGCTTCAACTCCAGTCCATTGGGGCTCTGCTTTCATTTTCCCTCTTAAAATTGTTCCTGTGGAAAGCCCTGGAGCAGCTCTGGGAATTCCAGTGTGGTGACAAATGACCCCCAGTTGCCCTCTGGCCATTCCCTGGGATGGCTCAGCCTGGCACCGCTCTCGCTGGGGCTGCCCCTGTGCCTGCTCACCCGAGCCCAGCTCGTGGCAGGGAGTGCTGTGGCCCATGGGCCGTGCCAGCTGCCAGATCCAAACATTTTCACCAGGGGAACCCCTTTGTGTTACTCATCTGGTTGTCAAAAAGGACCTGGCTGCTGGCCTGGAGCTGGCACCAGATGAAAAATGTGCACTTAAAACATTTCATACTTGCACTGATGGGAATGAGCAATTCCTCAGCACATTTTCTCAACATTTTTGAACAATAACTGTCAACCTCAGGGCAAAGTGAGGCAGATTTCAGATTAAAGGGACGGGGTTTGCTTAGCTTTTATAAATCCCTCGGTCCCAACCTCCTTCACGTTCCTCAACACAACGAACATGGAAAGGCTGTGTCGAACACAACAGTCACTTTTGTCAACACAAGTTTTTCCTTTAATACTGTGATAGAAAGATTTCCAAAAGAGATTTTTGTGATGGATTCAGGACTTGGCATGCCAGGGAGAATCTGGTATTCTCCCCAGCAAAGCTGAAGGTTTGTGTGAGAAGACCGATAATGCCAGGCAAAAGAACCCTTAATTCCCAAGAGAGCTAAAATATTCCTTAGTTTGTTTTTCACCCTTAATTACTTTTCCTCTCTTGATTTAATCTGTAGTGCTGAAGCTTGTCAGCACCTATAGCCTTTCCTTCAGGATTGATGTCTTGGGAACAGGAATAAAAGCAATTTCCACGTGTTTCCCTGTCATGGCTGCTGCCTGGAGCCCGGTGACTTTTCTTTCAAAAGACCCAATTCTGTGCCCATGTAAATGGAACAAAACTTCATTGGAGTCAGGAGCTTTCTGTTCCTTAGCACCAAGGCTGAGGCTTCCATCACCCAGCCCGATATCCTGTCACTTGCAATAAAATCTTCCAGTTTCTGTTGCGTCTCTCATTTTCCAAAGAAGAAATGTCTCAGAAAGAATGATTGCCTCGGAACACTTTCCTTGATTTTGACTTAGCAGAATCTTAAGGCCATTTCAGATGTAAATTGTCAAATTTACCACTGAAGGGAGAAATTGTTCTGAGGAAGAAAATGAACCTTCTATTTGGAAAATTAGTTCTCAGAAAAAAGCATTGCTCATAGTTTTTTTCCAAGTGAAGTGATTTCTTGAAACATCCCCTGTGTGCTTTCCATTGTGTCAGCTGGCACTGCCACACACCAGAGAAGTTTCTCAGGAGACTTCCAAGAAGCTTTGCTGTACCATCTCTTGGACAGGGCTGTAGAGCCAGATTTGCTCAGCCAAACTGGGACTTTCAGGCTTTCATTTATTCAGGGTTTGGTCTCCTCTGTTGTCCTTAGCAGGAGTTTCGTGGGAACTTGCAGTGGGGGGGATTTTCAGCCTCGTGTCACGCGCAGTTTCTAAACCGGAAAGCTGTGAGCCTCAGCTCTGGAGAGCTCAGCTCAGCATCACAACCAGGGCCTGGGTCAGTCAGTGGGGAGAAGGCCCCAGGGAGAGCTCAGAGCTCCTTACAGGGCCTAAAGGGGCTCCAGGAGAGCTGGAGAGGGACTTGGGACAAGGCCTGGAGGGACAGGACACAGAGAATGGCTCCCACTGCCAGAGAACTGGTGGCTGTGGTGCTCTCTAGTGTGGGAAGATACCTGTCAGGGACACACTCAGAGATATGATACAGATGTCCTTGTTCTTTTCCTTGTTCTACTCCTCTCCACTTGAATTCCCCTTTAGTTCATGCCGACATTGACTGATGCAAGCAGTGAGAGAGAACATAATTCCTGGAACGCCTGTGCGATGCTGGTGCCAGACAATGCCTTCTCCTGAGGCTCGTGTAATGTGCAACCAGACCTCTGAGTATTTTTTAAAGGCCATTTGTGAAGAGTGAGGTGAGGACATTTTGCATTTGGGCAGTCAGAAGTTTTAGAAAGGTGCTGCAACGGAAGATGTCAACAAAAGCTGCTGCAAAGTTGTGCTTTCATTTCACAGGGCTCTGAGGAGATGCATTCTTGGGTCTGGTTCATGTGGGCTCATTTCTCTGACTCAAATTCACTTTGAATTTGGGCATCAAAGGGATTTTCAAATTCTAGGTCAAACTCATTAGAAACCCTGAATCTCACCTGGTCCCAGCTCTGTAAATGACAAGAAACAGTAAATCTGCTTTGCTCTGCTTTGGATACCAATCCATGAATCATGGGCTGGGGGTATTTGAAGCTTAGCCCAGAACCTCTCTGTCTAAGAGCCAGTTGTTTCTCCAAGAGTTCATGACTTTGCTCCAGGCAAGCTCCAGGTATGGGGAGGTTCAGTGGCACATGGAACTCGTCCGATTTTTCAGGGGATTGCAAACACAGCAGCCAGTGTTTGGACTGGGGATTTTGCTAGCAAAAAGTTGCAACCCTGAGACCGAGCCCAGCTGCCTGAGCAAAGACTTTTCCAGAGGTAAAAGCCCCAAGCATCCCTTCCCGGTGTCCCTGGGGAGCCAGGGCAGCCCGGGGACCCCTCTCCCTGCTCCCCGCTGGCTCCTCCCAGAGGAATGGGGGCTTTCCCGGAATTCCTGCCTGCCTGTGGGTCCTCAGCCAGTCCTGCAAAAATGCATTTTTTATTGAATGTTATTCTAACCATAAAACTTTTAAGCTGTTCAAATACTTTCCTTTGTACTGTAGACATCTGAGACTATGAGACATTAACAAGTAAATGTACTTTTTTTTCAACTGCTTCGATCTGCTGAGGAGTTTTCTTTGGACTGATCTGCCCTTGCCTCATAGCAGAGGAAACGAGACTGGGATCTGATATCGGATCTCCTTGGTAGCCGTCTCCCCAGATGGGAGGTGTAGGAGTGTTTCGTCTTGAATTCAAAATGGGACTCTATTCCTTGGCAACTCACCTGCTCACTCAGGATCCAGAGATGTTTAAAGCCAAGAGATACCATTCTGATTCTCTTTGAATCCCCTCTTAAGCCTATAAGCCTTCCAGGAGTAGAGCACATATTTTAGTAAGACTCAGCTGAAATATTTCAGAAGATGGAATTCAGCCTTTTCCATAGTTATTTAATTAATTTTTATTAATTATTTTATTAATTATTATAATATTTATATAATTAATATAATGAGCTCTTTGACTCCTGCCACTTCATGTCTGTACTCAAGCCACTGAAGCTGACTTTATATTCAATATATTTTTATAATGGTCTCATCTGTAATTGTTTCCCTGTTGCATTGTGTCCTAAATTGCAAAATGAAATAGCGTGTTGCTGCCCCAGATTGTTTATGGGAGACAGAAAAGGCATTGGAAGAACCAAATCCATTATTGCAGTTTGCAGTATGAGGGGGCACACCCCAGATTTGTTCTGGAGCTCATTAAAGTACCAGCCTGGTAAAAGATAGACCCGAATGGTTTAAATCAGAGACCTGCTTTTCTGACATGATGAGCCCCTCATGAGGCATCCAAATCCAGCCTTTTTGGAGCCCTGGGAGTGCAAGCAGGTGTTTTCAGGAGTCAAATTTATGGAGCACAGCTACACCGGCAGGAACTGGGGAATTGTGTCTGAATAACCTCTCGTCACAACAGTGACAGGGCAGGCGTTGAAAACCAAGTGTAAATAAAATGGCATCATTTTAGGGAGGGTTACTATTCCTGGCTATCACAGAGCTGCCTCAAAGTATTTAACAGGAGGCCTTAAGCTGGGTGGGGGAGTTTGGGTTTACCCCAGAAATCCTGGAGAACTCAGCAGAGGCTGCACACGCTGCTCAGAGGTGGCCACTGCTCTTTTTTCAAACACGGGACAGCTTTAACCTTGAGGGCCAGTTTTTCCCTCCAAGAGAGCTGGAAGTAGAGCTCTAAAGTTACACCTCAGAGGCCTTTGCAGTGTTAGATTTTCACTGTTGTTTTTTTTTCAGCAGAGGTTTTTTATATGTTGAGTAGGAAGTTCAGTGGGTTTAACACCTGATTTCACGCTGTATAGCACCTGATAATTTGCATTTGACATTTTGCCACCTCTCCAATGGGAAGTGTTTGAATTTTTTAATTTTTTACCAGCAATTTACTTACTCGGGTGCTACCATAACATAGAAACTATTGCTTCCCTTTGATCCAGGGTGGTGTTTTGTAAAGTCTGATTACAGCGAGGTCTTTAATTTCAAGCCCTACGGTCGATACCTGTAACCACATAACCCTGACACCGATCTTGACACTAACCCTCTAATTATTTTTCATGTCCCAAATGTTAATATTTACCAGGTAGAGTCAACCTCCAAACCACAGAGTGTGGTTTGCATTGTTGGTGGTATGAATTATACATCAGCTAAATAAAAATGTTAACCTTTCCCACTAAGGTAATTAGATAAACAGATCTCACTCCTGAGCAGGGCTCGAGCAGTTCTGTAAATGCAGAAATGTTTCTGAATTCCCTCGCACGAGCAGAGCTCCCGGGACACAAATCGCAGCCGAGGAGGTCTCAGTGAGCGGTGGCTGTGGGAAGTCTCTGGGGCTGGAGAGTCACCAACACCAATCCTCTGTGCACAGGCTCCCCCTGATGGAAATTAAAAATACCAAACAACGCTTTCCCCCCTCCCGGCTGCTCCGAGCTGGTTTGTCTGAAGCCACTTCTCGTGTTTTGACACTCAGCGTTTGAAATGCAGATGATTTAAGGAACTGGCTGCTGCTCCTCGTGACACCCGGGAGTGGCTGATGGCTTGTGCGTGCTCATGGCCAACACTGGGAACTCCTTGTGTCGGTCAGGAAGAGAAGGGAAGCTCTCTGTGCGGTGAGAAGGACTGAGGTGCCACAGGGAGAGCTGTGGCCCTGCACAGACACCTCAACAATCCCCCCTGGGCATCCCCGGCAGAGCTGCCCAAGCTCCCAGAGCTTTGGCAGCCTCGGGGACAACGAAGGAAAAAGGAAAGGAAGGAGGGAGGAGGAGGAGGAGGAGGAGACAGTCCAACAGTCCAGCCTGAGCCTGCCCCAGCCCAGCTCCAGCTGCTCCCTGGATCATGCTGCTGGTCAAGAGAGTGAAGAGATCAGAGTTACCCCTCAGGAGGATGTTGAAGACCACAGTGAGGTCTCCCATCAGTCTTCTCCATCTGAACAAACCAAGTCCCCTCAGCTGCTCCTCTTCAGACCCTTCCTCTTCCTCATGTCCATCCTTTGGACACTCTCTAATGGTTTTTTATATTGTGGCACCCAAACTGCCCCAGCACTGGAGGTGAGGCTGCCTCAGCCCAGCACAGAGCAGGACAATCCCTCCCTGGCCCCTGCTGTCCCAGGACAGGGCTGTCCCTCCTGGCTCCCGGCATTGCTGACTCAGATCCAGCTGGCCATGGACCTGCACCCCCAGGTCCCTTCCTGCAGCAGAGGGGAAAAATGTGTAATTAATACCAGAGCCAGAATACAGCTAATACACACCTTGTTTCAGTGCAATTGGTGGATAATTACTCTTCCCTAATTGTGTGGAAGTTAATATGACTTTCAGCATTGCCCTCTCGTGTGTGACGGAAGGAGAGAGGCTCCTGCACCAGTGGAATTGCTCCCTTCTCCGATCAGAGTCTGAAAAACCCCTTGGTGCTGTAAATACGGCCAGGGATGGTTACTGGGGTCGGCAGAGGGGTGGCAGGTGTGGGATCCCTGCGGCAGGAGAGGTTTTAGGGCAGGACAGGAGTGGAGGTGCCTGGTGCTCAGCAGCCAAGGCAGGCTCATTACGCCTGACATCCTTCTCTCAGCACTAATCATTTTTCCATTTCAACAACGGCTGTTTACAGCAGCTGCTGCCTTATGTTTGGTTTGATCCTGCTCCAGATTTTGCAAGTGATTAAAATGTTGCTAATAAAGATATTTTAACTAGGATTTGCATGTTGACTCGCCTTTTCCAGCTACAAAGATCTCAGCACCGCTGCTTTCTGTGGCTGCTGGCCACTCCAGGGGTGAGCCGGTGGCCTCCAGAGCAGCAGTGCAGCCTCATCCAGGCTGTGCTCCCCTCTCCAGGAGCAGCAGGGAGGGTGGGGAAGGGCTGGATTCTGGAAGGAATCCCGGTGCCCTTGTACGTGCATGATAGGGAGATTATCTTACACACATTCCCTTGTACGTTCCCCTGCCTTACCACATACTCGGCTGATTTCTGCTGGAATATTGTAATTGCATTCATATGCTCCAATAGCAAGGGCAGCTGCAAGTATTTCCAGATAAAACCTGTGCTGGTGCCGAGGGCTCTGGGGCAGCCCTGTATCCCCAGCTACACCAGGCGCTGGGCAAGGAGCAAGAGACTTTTCTGCCTCTCTAAAATGATCCCGTGGTGCAGCAAGCATCAAAATCCCTGAGGGAGCTGCGTGGTTCTCACCCCACGCTCCATCACCCCTGAAATCTCAGGGGTGTGCTCACAGAACCCAGGGAGCAGGCTGGCAGCTGGGTACCCGAGCATCCCTGCCCCTCCCTGAATTTGGGAGGGTTTGGCAGTACCTGGGAGCTGGGTACCCGAGCATCCCTGCCCCTCCCTGTGCTCGGGAGGGTTTGGCGGTGCCAGGGCTGGCTGGCAGCAGGCAGTGGAGCAGCAGAGGGTGCTCTGGCTGCACCAGCCGGGCTGCAGGCTGGGCACGGCGTGTGGAGCACAGCGAGGAGCGGCTCCGCATCCCAGTGAGCCTCATCCCTGTGCCCGCTTCTCCCCAGCCCCTCCCTCCCTCCCTCCGCCCGTGGAAACGCTCCCTTCTGGACTGGGGAAAAAAAAAAAAAAAAAAAAAAAAAAAAAAAAAAAAAAAGAGAGAGAGAGAGAAAAAAAAAAGAGAGGAAAAAAGAGCTTTTGGGTGAGTGCCAGAGAACAGTGAGGGGCTCGTGGGTTGGCATCTGGACGTGACACTCGAGCAAACCCGTCCCCTCATGCTCAGTGTGACTCAGGCATTTTTAATTACTGGTACAGAAGAAAGCAAAGCTCATGGTGGGTTTTGTTCAGCCCTTCATTCATGCCTGCAGCTCCAGGGTCGTGCTATTGACTTGGCTCGAATGACCCCCAGGACACAGTCCCTGCCACAGAAATAACCAGCACACTCATGCCAGCCCAGCACAGGGAGAAATGAATAATAATGCAAGGAGAGAGAAAATTTATAGCAAAGAAAGGTTCAAAATACTGTTTAATGAGCACACTGCTGATGTAACTGTTGTTGGAAATTCCTGCTGAAGGCTGCATGTTTGCCAGACAAAGCCCAGGATTAAGATTGGGTTTCTGTGGCAGATTATCTGCTCTTTTTATATCACCTCACATCTCCTTCCTCTCTTTCTTTTTGTCTGTCACACTCAGTTATCTTGTAAACCCTTTAATTCTGCTCTGCACATATCCACAGCTTGCCTGGATGGAGACCTGACTTGAATTATGCCTTGAACTGCTCATACAGTACTAATTACATTAATAATAATTGACTTGACTGGGCTTTGGATCAACCTCTGAAGGAATACATTTGCATCTCATTACTTACCCTGGTGTTCTGCATGTGTTTGCAGAGGCTGGAGGGCCTGGAAGAGGCAGCCAGCAGGAGGGTCCCTGGGCAGTGGAGAAGGACACAGGTCCTGCCTGTGGGAACGCTGGAAAACCAGGACCCGTTTTTGGTGCTTTGTGCCAGGATTCTGGGGGATGTCACTGTCTGGCAGCTCCAGCTGATGTGAAACTCATGAGGCACCTGCCCACAAAGGGACCCAGGCAGGTTAAACAGGTTGTTTTCCCCCTCCTCACAGCAGGGTCCTCATGTCCTGAATTCTCAGAATTCCAACAGATGTTTTAGGTTTGCTCCATTGGGATTTGGCAGGCTGTGGACAGCCAGTGCTGTTCTGGGTGTCAGCTCATCCATCGGTCCAGGGGAGGGATTTGTTGATTCAGTGAGTGTTTTGTTGACATGGAATTGTTGGGTCAGATACTCACACCTGAATTTCTTCTGTTTCCCTGAAATATCTCAGTCTCTGTTCTGCCTTGTGGGAATGTGTGACCCCCTGAACAAACACTGGAGAAGGAAATTCATCTCCAGGGCCACTTCCAGCCCTGGTGGACACAGACTCTGTGCTGCAGGGTGTATCCACACCAGTCTTGCAGCAGTAATATCATCTGGGAGTGTCAGCAAAGGCTGGAGGTCTTTGGGGTTTGGTTTGCAGCGTGCATACAAACACTGCTCTTTGATATCCACATCGGTCCAGGGGGAAAACTGCTGGGAAAAACCTTTGATTTCAGCATTCTGAAGGCAAATATGTATGTGCCAGTTCCCAGGACAGAGTGAAAGCAGGAAAGTCGAGGCATATTACAAACAAGATATGAAAAGAAATAAGAGAAGTAGGGAAGAAATGCAAAGACAGAAATATTTAGCAATTTTCCTTTCCTTCAGTTATACCTGGGAACCACCTCAAAGCCAAAGGGGAGGCCTGAGAGTGCACAGGAGATGTTTAAGCCATAGCAGAAGGAAATAAAGAGTGACAGTATTTTTGGGGAGCCCTGGCTAACACTGAGCACCCCAGGTAGGAGTGGGAAGAACAAATACACAAGAATGGAGGTGACAGCAGTAGCAAACAACCATCAACAGGATAGAAAGTAAACAAGGACCTAAATGCAACAAAAGAGACTTATTTTTCTCTAATGAGTCATGACTAAGAGCATTATTTCCTTTCATCATTAGAGATCTGAATTTCTAGAGTCCCTTTTCTCACTCAAATGAGGACGCATCACTTTAGGTCTATGCTGGAAACACGGATCAAAACCTTTATTTAAGGCCTTCCCCTGTCTTTCCTGGATGCTTCCTGAAGGAATAGCCTAATCAGTGCTTCAGGGATGCAGGAGACTGGAAAATGTGTGCAATGTGATGCCTCTTTATGTTTAATAAAATCAGATTCTTTGCTATTTTAAACCTTTGAACATTTGTGGCTGTAACTCACTAAAGGGAAGGTGCCAAAGCCTGTAAAGATGTCCCAGCACTGGTTTTGTTGGTATCTGGTGCTGAGAAGTTAAATTAATAGATTATCCCTTTTGGGGTAATTAAAATGCATTTGTTGGTCTGGCCACCTTCTCCCATATCTTGATTTTCAAATTTCCATTAAGCTAATAAAATAGGCTGGCATCCTGCCTGCTCCATAGCCAACAGAAGATACATTAAGTCTGTATTTCATTAACTAACAATATATTGACCTTATCATATGACAGTTTCTGGATATTAACATTTAGCCCCTCTTATCTCTGGTACATTCTCCTAAGGATCTTGATGTACTTTCAAACAGTCATTTCAATCCCACTGTCCTTTTGTGTGCTAAAATTGTATTGCCATCCTTGTCACACACATCAAAGAACTGCACATTGCAGAGCATTCTCATAACCCTCAAAATCTGTTGCAAAGCATTTTACAAAATGCAGATTTTAATATCACTGTGGCATTCATCGAAATTGAAATCTATTGAAAGATCTAAAAGTTGTTCATTAAGAAAACACAATTCAGACGAGAGAAATGACTTTGTTGGCAATGATAAATTTGTGCAGTGCTTTTGCTGATTACCTTAAGTAAAAACATTATGCTAACTCTTCCTGATGTGCAGCCTGAGCCTCCCCCGGCCCTGGCTGTGCCCTCTTGTCCTGTTGCTGTTCCCTGGCAGCAGAGCCCAACTCTGTCAGGGAGTGCTGGGGCTGCCCTGAGCCTCGTCCAGGATGAACACCCCCAGCTCCCTCAGCTGCTCCTCACATCACTTGTGCTCCACACCCCTCACCAGCCTTGCTGCCCCTCTCTGGACATGCTCCAGCCCCTCCATGTCCTTCTGAACCTGGGGACCAGGACTGGGCACGGTGCCTGAGGTGCTGCCCAACCAGTGCCGAGTACAGGGGGAGTCCCTGCCCTGCTCCTGCTGGCCACACCATTGCTGATCCAGAAACAGACACATTTTCAGTTTTCTCCTTATCCCAAATTGCTTGTGGGCCAGGGAGGTGGTGATGGCTCTTGGGCTCCTGGCAGGGCTGCAATTGCTCACGTTTCAGTGCAGCTGAGCGACAGCAGGACACAGATGTGTGAGCTGCAGGCCAGGCTCCTCATCCTGCGAGGCTGCCAGTGCAGTCCTGCAGCCTGTGGTGTTTGTCTGGGCTCTGATGGGAAATGGAACCCTGCAGGCTCTGTGTGCTGATAGGAATTCTCTGCCTGTGTGGTACGAGGTGAGAGCACAGCCAGCGTTTCATGCACTCCTCCAGTGATTCATTTCCTACCTTCCCTGGGAACTGCCCTCTGTGCATTCTGGACATCTCCCTGCCCGTGGACACGTAGGCCTGTAGGAACAGGCTGCAGGGTAGGTGCAGAAAGGCTTCAGTCCCAGCTCCAGGTAGAATGGGAATATTTTGACTGTGTATTTTATCTCCCTTTCATTTATGGCTGCACTCACCTCATCCTTGGGAATGCCTCTGAGGCTGAATTTCTCAATTGTTTGCTGCAGGAGAGCACCTCCATAGCACTCTATCCTCTCCATCCTCAGGGGAATATGAGAGCCTCCTGTCCCTGTGTGTGATGTTCCAGGCCCTCCGGGGGCACTCCTGGGTAAGGGAACAGCACCGGCAGCACCTGAGCCAGGGGTGCCCCTGGAGCAGCGCCTCTCGTGTACGATGCCTTTATAAAATGTCCCAACATATAACAGGTGTTGCAATCGCACTCTTGTGCTTTTGAGAACTGCCATAAGAGCCCTGAGAAAATTATGGATCTTCTTCTGGAGGGGGTGTGGATGGTCATGGTGTGATTGTGATCACAGAATCCCAGAATGGCTTGAGTTGAAGGAACCTCAAAGCTCATCCAGTGCCACCCCAGCCATGGCAGGGACACCTCCCACTGTCCCAGGGTGCTCCAAGCCCTGTCCAGCCTGGCTTTGGGCACTGCCAGGGATCCAGGGGCAGCCCCAGCTGCTCTGGGCACCCTGTGCCAGGGCCTGCCCACCCTGCCAGGGAACAATGTATTCCCAAAAAGGACTGGGAAGACAGCTGCAGGGAATGGAAGCAAAGCTGGCAAGGAAGGAGGTTGTGGATGACCATGTCTTGTTTTAGGATGGAAACACTTCTATCCAGCATCCACCAGCTCCAGACAGCCTGTTGTGGTACAGGAGCAGATCCTTTTTGCTAAGAGAGCAGGAGGTAGAGCAGCAGGTTGCCTAGCTGGGACCACTGCCTTTAGAGGGCCTAAACTGTTCTTGGCCCCAGAGCAGCAGCTGTCTCCAGGCAGCTGTGGAGCTTCATCCAGAAAAGATGAAATGTGGACATTTCCTGCCAAGCAAACATCTTCCAGCTGGCAGCCACTTAGTGCCTACCTGTGTTTGCTGCTCGTCCTGACATGCCACCACAAGTTGTAAACGATCCTCCATTCCCTTGGGAGTGTCCTACTGCCACTTGATGAGCTGAGAGAGCACCAGGGAATCCAAACCATCCAATCCAAACCCCCAGACCATCCTGGATCCCGGGGAGCTGGGCTCCTTGTGTTCTCTGCTGCCGCTGCTGGGCTGTGCTGCAGGGGCAGGCAGAGCTGACCCACCAGGGCTGTGGTGCCACAGAGCTGCAGGTCCCAGCAGACCCCCCAAAAACCACTCCTGATTGTTGAGCTGTTTCCCCTCGGCAGCCCTCTGTGCGAGGGCTCAGATGGCAGCACGGAGAAGTGTGACTCGCAGGTACAGAACAATGCAAAATTTGTTCTTACAGTGTAAGTCGATTTCCATGTACAAACCCTCCTCTCCTCGTGCCACACTCTATCAGCCTGGAGCCGGTGGAAATCATGTGCTGTTAGGAGCCTGTGAGAGATTTATGCCACGGGAACAATGGAAGCCTGTTGTTCCGATGAGATGATATATGCTGAACACTTTCAGACTATATATTTAACCAGAAAAAGTTTCAAAGCTCTGATATATGCAATAGAAGACTCATTATGCTGTACAGATTTGTACTCTCCCTAGTCTGATCTGATTGCACCTCTACATCATCTCCTGCCGTCTGTCAGTGCCTACTGGAGTGCTCGAAGCTTGGGACTAATCCAGGAGGGAGGGAGAACATCCAGGAGGGAGTGTGGGATTTTCTGCTGATTGACTGGAATGCAGCGTGAGGCAGCGTGTGCTACACCGAGGGGACAGGTTTGGAGAGGCTTTAGCTCAGCCTGGGAGCTGGGACAGGTTTGGAGAGGCTTTAGCTCAGCCTGGGAGCTGGGACAGGTTTGGAGAGGCTTTAGCTCAGCCTGGGAGCTGGGACAGGTTTGGAGAGGCTTTAGCTCAGCCTGGGAGCTGGGACAGGTTTGGAGAGGCTTTAGCTCAGCCTGGGAGCTTTAGGTTGGACAAATGGGAGAAGAAAAGCCCCTCAGTCAGTGTATTTGTTTAAAATACACATGCACATAAGGGCAGTTGCCTGGGCTGGTGGCACTTCCAAGTGCCACACTTCAGGTGCCTCAGTCTGCCCATCTGAAGAGGAATTTTAGCAGCTCTCTAGTACCTCAGGAGCTGCTCCTGACACAGCAAATCCTGAGCATGAGGCATTCCAGTATCCTTGGAAAGAAGTCACTCACTGGGTTTTCTTTTCAGAAAACTTCTGGAGAGGCTTGGCAGTGTCCTGGGACAAGAAGAAATTCTTGGCAGGTGCTTGCCAGGGCAGCTCAGTGCAGGCCTTGTTCCCTTTTGCTGCTGTGTGTACATGACAGACTGGGTGGGGACTGCAGGACTCCTAGCTGATCAATGGCCATGATGTCATCCCCAGCTGGGACATATTTTACAGAGGATTGCACTTGTCCCCTCCCTCACGTTCCCAGACTCCTGTAATTATGCTCCAGGCCAGTAATGAGCACGTCTGAGCCGCAGAGAGCCAAGCCCAGCTCCCCCAAAGTCGTGGCACCTGGAGCTCATCCCAAGGGGCAGCTCCATCCCAGTGCTGGTCCTGGCAGGTGCTGGAGCCTGCAGAGCTGCTCTGCTGGGATCCTGGAATGTTCTTCTTCTCAGGTACCTACACAGGTCTGCCAGCAGAGCTGCACATCCAGGGAGCTGCCAAGTATCCCAGGAATAGGTGGTTGAGACACCACTGAGCATGACTCAGACCCTCTAAAAGGAGTGTGGTTAGTAAGTTCCATCAGAAAATGCTTATTGTATTTTAAAGGTCATTTTCCAAAAAGGAATTTTCCAGATTTGATGGAATTTTACCCTTCAGGTCATTCATTTTGTCAAAATCCACCTGCACTCCCTTCTTAAATTTCGTTTTGGTCCATCACACATGGATTCAAAATAAGGGCCATAAATTTTTTTCAGAACTAAGAATATAACTCTTAGTTAATAACTATCTTCAGAACTTAATTGTTTCCCCTCAAAAGCCTCCTGGGAACTAACAGTATTAGGATACCACAGAGAAATTTTAATCTAGAAGAATTCAGTCTGTGTACATCCAGCTGTTGTTGTCCATACTATTTGAAATGGGGAGTAGATCTGAGGACTTGTAGATCCCACTGTTTTCACTATAATCAGAAATAATTTACTGTACAGCTGCTAAATGTGACCTCCCAGGATGTCCTCAGGCTCTCACCTGAAGAGCTGCAGCAGCTTTTCTCTGTCCGTAGTCTGAAGCATTTTGAGTTAAACTGTGTGTGAGGATGGGAGAGAAGAGCGTGGCCCAGGGAGATGAGGAGCAGGATGGGCTGGTCTTGTCTGCTACTCCCAGGAGCTGCTGGAAGGGCTGAGCTCCGGACACTGCTGCTCTCCTGAGCCCGTGTGGATCAGCAGCATGTTGGGAGCCTCCTGCCACAGAAAAGGAAAGCTGGGCTTTGCAAGCAGCTCATCTTTCAGCCGGGAATACGAGAAAGGGGAGAGATTCCCAAAAATGCTGGGCGGCCTTTGGAGAGCTGAGCCGGCAAGCCCTGGGCCCGGCACTCTGACTTCATGTGGATCCTGCTGAAGAGGGGAAATTTGAGCTGAGCTGTGTTGAAAATCTGTCCAACCCAAGCATTTTAAAGATATTTAGGCCTTGTTCCACTCACTGTTGCAAGACTTGAGCGAGACAGGTTAGAGCTTTCAATTCCCTTGAAAGTGGTGCCAGGGAAACATCGAAGTCTGTTCTAAAGCTCTGTGCCTTCATCAAGGATCTTTAAAACCAGGCTGGAGATTATTTGCCTAAAATCATGCAGATTCAGGGTTGTATTTTTAATTGCAAGACTTCCATTTCCTTATAGATAGCCCCAGCAGAAAATAATGGGATGAGAAATAAAAAAGAATTAGATGATTCTCTTTAGAAATTCCTTAAAATATGTGAATATGGCAAAGGCTGGGTGTCACCTGTTCTGCTGTGCTTCTGAGAGATAACTTGTCTTGGCTCTTGGTTTCTCCCTGAAAGCCTGGACTTTTGGTTTGGAAAAGATAATATCCAAACCATATGTCTAATGATTGATTCCTCTGGATGTATGTCCAGCCTGTGTAATGCTCTCTTAAGGGAACAAACACGGATGTGGTTGAGGCAGCAGCATGGGAACACTCATTTAATCAGTGTTTTTTAGTCAATATTTACTAATAAGACAAAACAACTTTTTGTTCTTTGGGGAATATAACATTGTATTTCCTAATATAACAGCTTATGGATGAAGCTCTTCATTAACCCATTCCAGGTTCTCCTCATGCATCACCAATACAAAAAAAAAAAAAAAATCAGTTTCTTTAAAATGCTGCTCTAATTTGATCTATTAATAATATTTCTCTAGAAGTTTTCTAGTGAATAATTTTTTAATCATCAATGATTTTTACTTCAACTTCATGCTCTGGCCTCATCATTAACATACAGTAGAATATCATTTGTGAGGCCCAACAAACTTTAGTTAGAGTTGTGCTCCTTGGAGAGCTGTGGGGTTTTCAAGATGATCTTGCAGAGCTGATCATCTGAGCTGAACCCCCATCCTCTGCTCCTGATCTGGCAGCAGCCTCCAGTGCCTTTTAGGCTTGGTTCTTAATTTGCTCTGCTGTTGTTGCAAAAAAAAGCAATGGCAGGAGATGATCAAAAGTGCAGGAGAGTCCTGCTGGCAGCTGATGGAGCCACACTGCCCACCCTGAGAATATTACAGGCACTGATGACCCACTGCTCCTTTTTTGGTTTTTGTTTGCAATTTTAAAGATCTTGGTATGTCCCAGACTGCACCAGTGTCCAGCTTAGTGTGAGAGCTGGGGAAAGATGCATTTTACCCAGAAATACAATTTATTGTTTGACTCAGCCATGGCTCCCTCCCTCAGCTCTGATACACGAGCCCTGAGCATGCTGCAGCAGTGTGAGAAGGATCTCTCCCCTTCCCTTGCCCTCCTTCCCCTGTGAAAGCCACCCTGGTGCAGCCCCCCAAACTCTCTGTGGGAGAGTGGAGCAGTTTATCCCTTGTGTAGGATAAAGCTGGAAATCGAGGTTGTGCCTGGGAAATAACATTAAATGTGAAAACATGCTGGGGTAGCCAACTTGGTTTTGGATCCCTCGATCTAATCTCGGAATTTTTACAGCCAGTTGTGCTCAGCAGAGCATCCCTGGGATGTGCCGGGGAATAGATGTTTGCAGAACATCTATGAAGTGAGGGCTACTGGAATGACTCTCCATGTGCAACAGGAGTCCCTGTGAGTGCTGGATTCGGGTGGTGCCATCCAGGCTTGCTGTTGTCTCCTGGGTGGAGACACCTCCCTCAGTGCTGCAGAGGAGCAGGAGATTGGGCAAAACAATGGCAAGGCCCCAGCAGCAAGCAATGTGTGCTCTTGGGGAGCACAAGTCAAGTCATTCTTGTCATCAGACATCCCAGCCACCTGCAGGGATACCTGGGGGAGAAATTAGGGCAGCCAAACACATATTGTTTCTTTTGTTGGAAGTGCCAAGCTCGGTGGAGATGAATTGGCCATCTGTTCCCTCCCAGCCACACTCTGGCAAGCCGTAAAGCTCCTTTTTATACCTTGCCACTTTCCATCAGTGCTAACAAAAGTCAGGGGGAGTTGCTTGGTTTTTCATCAGAACATTCTCCCCTCTGACAGCGTGCAACCAAGAGCCTTTTTCCACGCAGCACTGCTCTCCCCTGGCCCCTCTGTGTTTGCACAGGACCTTCAGGTGCCTTATCTCTGAGCAGGGGTAACCAGACACCTCTTCAGGCCTGAAACCCAACCCTCACCGGAGAGGCCAACAAAGAGCTCTTGTCCCAGCCAACACTGTTCATCCTGGTCAGTCCTGGGCTGGCACCGTCCCCAGCCTCGCCCTGCAGGATCACAGCTCTCCCTGGGGCTGGGTCACAGCCTCAGCTCTCCCTGGGGCTGGGTCACGGCCTCCTCCCAGCGCCTTCCTATCACAGACGGGTCCTTGGTCACATCCTGATGGGTGCTGAGGCTGCAGAGAATCCTCAGCCAGGCTCTGGGAGCTGTGGAGCCCCTGGGTGCTCCAGCTCTTCTTGTGTCTGATGCAGCGTGTGTGACTCCCTGTGGCAGTCATTGCCATCCTCTGTCATGGGACAGTTCTGTCAGCATGGGAATGTGGAATTCAGCCTGTGTGCAGCACACCTGGCAGAGCACCGTGTGTTATACACAACATAAACCACGACAGTAACTGCATGGCCACAGCTACATTTCTAGTTAGATACATATATATGTGTATATGTAATTATGCCTTACTCTGCTGAGCTGTTGTTCATGAGAACAAAATCTCTCCCTGCCATCCCCCTGTCCCTGTGGCCACTCAGAGGTAGGGAAGGGGCTCTTGGGGAAGCACAGGGGCCAGAGGTGACTCTGCTTTCTGAGAAGGTGAAGCTCCTGCCTGGAGAGCCGGTTTTGTATATATTCACATTTTCCAAATTCCTGTAAATACTTCTACTAATACTAAATCTTTACAGTGTTTTTCCCTTCCTGAATGGCTGTGTCTGAGTGCAGGCCAGCCAGCTGGGTTCTCCTGTGTTAGCTTTCTGTAGGAATGGATTTTAAAGCTCTGTTTTGCTAAACAAAATTACACCCTTAGAAGACATTTCTGAGCTTTGTAAACTTGACAGTGAAGCCTCATTGTGTTCAGTTTGATGTTTTTTAGTATCATTGACAGAGAAAGAAATCAGACACTGCTTTGGTTCCAATGCGATTTCTTGCTGTAGAAATACAGAAAATATTCCATTTGAATTTTCCCTCCAGATAGTTTTATTAGAGAGATGCGAGGGAGGGCCCTAAGTTTGTGTCTCTCTTTCAGAAGTTTTTATTCCAGCTTCCTTTCCTTGGCATAAACATTCCATGTCCTGGCTGCATTGTTGGGGAGCAGTCTGGGATTTTGGAGCCCCAGCCCCTGCCCAGGGGCTGTTTTTGGAGGCCACAGCCCCCCAGATGCCCACCTTGCTCTGCCCTGCTCCTCCTGACAGCAGCAGAGCAGTTTGCTCTCCAGAGCCCCCAGACTGAAGTCAGCAGCATCAAACAAATGTCCTGCGAGAACTGCCAGGCCATTAAATTAGGGAATAAATAATCCCAGGCTATTGAGGTACCTAATTAACTTCTGTGTGATTCCTAGAGTACCATTTAATGTTTGGGTGCTGGAAGGGGACCAGGGAATATTTACTGTGCATCTCAGCACTGCGGGTTGCTGCTGGCAGGTAACGAAACCCAGCCACTGGCCCTGGAGGGGAAGGCAGGCCTGCTGATCTCTGCAAATGCTGATAACTGATCACATGAAGGCAGCTGTAACAAAGACTGGGAACTGGAGGAATTCAAAACTCTCTTGCTGGGCCACAGTCCCTCCCTGCTCCCTGCAGCACAGGGCAGAGGAGATGTGCACACTGCAGGGGAGTTTGATCCAAAGTCAGCCTCTCTATTCCAGAAGGACTTGCACACCTCTGGGGCTCAGCCTTGCCGTCCCACCCCCTGGCACTCCACGGCTTCAGTGCCATTTGCAGTTGACACCAGTGCAGCAACAAAGGTAACAACGCCCCTTCGGTGGAGTTTTGTGATCTGGGTTTTGTGTGTGTTACAGAAGGGAGACAAACTGTGATTCTTGCTTTGTATTGATGCATTAGACAAAAGAAATCACTCTGGGGCACTTGAAACTTGCCTGGTATTAATGAGCACCAAGGAGTGGTGCCAGAGCATCGCTGGTAATGCACCAAAATGACCTGGTTTTGTGTTTCACCCTGGAAGGCTCCTAGAGCTGATCCCACGGAGCTGAACCTGGCCAGCAGCTGCAATGCAAACTCCTGTGCTGAAATCCAACACTGACAGCAAAGTCCAGCCCCATGGGTGGCAGGGAAAATCACTGCAGAGGAGAAGGGATCCTCCAAAAAGCGTGCTGGGCTCTAATACCAACCTGTCTGCTTGGATTATCTGCACCAGGGGCTGTGGCTGAGACTTCTGCTAAAGGCAGGGCCAGGCAGAGCTGCTGGTGCTGTGCTCACTCCCATCCTTGGAGCAGTGTGTGTGAGGGAATTGTCTTTTCTTGAGTTGTTCCAGGCTTCTGCAGCCAGGAGAGAAGCTGTACTTACCTCACCCTGCCCTGAACCATGGTGGGCTGGTGGGCAGCAGGACATGGCACATATCCTGCCCTGGATCCTAGCCCTGCATCCCAAACCAGTATCCCATTCCTGCATCCCATCTCAGCATCACATCCCTGTATCCCGTCCCTGTATCCCATTCCTGCATCCTGCCCTGTATCCCATCCCTGTATCCCATTCCTGCATCCTGCCCTGTATCCCATCCCTGTATCCCATTCCTGCATCCTGCCCTGTATCCCATCCCTGTATCCCATTCCTGCATCCCAGTCCCGCATTCTGCGTGTGGCGATGCCCTGGCCCCGTCGCTCCTGGGTATTTTCAAGACCCGGTTTTGCCACAGTGCTCGGTTGGCAGCAGCCGGGGCTCGCTGCGGGGCCGGGCAGGGCCCGGGGGGGGAGCAGGACAGGGCCCGGAGCGGGACAGGGCCCGGAGCGGGACAGGGCCCGGAGCGGGACAGGGCCCGGAGCGAGCGGGACAGGGCCCGGAGCGGGACAGGGCCCGGAGCGAGCGGGACAGGGCCCGGAGCGGGACAGGGCCCGGAGCGGGACAGGGCCCGGAGCGAGCGGGACAGGGCCCGGAGCGGGACAGGGCCCGGCCCGGAGCGGGACAGGGCCCGGAGCGGGACAGGGCCCGGCCCGGAGCGGGACAGGGCCCGGAGCGAGCGGGACAGGGCCCGGCCCGGAGCGGGACAGGGCCCGGAGCGGGACAGGGCCCGGAGCGAGCGGGACAGGGCCCGGAGCGAGCGGGACAGGGCCCGGAGCGGGACAGGGCCCGGAGCGAGCGGGACAGGGCCCGGAGCGAGCGGGACAGGGCCCGGCGGAGAGCGCTGCCCCTGGCCCGGAGCTGCGGTGTGCTGCCAGCCGAGCGGACCAGCTCAGCCCTCGGGCCTTCCTTGCTCCCTGCCCGTGCAAACACAGCCCTCCAAGGATTCACCCCGGGGCTCCTCTCAGCGCTGAGCAGCAAGTGCAGCTCCTGGAGGGACAGGACGGAGACAGCTCCTACCCACGAGCCGGGGATCGGGGCTGCAGCATCTCCTGTCCTGCTCCTCGCTCTCAGCGTGGCTCACTCGTGTCCGTGCATCGCAGAACGAGTCCCCATCCTCCCAAGGCAGGCTCCAGCCGCGGCAGTAAATTATCCACAGACACATGACACAGTCGGACTGTCGGGCTCGGGTTTTTCCGCTCTCTGTGTTTAATTTGACTCAGCAGTGTCGCCCTGTTTCTGCAGATTACAGAGTCCACGCTCTCCATCATTTCTATTGCTCCCAAAAGGAGGGAATTTTGCTTTATTTCTTTCTCGTGCGCTTGCACCTGCCGTGTTTTATTGTCCTCTTTAACCCTTTCTCTGCACGGGGGTGTTCCCCCAGGCTCTGCCGTGCTGCAGGAGCTCAGGGCTTTGCATGGCTGGGAGGGCAGGCTCAGGAGGAACAGGAGGGGAGGCAGAGCAATCCACAGCACTGGGCAGCCGGACGCCCTGCTGGTATCCAGCCCTGCTCTAAAAATGTGGATTCAAACGTTATCCCCGAGGTGTTCCCATCATCCCTGACTGGCCCAGCAGCTCCATCCTGCAGCCAGCTGGGATTGGTTCTACTGGAGACGGGGAAGCTTCCAGCAGCTTCTCACAGGAACCACCCCCGGAGCCCCCCTGCAACCCCAATTAACAAATCAGTGAATGCATCCCACTTGCAGTGGGGTAGGGTTTGACATCAATGGGATGTGGCTGCCACCTGCACCCCAGGCCCTGCCAACCCCCAGGGACCTCAACAACCTGCCCTGGGCAAACAGCTCTGCAGGCTGGACCTCTGAGCTGGGCTCCGCACTCTGGAGGAGGATTACAGGCAAAGGATGGGGAGTGCCCACTTCTCATCACCTGGAGAGGGAGGGAATCAGTGATGGACAGAGGAATCGTGTAAGGATGTAGGCTAGGGAGAAGGGAAGCTCACAGTCCAGAATAAAGACAGAACCCTCATGAGGTGGTGTGGAAATTTCAAAATATGGCTGTGTGTGCTCCCATGCTTCTGGAACATCCTCAGATCCTGCAGGGATCCAGTCAGAGGCTTTCCTCAGGCTCAGCTCCCTGTATGCCCCACTAGGATCCAAGACTTCTTTCTCACCTGCATTCTCTGCTGGAGATTGGTTTCATTCCCACCATGGACGTCCAGCCCTTCCTGGGAGGTGCCCAGCCCTGGCTGCTGTCACTGCTGCAGCCACACACCAGAGCTCTGTGGCCAAGGCTGTCAAGAGATCACAGCATCACTTACACCACGATGTGGTTTTCTTGGCAGCAGCTCAGCTACTGTCGTGGCTGGAGACAGATTAGATGGGAAGGCAGCAGGAAAGCAGGAGCTGAACTGCATTGGAAAGATGTGTGTGACAGTGGCTGCAGAGGTGTAAAACCATCTCCTCCTTGCAGGTACAGCTATCTCCAGGTGGCTGCAGGGATGTAAGCAGGGGGAAATGCAGGTTTGTTCGGGTGTGTTTATAATCCCTCACTAAATTCCCCTGCTCAGCCCCACAGCGTCTCAGCTCCAGCTTCTCCCAGGTGCATACTTTGAGGAAAATCCCTCAGTTCCAAACTCATGCGACCTTTACTGCTGCTGCTGACTTCAGTGTTGTTCCTGTAGGACATCCCAAACCTAGTCAAATGTTTCCAGAGGAGGAATTAATTATAGGACATTCTTCCCATGTTTTATGACATTAGCTGGAGCTCCCATCCAAGAACTGAAGAGCCCACATTTGTTTGATTATCCACTGCAATGCTTGTTTTTCTTCCCATCAGACAGAAATGGGCTTGTCAGAGCTGCTGTCACTGCAGGGGCAGGGAGAAAGGGCTGAGAGAGAGGATGTGTGAGCTGTGCTCACCATCTCATCCACCATCCTGCCCACCTTCCTGCAGCTTCCCTCCAAGGCCCAGTTTCCTTCTGGGTATCCAATATTCCATCAGTGGGGAAGGAAAATGATGTCTGCAAAGGTGCTAATTGCTCGTGTTTATCGAAAACCTGCAGGGAGGTGGGGGAAGCTGCTCCAGGGTGATTTATGGCCCCGTGCACCAGCGAATGCTTCACGCAGGGCTGGGCTCTTCTTTCAAAGCTGAGTGTTTAGGACAGGGATGATTAGAGGTGACTGACCTAGCACATGAGTCAGGCTCTAATAATGAACAAACCATGCAAATATCTGTTCGTAAATGACAAGAGCTGCAGCAAATGAATGCTCCACAGCTTGGCTCTGCGACAGTGAGAAAGCCAAGGGGAAAGCACTCAGGTAAGGGAGGTTAGTGGGCAGACTAACCCAGATCAGGCTGTACCTCAGTCCTTGCAGCACTGCAAGGTGTGGGAGAAGCATCATGCACAGCCAGGATTTATCCAGAGAGGGCAGTGGCAGGAGGCTGATGATTCTGTGACACTTCATCATCCAACCCTGCATAATCCAAATCCTCTGCTAGCCACACACCTGATCAATTACATTTAAAGGTGACAACTTTGAATTTGGTAACAAAAGAACAAGGAATACAAAAAAAGGGCAAAATTATTAAAAGTTAAATCTCCAGGTTCTAAAGCACTTGACTGGAGGAGCCCCTGTAGCACTCACCTCTGGTTGAGGATACAGTCCTGGATGTAACTACTGAAGTCTCCTTTGACTGCTGCTGGCTTAAGAGCACTCCCTATGCAAATACACAGCAGGGGAATTCAGTGACTTTTTGCTGCAGGAAAGGTCAGGAAAGCTTTCAATTTTCTGAAAACACTTGGCCATAGAACACTGCTGCCAAAGGCACAAAGCAGAACTATATTTGCAAGTCTGTCAGACAAGAAAAGTATAAATAGGGTTTTTTTTAATATATGGAAGTGTTTTCAAGTCATCTTATTATCATAAAAATAAGATTTCAGCAGTTTATAATTCAGGAGGACTGCTGAAGGCCTGTGTGGCTAAAAGGAAGATGTTCTCACTCAGCATTGCTGAGGAAGCTGATTGACTGTGAGGGGGTGTCAGGTTTGGGTACAGGGGTCCTCTCCTAGGAGAGGTTAGGGTTGGCTGATGGGCAGTCCCTGAGCAATCCCTGTCATGGGCAGAACAGATTCAGCTTGGATAAAATTAATTTAATGCTCATTAAAACAGGCAATCTTTTTTTTTTCCTTTTTTCTTTGTCTGTCTGGTGTCTTTGCCCTTTCTTAAATCTGCTTTTCCAGAGGTGCCACCAGCATCTCTGCTGGGCTCAGCTGCACCCTGCAGAGTCAGCCTGGGCCAGGCAGAGCCAGGTGAGAGGGGCCCACAGCCCTGGGTGGCACTGGGTGCCCCTGTCTGTCCCTGGGCATCCCTGTCCATCCCTGGGTGTCTCTGTCCATCCCTGTCTGTTCCTGTTCATCCCTGTCTGTCCCTGGGTGCAGGGAGGGTCAGAGCAGGGCCAGGCTCTGCTCCTCAGGGTGCCTGCAGTGTCTCCTCTCCAGGCTGAGCAGCCTCACCCTGGAGATGCTCCAGGCCCTTCCTCAGCTCCAGGAGCCACTGTCTCTGCTGTGCTGAGCTTCCAGAGCTGGACACAGCACTCCAGAGATGTGTTTCTTAACCTGGCCTTCCCAAGAATATTAATGAGTCTGGTTCTAAAACTCTTTCCAGGAGTAGGACTGTGCTGCTCTCCTGGGGGGGCTGGTCCCAAGTGTAATTAGAGTTTTGCTCTTGGGTAACTTTCCTTCTCTTGGACCTTTTACTGTCACTTTTACTAATGAGCTTTTGCTTTAGTGCTGTGATACCTTTCTGATTTTCACTGGTTCACACATCTGAGGACCACTAGGGACCACTGGCCTTGCAGCCTGGCCCCTTCCTAACACTGTTGTATTCATTTCTGCATTTTTCTTACACTTTGTGGAGTAGGAGAAAAACCTCCTATGTTTGCAGCTAAGGCAAATCATCTTTTAAATTCCTGGAATAACAACTGGAAAAAGACTTTGGTGCCTGACTTCAGAGCAGCTCAGACTTCTTTTGGTGGCCAGCCTGCAGCCCTTTTGTGGGGACCAGCAGGAGATTGGTGCTCAGGTGGGGAGGCAGCTGCCTGGAGACCCCTCCTGCAGCCAGGGTATGGAGAGAGCCAAAGCGCACAAGTGGGGAGAGAGGTCCGGCCCCAAGGTCCACTCTGCTGTGCCAATGGACTGCAGAGCTCATTGCTCATTGCTGGCAGGACAACAGCAGGGAGAAAAACAATCCCTGAGCAGTAAATACGGGCAAAGCTTTCCATACAATGGAAAAACACAGATGCATCTGCCTTAGAGTGTCAGAGCTCTCCACAAGAGCTGCTTCCATCCCCCCGTTTCCTGCTAGCGTGGCTTTCCTGGAAATGGATGCTGTGTCCTCAGTCCAGGACTCTACTGGGGCCTCTGGCTGTGCTGCTGCTCCCTCACCTGCTTGGATGCCCCTGGAACTGCAGCATCCAGAAAGGAGCACTTCACAGAGCTCTCCCTTCAACTCTGCGGCTGAGAAGCCACGCCTGTCGAGCTGTGGGGTGAGAGAGTGGAGGCACTCACTGCTCTCAGTGTACATTTAATAAGCAGGGTCATTTGGGCTCAGCTCTGCAGAGTGGCCTTCTCTGGGTTGTCTGTATCTGGCTTTTTATGTAACATGAATTCATAGTGTAGAGAAGAGCTGGTGGACATTTCTAACGTAACTCTTCCAGAAATTACTTGTCTTTAAATACATCTAAAATGTCCATTTGGCAAATTTTCTTACTTAAAAAATTTAAAAAAATCTGGGATTTAAAAAAAAAAAAAAAAAAAGTGAATAGGGTTAAGGTAATTCAAATATTACAAGAATTTAAAAAAAAATTTTTTTTGTTTCCTTCAATTGGAATTTTTGATAAATGAAAGCTTTGGATTTGCAAGAGTTCTCTGTCCCTGAAAATTATCAACTATTTCAAAGTATCCTCAGTCTTCTCGCACTTCTCCTGTTGACCTTTGAACCATCTGGCTGATCTGGAAGAGAAGGCATGGAGGAAGCTGCCAGGTTCCCCCAGGAGGGCCCAGCTGGAGCTGCAAGGAGCAGGAGCATGAGCCTGGCACTGCGGTGGCCCTGGGACAGAAGTGTCTGGACTTGAGCTGCATCCCTTTGCCACTGCCTTCCCCATCTTAGATTCCTCCTGGGTGCACCTTGGAGTAAAGGGCAGGATTTTCTGCACAGAAACACCTTTTCCAGTGCTTTGCAGTGTCCCAAATGCTTCCAGTTTCAGACAATTGCTCCAACAAATAACAGAGCACTCACCTGATCTGTTCTTCTGGGGCAGGGATTTTCTTGCTTCGTTTTCTGCTTTTCTTTTTACCACTGGTAATTCACTGAGATGCTTCCCCACAGCTGCTGTAAGCACTGAGAATGATGGAACTGTCCTTTTCACCATTCCTTTCCCTGCTCCTCTCAGAGCCCTCCTCTCTGCTGGTAACACTCATCTGTATTGTGACTTTCCTTGCATTTTGGCAGACCTTGGGAATTTTGGCAGCAATAAATTTAATCGGATAGAATTAAGAAAAATGACAGCTTTTTGGAACAGAGAGCAAGGCTTCTTTTGGTGATTTTTCCTTTTTGTTCCTTTTTCTAGATATATCATCTAAGAGTGCTCACCTGGGACTGCTTTCATATAGAAAAAAATGTCATGTGCCTAAATTTGTATAGATTGTACCTGGAACTGAAAGTAGATTTCTGCTCTGGCCATATTTCTCAGTTGTCTGTCCCTGAAAGGAGCACCCAAGATCATAATTTGACTTGTCATATATTTATTTCCCTGGCCTTTTGTCTGCAATTAACACAATATTTAACAATTTGCTTACAGTAAACTCTTGGAATAAGCATGAAATGACCATTTCTGGATTTTGATAATTATCAGAAAGGCCCCATTTTTGAGTACTGCTGGCACGGATCTGCTTTTTTGGGTTTATACTCCTCTGCGCCCTGAAGCTGTGCCCTTAGAGATCCCTCCTGAGCCCCAGGCTGGGATTTTGCTGGATTTTGTCTCTCAACGTTCCTTCAGAAAATCCTCAGCAGGGAAACTGTGCCTGTCCCTGTGCACCAGGCAAGGAAAAGTACCCTGGGCAGCTCTGTGATCCCCCAGCAAAGCTGGGGACTGCACCTCCTCTGTCAAACAGCTCCAGCCACGGCTGCCTGGGGCTCTGGCCTC
This sequence comes from Cyanistes caeruleus, assembly GCF_971803275.1. Taxonomy (NCBI): domain Eukaryota; kingdom Metazoa; phylum Chordata; class Aves; order Passeriformes; family Paridae; genus Cyanistes; species Cyanistes caeruleus. The sequence goes on from NC_141715.1 coordinate 17,672,584, forward strand.
GTCCCCTTTCCAGCACTGCCCATGTCATCTCACCCCTGGCACCCTGGGGAGCCTTTCCCTGCTCCAGCAGGTCTCCCCAGCAGGAATATTTTCCAGATGTGCAGCCTGAGCTCTGCTCCTCACTGTGCCCAGTGGCTCTGAGCGGGCTTTGCACATAAGATGTGTTCAGGCAAAAATGCTGCAGCCTGGTAGGACCAAAGGAAATATTTGCACTGGTTCTGAGAAGAATTCATGGCTGAAGAAAACAAAAACAAAAACACAAAACAACCCTTGGGGGGAATTGCTGCCCATGAGGACTCGGGAGCATTTGGAGCCAGGCTCTCCCTCCCATGTGGAAACTGCACTTGCCTGGCCCCTGAATCTGCTGGGAAAGCAGAAGCTCCTGTGTGTGCTGCAGGGGCTCAGGGCATCTCCCAGGGGCTGTCCTTGCCTCTGCTCCCGGCACATCAGCACCCAGCCGTGAGAACCAGCTCCAGGTCTGCTGATCCCCGAGACAGCCTGATCTGCACTGGTCCCTTCACGTTCCCCCGAGCTGTGCTGGGAGCCGCAGATCAGCTGCTGTGTGTGCTGCACTGGGCTTCTGCCCTGGCAGCGCTCGGGCTGCTCCGGGGCTGTTGCTGCTGTCCCTGGGCGCTGCTCTCACCTCGCCGTGTTCCCTGGGCTGCAGCTTGCTGTGTGCTCTCCCTGGGCTCTTGTGGGTGTTAAAGAAAGACTGGGATGAGCAGGAGATGGACACGTGGCTTCCTGTCCCAGAGTCTTTGGCTACTGACTCCCCCTCTGGTTCCCTTAAAAAGCAAACCAGAGCCTCGCCCACCCCCTTACCAGGTGCATTGCAGCCCTAAACCTGAAAGGGCTGGAGGAACCTATTCCTTTGTATTTAGGGACCAAATGGGAAATGTGATGATGTTCTGACTCTGACTGGGAAATCTCCTGACCAGTGTAACCCTTCCAGAGGCCTGTGCCAGTGGGGACACTGGAAGTCCACAGGCAGAAGAGCCCTGAGGATGAAGATGCTGAGGCTGTGCTGAACATGGGATAGCAGAGAGAGGAGCAGCTGTACGAGGCTGTTGTTGGCACCAGGCGTGCCAAAAGGGTGGGGTGAGGAGTGTGGGGCTTCCTCCCTCTCAAGGAAGTGTTGCTTTGTTTGATCTTGTTTTCATCCTGAGGGATCTCCAATCCCATCAGCATGTTTAATTAAGCATTACCCTAAAAAGTTGTATTTATCTATTTCTTCATCTGAGGATACTGAATTTGTACTTTGCAGGATTGTTTGTTGTCTTGGTATTGATCCACCTAAAAATTACCCTCAGAAGAAGAGCAAAATGTGTGCTGGGAGGAAGGAGGGAGCGAGTTGTGATGCAATACCCAGAGCTCTGCAGGCTGCATCTGCAAACAGCAGCAGCAAAAACAACAGCCCAGCTCTTTCTGTGATATGTGAAGTGCAATTATGAGGTGAAATATGATGCTCGTATCTTAATATCTTAACAATACTGAATTTATTTTCAAAGCTAAGCTGTGCAGAATGAATCATTTATCAGTGGGCCATATGGAAAGGCACTTATGTAAACCCCCTTCTTAGTCCCAGGTGTGCTTCTCTGGCAAGAGCAAATCACACACAGCGCTTGGAAGAGAACTTAAATTCCAGATGCGCAATTTTAAAAGATGCATTTGCAAAAATAAGGCCAGATTTTGCAATATGTTATTTTTCTGCAGCTTCAGGGATGTTATGGAACAGTCACTCCCTGTTCCTCAGGGGTAACAGCCCCAAGATGCAGCTCAAGGGATGCTCTTTCCTCCTGTGTCACTGCAGTTCAATGCCAGTGTTGATTTCCGAGGAGCAGGGCTGCCATGGGAGGTGAACTCCATGTGTTTAATGCCTGAGTGCTTTCCCTGTGTCCTATGCATAAAAACAGAGGGACAGCAAAGGAAGGCTTTGTCCCGAGGTTGTTGCAGATGGACCCAAGGGGCAGAGCAGCACTTTGCCTTGCAGCACTGCAGGGGTGCAGCTCCTGAGCCCCCTGGCAGGGGGAAGGTGCAGTTCCCTCCCTGGGGCTGTGAGAGCCAGGCCCTGCAGCACAGCCAGCTCTTCCCAGGGGAGCTGCTCTCCTTGGGAAAGCCAGAGGTCAGCTCTGCCTTCCATTCCTCCTTGCCTTGTTACCCAGGAAAATAGAAATCACAGATGTGAGCTAAGTCTGATGAAAAAAATCTTGACAAGCACTTTAAAAATATAAAAAACCTATTTAGAAATAATTTCTCTCTGCCAGGAATATCAGTTCCGCTGGAGACTGGAGCTCCAGTTGGCTCTGTCCCTGTGCACAGATCTACTGCAGTGGATCTTCATTGACCATTTTGTTTTGTAGCACCAAATTGATGTGGTGTGTGATTGTGTGTGATTAACAGAAAATCTGGGTGATGCTGCTGAATACTCCAAATGTGTCTGGGATTAAGGGTTTGGGATTGGGAAAAGGCTGGGATTAATCTGGGTTCCTTCAAGAGGGAAGGAACAGGGTACCCAGAGCGGCTGGGGCTGCCCCTGGATCCCTGGCAGTGTCCAAGGCCAGGACAATGGGAGGTGTCCCTGCCGTGGCAGGGGTGGCTCTGGATGGGCTTTGGGATCCCTTCGACCCAAACCATTCTGGGATTTTTTGATTTGCTTCAAAGCTGCCCTGGTGCTCTGAAGTGAAAAGCTCCTGTCGGTATCAGCATAGGGATGGCTTCTGTGGTCCTGGTGAGCAATTTCTAGAGCAGAAATCAGCAGATGCAGGGGTTTTGTTTCATTCAGATGCTGGATTACTGTGTGCCTGCAGACAGGCTGGTAACTCAAGCCTTTTTAACCCACTCCTGGGAGAACAATAGTACATGGAGCAGGGACAGGGTGTCAAAACCCTTCTGATGAATTCAGTTGTGGTTTCAAGACCAGATAGAAAAAAATCAATTCCTACTTTTGTTGAATGAGTATTAATTGCAAATATCCAAAGCAGGCAGATTAGGATGTGATAGCTGCTGCTCAGTGCTTGTGGCAGTGCTCAGGAGTGGTACTGCAGGAGGGCATTTTAGAGAGGTTCTCACTCTCTGCTCCCTGCTGGTCTCTGTTTGCTTGTGGTGACTTTGTGGAGTGGCACAGAGCAAAGTGAGGGGACACCTGAGGATGAGGACAATGCCACTTCTGCCAGAGCAGCTGCCAGCTGGTGCCTGCATCTGTGGAAGGGCTGCAGGCCTTTTATCCTGCCCTCAGAAAAGCTCACCTCAGAAACCACAGCCAGGCTGCACGTCCCTCGCTGCTTGGTTCCCTCCATTCCTGTGTCAGCTCCATCAGCAGGTGGCTGCAGTTCCAAAGGCATGAGCAAATTCCTGCAAGGAGCCTGAGGAGTAACTTGTATCTTGAGATGCTCTGGAATATCTCCAGTTGGTTCAGAGGATGGGATGGCCTCCAGGAGCCAAATACTGAGCTATGTGATCCAGAGAAGCCTGACGAGCTCCATATCCTAATAACACCAAAATATCATGGAAATTGAATGTCTGACTGCCTGTCTTTAAGTAATTTGAAGATCCCAGTCCTGTTATATTTATGAGACCATGCTTAGGGAGGCACCAAGCAGACTCTCCACAAGTCCCCTCCCATCCAGAGTAGCAATATTCTAAAGGGGTCAGGCTTTACTCTTGGCAGAGCCTGTGAGTTCTGGCACAATGCAAAGGTAAATTTGGTTTAAAGTCCAGCTGTTTTACTTGAGTGAAGTGACACAGGTTCAGAGGGCTCTGCCCCACACTGCAGGGGGGCCATGACCAATCTGCAGCTGAGGTGATGCGGCCAGGATGCATCACCAGGATGATGGTGATCTCCTTCACAGCAAGAGATGATCCCAGAATGGTTTAAGGAGCAGAGAATCTGAGCTCTGCTTAGATAATCTCTATCAAACGAGTGCAAGTGCAGTGGAGATCCCGTGTCCCCCACACAGCAGGAGCTGCTTGTTTCCATCTCAGTGCCCAGATGGGCCTGATTGCTGTTGGTCTTTCATTGGCATTTTAACTTTCCTTTCCCCAATTTTGAAAAAAATGCCTTTCCTCAGCCAGCTTAAAACTCCTTTACTTTTTCTCTTTGTTTGCCTTTTTTGTTTCTTACACATCGTGTAGCCTGGAGACCGCGAGGGACTGATTCCGGAAGAAAAATATCTCTGTTGCCCAGGCTCATAATTTACAGAATGGCTCTTCTGACCAGTCGTGCTTTCCATTTAATATATTTTCTGTTTTTTAAATCTGCCCCTTCCAAGCGGAAATGCGGCGCTCCTCGGAGCTGCAATGGGGGAGCGTTGCTGAGAGCTCAATTTAGAGGTCAGGGGCCTGGGGGCCAGGCCATTCCCTTCCTTCTGCTCTGAGAGGCTGAAGACAAAGGTGAGGAAAGGAAGGGGAGGAAAATGCCCTCAGATCATGAGCAGCCCTGTGTGTGCAATCCCAGGGCCGCCTCTCACGCTGTCCATCACTTTGATGGGCTCATTACCGCTCCTGCACACCTGAGCTGCACTCTCCAAACCCCTCTGCTCCCGTGCACAAAGCCAGGCTCAGGCAGTCCTGCCCTGCCCTGCCCTGCCCTGCCCTGCCCTGCCCTGCCCTGCAGAGCCTTCCCTGTCCCCATGGCATGGGCTCCAGGCATCTGGCAGCGTGTGACAGGGGCCACACACCCGGGGTGTCACACATCTGGGGTGTCACACACGTGGGTCCTGGAGTGTCACACACCTGGAGTGTCACACATGTGGGTCCTAGGGTGTCACACACCTGGAGTGTCACACACACAGGGTGTCACACACCTGGGTCCTGGAGTGTCACACACCTGGGACCTATTCTGTCACACACCTGGGTACTGCAGTGAAAAAAGCAGAAGAAAGGTGGTTTTTTTTCTGTCATTAAGGTCATGGTTTTTTATAAAGGAAAATATTTCATTGTGATTAAATTAACATTTTCAGATACAAAAAGAAAAATTACATTTGAATATTTAAGATAGAGTTGTACCTGCCACCAGAGAGGCATTGTGTGATAAGATGCTGTTTTTCTGTAAAGAGCCACTGCTAAATCCTGAACCACAGAATCCCAGAGTGGTTTGGATTGGGAGGGACATTAAAGCTCATCTCTTCCCAATCCCCCTTCCATGGGCAGGGACAACTTCCCTAGGCCAGATTGGTCCAAGCCCCATCCAACCTGGCTTTGTTCACTTCCAGGGACCCAGGGGCTTCCCCAGCTTCTCTGCTTATCAGTAACTCGTTCCTTGTTAGTTTTTTGGGACAGAGCTGCTGCACCACAGCCCCATCATGGCAAAACCAGTGAGCGCTGCCAGCCTTGAGAGCCCAGGCTGCAGAGAGCTTGTGACAGATGAAATACAGAAGAGGGAAAAGAGCAAAACCCAACATTTTTGTTATTATTTTTTTCTAGTGGCCTCTGAGCTTTCAAGACCTGATTTTTTTTTCTTCTCTTTAAAACTTTCCTTTACAGCAATGAGGAATGGGAATATGTACGTTAGGAAAAAAAGAAAAAGAGAAATTTGTTGATAAACACATGAATCCAGGAAATGGGGATTTAAGCCGTAATTTTGATGAAGTGGTGCTTACTGTACTTTGTGAAAATACTCCCTGTATAAATTGATATTAAACAAACAGCACAAAACACTAATTTTTAAGGACCTTTTACATAGTCAGTCAACTATTAAAAAGGGCTTAGGGCAAATCAGAGCAGTCCCACTGCATAACTCCTGACAGATCACTCCTGACAGCTGTGTGGGAATCTCTGGGCCTGGAGGGGCAGGTTCTGAGGAGAGATCAAACACTGAAGGAGCTGGGCCAGAATGGCGACTAAAGCTCAGTTTAGCAGGTTGGAGGGATTCCACTGGCACAGCCCCCAGGAGAGGTGGAACTGCTTCAGAGGGTTCAAGGAATCACTTGCTGCTCCCAGCTGTGTCCGAGTTTCCTACCCAGGAGGTCTCTTAGGCACTGAGACTCTTTAGGCACAAAACAAAATGGTTTTTCCAAGTAAAAGGTAGCTGTAGCACCAGGGCTTGAGTTATTCCAGCCTGGATCAGGGTCCTGGGAGAGCATGGCCCCAGGAATAATTCTGCCAATGAAATGAATGACCTAATAGGGCTCCTTTCCACATGATGGAAATGTGCTGATGTTCAGCACAAAATGCTGCTCCCGCGCTCTGAGCGGCTGCTCCGGGGCTGAGCAGAGACCCTGCTAAGCCTGGCTTACACTCAGGGCTCATCCCTGCACAGTGCTGGCACCAAGCTGCAGGATGCTGGCTTGCTGTGATTTCTCAGCCTGCACTGTTGGAGTGAGACCAAAGCCACCCTGAAGTGAGCACCACGCATGGGCCGGCCCGTGGCCCTGCCACAGGAAAGAGGGAAATGTCTTCACCTGCAGTGGATTCCTTGGGAATCCCGAGAGATAACCAAAGCCCTGTGAGCCCCTGCCTGCCTCCTCCAGCACCCCAGCCTCCCCTGTGCCACCATCCCAGCTGAAGGGCTCCCTGCCCACACTCCCTGGCCCAGGAGCTCTGATGCTGCAGGCTCTGAGCAGTCACATCCTCACAGAGCTGTCAGCACTGGCTGCTCCTAGGAACCATCCAGAAGTGTTTTCTCTGTCCCGTGGGTGTCAGGACAGTTCTCCGTGGGTCTCCAGGTGCTCTCTCCACACCCATGGGTGAGCGTGCCCGTGTGTGATGCGCTCCCATCGGGAATCTGCCTCCCTGGGATCTGCATCCCAGCGGGACAGGCTTCACACGGCAGCACAGCTGCCAGCACGGGCTCTGGCAAGCCCCAGCTTCCTTTTCCCAGTGCCATGGCAGAACCCACAGCCCTCAGGGAGCTTCTTCTGGACACCCCAACGCCCCCAGGTGCCACGGAGAGCTGAGCTACTGGGACGGGCAAGCCCAGCTGAAAATGTGCACCCCAAGCAGCCCCAAAAGACACCAGCTCTCTTCCAGCTGGAAAAGAAAGCTGAGAATATTTCAAATCAGCTGGCCATAGGTCTCTGAAGAGCTCAGCACTTTCCCAGTGCATCATGGACCTCAGCCCCGGCACTGTCTCGATGAGCGCAGTTGTGCAGACATGCAGATAATTTTCTTAAGGGCTTTTCAATAGTGAAGCCAAGCTTTTGGCTGCTTTTTAACAGGGCAGACGTTGTTAGATATTTCAGGCAGAACACAGATAACTGTTGGGCACAAAATGATAGACAAATTTTTATACTTAAAAGAAAGCTGAAAACAAGATTAAACTTATACAATATACATACAGTGTTTTCCCACCCACTCTTGGATGAAAGCTTAGAGCTTTTCTAAAACTTCTTACCACACAGGTACTCCCCATATCAACAAATAAGTTTGCAGACATCAAAGAGCTGTGAGGATTTGGAGCATCTCAGAACTTGTGGGCAATAATTACATCCTGAAAGCATTCACCCACGTTTACAGATAGGGAAATGAAGATAGAGGGGGCCATGCACTTCCTCATTTATCCTGTCAAATGGAACTACGGGAGCAGTGAATCTGGCTGGGAGAAGTTCAAATGATTTGCTTAAGGTCACAGCAGAAAATCAAGGAGGGAGCCAGAACAGGAACCCAGGATTTTCCAGTCCTATTTGTAACACACTTGATCACCCTGACTTTGTAATTTGTCAGCAGGGTGGATGCTCAGTGCTCTGTCAGTGCTCACAAACTCCTGCTGTCACCAGGGCCTGGCACTTCCTCTTTCAGAAATGCACCTTCTCCAAAAATCACCAATCGCCAAGGGAGGGCCTGAGGCTCCTTGTGAGCTGCCCAGCACGCTGACACTGCCCATCAGAACCTGAGCACCAATGCCTAGTGAAGGAGGGTACCAGTCTAACAGCTGTATTCCACGCCTGCTGATGCCCTCATTACAAATGCTGACTATTCAACCACTTTTTCCTGGCAATAAAACCTTGACACAAGCTTAGGAAATCTACTGTACTTGTGAGAAAAGTGAGGTAAGAATATGTTTCCATTTACTCTCTGAAAGAAAACAAAAACAAATGACCTGCTACTGAATGTTCTTTTTATTCAGAAAAATAAATCAGTGGCAGTCGTTCTAATTTATGTTTCGCTAACTTTTCCTTGAGATTATTTTAAAGAAAAAAATGGCTGTTTCTATGGTTAGCTGAGAGAACATGAGGGACTTTCTAGTCCTGTTTGTTCTTGTTAGGGGCTATAAACTTCTACTTCTTGCTGTGTTCCGATCACTGCGAGCTCTTTCAAATTTCAGTGGTATTCCATAAATTAAATTTTAAAGAATACAGCAAATTGTTAGTGACAACTTCATGTTAGAAAAGAAGGGGCGAGTTAAATTCATCTGGGCTTTTGACTCCTACTAAATCAATAGGCTTCAGTTTCCCTTTTCAATTAAGTCAATACCAGAATTATCTTTTCTTATCTTTAGGAAAAAGTTGAAATCAATTAAAAAATTGAAACTGAGAGAGAAAAAGAAATAAAAGTTCATCCCATCCAGCTTCTGATGTAGTGTGAGGAACAAACGGATGCTGAGAGAGCAGCTACAGGGTGTAAGTGCCTTTCCAAGGAAGCTCTGGGGAGGAAAAGGCAGAGGATGGTGTTCTCCTGCAGGACAGGGGGAAAGGAACTGCAGCCTAAGTCAGATCAAGAAAAGAAAGAGTTCCTAAATCAGACCTAGGAAAGTAAAAGAGAAGGTAAAATTACATTCCAAACAAATAAAAGTTACACAGAGAATTAAGTAGCTTCCTCTCCATTATAGATAGTGATACGACAAAGGGGAATGGTTTCAGACTAGAAGAGGAGAGATTTAGATCAGATATTTGGAAGAAATCCTTCCCTGGGAGGGTGGGCAGGCCCTGGCACAGGTGCCCAGAGCAGCTGGGGCTGCCCCTGGGTCCCTGGCAGTGCCCAGGGCCAGGCTGGGCTAGTGGAAGGTGTCCATGGCAGGGATGGGTGGAAAGGAGCTTTAATGTCCCCTCCAAGCCAAACCAGCCTGAGAGCTCAGGGCCTCAGCCCAGGGTACGGGGCTGTCCCTGGCCAGCAGAGCCAGGTTTGTGCTCAGGGGGACACAGAGCAGAACTGCAGCACAAGCTCCCTGACAGCTCCCTCAGGACAGGGACTGAAGGGCAGCTCCCATGGGAGAGAGCAAAACCTTCCTGATATTCCATGAGCAAAGGGAGTTTCCTAATCAGAGCAGCCTTGAAAAAATTTTTCCAATGAGCTCTGAGATTTTGGGTCTAACACAAGGAGATGTGGTTGGGCAGAAAGCAGGTCATGGTTCATGCCCTGGACCTCAGGGTGCAGAGGTTCTGTCCTTTGCCTTTCCCAGGGCTGTCTGGGAACTCTGGAAAATTATTTAATCTCCCAGGTATTCATTTTCCTTCTCAGCCTGGATTTATTTGGACCTTTTGGCTGAGGTGGCCATGTAGTGACACTCTGACCAAGCCTTGCCCCATGCTGTGCCCAGGGCTAGGAGCCCTTGGGCAGTGTGGCACAGGGTGTGAGCCCAGCCCCTCCTGCCATGAAGAAAACACTGCCTCTCAGGACGTGTCCTCACAGCTTAATTGTCTGAGAGTCCCCACCAGAGCCCAAAGCAAAGCAGCAAGGCCTGTGTAGACAACCAAATCCACCAGGGTCGTGTTGTATTTCTCTTTTGAATATTTTGAATCGCTTTCTCATGAATAATGTCTGTAGTGAGCCTGAAAATTATTCAGTGAAGTGTTTCTGCTATCAAATTATTTTAAGAAGTAGCCTAATGGTAAATTGCCCAGTAGAATCTGAAGGAGCCACCTCTGTGCAGGAGGGCTTTGCAAAGAGCCTTGCAGCAATTTGTCCCCAGGGTGTAGAGCCAAGCCCTGATTTCCAGCGGGGGAAGCAGAGCTTTGCCTTCTGACCCCAAAACCAGTCACCTGCTGGCCTGCAGGAGTTCAGCCAGAGCCATATGGGTGCTGGGAAGGTGAGCAAACCTGCTGGAGCAGGGGGAGCAGCAGGAGCAGCTCCAGGCTGGAGGTGGGCAGGGAGGCAGAGCCCCAAAGTGCTCAGGAGCACGTGGGAAATGACAGCTTGGTGATTTTACCTCAAAACTATGTGCACTTGGAAGCAATGTCATTTTCTTTCATGCATCTTTTATCTGAGAGCTGGTATGTTGTGTTGCATAGAAATTAAGAAGATGACTTGGGGCTCTCTTCTGTCGTCACTTACATGGTGTGTAACTCAATATTCTGTTTATTTATGGGAACATTCTTTTCTGCAGCTCCACAAAGATTGTGTGAGAGGGAAGGAGGCATGAGGAAGGAGAAGGCTGGCCCTCTCCACCCCAGAGTGAGAGCACTGAAAAAATAAAACCTGGCACCCAGGCTGCAGCTGACTGAAAGCATCTTTCAGTTGTGCATTAAAGCCAAGGAATCCCTGCCTCACCTCTCCCAGCCTGCCCTCGGCATGAGCCAGCTCGCCAGAGAGTGGGGCCATAGCAAAATAAACTTTGATCTATCAGCTCAGCAGCCAACAGCCATTAAAGTGTCTCCTACCTGATGACTGCAACACATCTCTCTCCTGTCCCCTCTTGGCTTTAAGTGTCCCTTGAAAAAACAAGAGAAGCTGCCCAAGTGTCTGGGTGGGTACAAAAGGTAAAACCCATCATTTCTGCCCTCCACTTGTACACCTACATGCATCTGAGAGCAGCCCAGAGCTCTGTGGCTGCAGCATTTTGTGATGTTTGGTTCTCTCGCTGGAACGTGTCCTTTCTCCTCTCTCTGTCTGGCTGCATTCCTGCCACGGGGACGAGCTCTGCCCTCAATGTTTCAGGGAAGGAAGGTGGAGTGAAGGATGCCAAATCATTCCAGGTGCTCAGACTGTATTTCTCAGCACAGGGCTGGGCTGGTTGATGCTCTTTGGGCGTCACAGCTGGACCAGCAGTGACAGAGGCGCTCGGCAATTCCAGCCTCCTTTCTGTCACTGCTTGGAATGGTGGAGGATTCCCACAAAACCTTGGGGGGATGAAACGCTTTGGCTTGGTACAAAGCCTGATACAGGCAAGTCACAAAATCTTGAGCTGAGAAAGGAATATTGACTCTACAAAGAAATAAAAATATTTATTTAAAATAAACGTTGTCTAGAATTTCCTAGTCTGACAGAAGCTCAGGGAATTTGACGTGAGGGGATCAAAACCATCAAGAAAAGCAGGACATGGACAGAACAAGGACAAAGGAGCCCCTTCCTAATGTCAGTCTTGGTCAATCTGCCCATGCTGCTACCTTTACTCATAGGGGACTATCACAAGCCGTCAGCCACCAGAAATACACTGTCAAACCCACAGCAATGTTTTGTGAGGAGCAAGTTTTCATGTCTAAGCAGCCTGATTATGTAACCCTGGAGGTGGGATCAGTGCAGGCAAGCCCCTCGTCCCACAAAGGCCCCATAAGCAGGGGAGGGCAGTGGGGTGCTCTGCAGGGGATGGAGCTGTCAGACCCCAAGAGGATGTATCCACAGCCCAAGGCTTGGAGGCACAGACTTGGCACACCTCCAGGTGCCCAGGTTCTCTCTCCTGGCAGCCCTGGGGACAAAGAAAATCAGCTGAGTTCCTCCCAGCCCCAAGCCTGCATTCCTTGCCTTACCCCAGCCCTGGCTTGTTCCTGTTGCAGAGCCTGCACGGGGCAAGACTGCACAGGTGAAACATCCTAATTAGAGGAGAGAAACTTCTCCACATGAGTTACAGTGGTGAGATCATTCCCCTTCTGGAAAAGCTCCTTCCCAGGATCCAGGTGAGGCAGGGACACGAGGGCTCTCTGGAGGGAGAGCCAGGGAGCTGCTGGTCCCAGCCCTGAGAGCTCCTGCTGGCTTTCCCCCAAAGAGAGGCTCCCCCAGCTCCCCCAGTACCAAGACACATCTTTGAACAAGCTGATGGTTGGGGTTCTCCCCTTCTCCCCCACTTCATGATTTTCAGAGCAGAAAAAATTCTTATTCTTATTTCTGTGGGGGAGCAGGTGTGAGCGTATTGGGAATAGTTGCAAAAAAATCCTCTCGGGAGTCTGGGCACAGAAAGCATCTGGGAGCCTGACAGGCACGGACACACCTGAGGAACTGTCTCAGATCAGCCAAGCACTCATCAAAGCTTGTGTGATAAAGAGCAGTGCTTGCCTTTGCCAGCTAATTTGTCTGCTGTTGGCTGTTTACTCAGGAATCCACTCTCTAACCCTCTGTGGTGACATGTAATTGACTGAAGAACCAGAATGCAACCAGAGGATGAATCAGGAGGAATTATATTCCAAACCAACCACTTAACTGCAAGGAAGTGGCAATCCACAGTGGCCTTTTTCATCTGCTTATCTTCATTAAGGCATTAGGGCTCCTCTGCTCTGCCAAGCTCCTCCCAACCCACATTCATAACCAGCCTCACTTTCCCCCCCACCTTTTTTATTGAAAGAAATTAATTAGTTAATTAGTCAATTAGTTAATTGGTTAATTAATTTCTTAACAGAGAACATAAATAATTAATTAAAGCTAGTCAATAAAGGTGTCCATAATCCTTCTGCTGTCCATGTGTTGAAGGTGAGGAAGGGGCCAGGTAGGAGGGGGTGGCAATTTTATTTGGTCCTAAGCCCATCTTAGTACAGCAGCACTCCTGTAGGTGAAGCTGCACTGTTCTCCTCTACCTGAAACCCTTTCTCTTGGCTGTGCTGTCCCAAGGCATTGAGCACCTTCACTCAGAGACAATTGCTGGGAGCTGCCTGTGCCTGCCAGTCTGGGAATTCCCAGGTGCTGGTGCATCACTGGGACCAGGCTGTGTTTGGGAAAAAGGACAAAATGTTCATGTTCCAGAAACAATTCTTCCAGCTCTTGGAATTATTTCTGGTAGCCAGAAAAATATGAAAATTGTGATCATTAGCATAGGCAAAGGTAGTCAATATTTTGGCTATATTTTTTTGTCTCTTAGATGGGGAATATGTGCAAAATTTACATCTTAAATCACAAACTATTGTGAAAACGAGTATGTTTACTTAGTTATATTTAAAGCAGGCTGGTGCAGCTTAACTCTGTATCTAAGTTAAGAATTTTAAATTATCTTCACGTGCTGCCTGTCACTGTTGTTGTCCTGGGTATATTTATTATGGATGATTCACCAACACCACAAGCAGGGTCAAAGCCAAATATCATTTCTTTTGAAATCATGAATCCATTTTCTTTACCTTGAACTGCCTTGATATTTTCCCACTTGTTCTTCTGGCCTGCTTGCCAAGTGTCTCATGGGCCAGCTGCATGTGTGTCTTGTCTGCCAGAGACGTCTCCTCTCTTATCAGAGTCAAGAAAACACCTTTGAATTTATTCCCTGTTCACATCATCACTTGAATTCTTCTGCAAGTCCATCCCAAACAGTTATAGGTAAATCCATGCAAAATTGCAGGGAAAAAAAAAATGACATGTTTTGGATTTGAAGTTAATATTAATGTCCAATTGTATTGTCATGATAAATACAGCATCAAACCCCAGATAGTTTATGCAGGCTCAATTGCTATGATTTATTCACTTCTAGAAGCTGTATTTCTATTTGGTTTCTCTAGGCCTGGCTCAGATTTTGAATCAAAATTTGGACACCATTTGACTGTGGATGTGTCCCCTCTCTGACAATATGACATTTTTGTCAGCAAAGGGAATGGGAGTAGAAAATTCTGTGGAACTGAAAGGTCTTGGGTTTTCTTGAGCTGCTCAGAGCAGAATTTACCATTTGCCAAGCACTAAACCCCGTTTGCTGCTCTGCTGCCATCTGCCTTTATTGCTGCAGCCCTTCAAGGAGCCTGTGACACTGTGACAGGCACTTTATCGTGCCTTATACCAACCCCAGGTCATGCACTGAACCACCTTGTGCTTCATTTAGTCCTTGTTTTTCATCCAGACTGAGAACATCCAGCTTTCCTGTGGTTCTAAAATCTGGAGCTACAGCATTTTTCAGCAGGCTGTGTTCTGTTTTACAGCCTTTAAACTTTGTTTTAAGCTGTGTGGCACCTTTTGTTCCCTCATTTAAATCCCCCCACTGCTGCCTTGCTGAGCTTGGAGAGCAAGTGAAAAACAGCCCCCAGAGGTGTGAATTCCCTTTATTTTAAGGGTGTTCCACTCCACGTGTGCCTCTGCTGCTGTGGGATGTCCAGCACCTCGTGCAGCCCCCGTGGGCATTCCTGATGGTCCTTCAGCAGAGTGGACATTCCAGAGGCAGCTGTGGCTGCTGGCATGCTCCATGCCATGCCATGCCATGCTTTTAAAGCCACATGATGGCTTTGGAAGCTCTCTCCAGCAATTCCTCTTGGAAAATAGCACTGCAAGCCGTTTTCCTGAATTCCTTAGGGATGTTGCTAAAATTGCTAAGGAATTGTCACTCATATGCATCCAATACTGAGAACTTTAACAAACTATGGGATAATTTTTCCTCTCAGGTAGAGGGTACAGAGGATTGTCAGGTGCATTTCCATCTCCTTTTCTGTAGGAATACAGACAGTGACCCACACTTGTGCAAAGCCATCTGTTTAAACAGGTCCAAGAGGACTCTGGAACATATAGGAAGGAATAAACTTTTCTGAATGATGCCAAAAGGACAAATCACAGGCTCCTCTTTCTGTAATGCTCTGTTTGGCTCTGTCTTGCTGTATAGCCACCCTCATTTTGCTTTCTTGCCAGCTGCCAAAGGAAAGGAGGGACCTGCAGGAGAGGGATGAGCTGCCCAGAGCTTCCCCTCCCAGCAGGGCCATTGAGGGGCAGCAGAGCCCACCAGCATCAGGAATACACAGATTTAGCCTTTATAATTCTGCAGGAATTCCCTGGAGTCCTGAACCCAAACACCGTTTCTCGGGAATCATCAGCCTCTCACAGATGCTTGGGCAGCCAAGAGTTTCTGGTTCCCTGGGTGGATGGATGCCACAGGAGCACTATCTCACTTTCATTCTCAGAACATGTTTTGCTATCATTTGTGGTGGTTAAAGGGCAGAAGGATCACGGCCTGGTTTTTGTAAACCTGGCTGGTTCTGCCAGTCTGGCAGGGAAGAACTTGTCTCTGGATGTGGAGTCATTTTCAGACAATACAGGAACCCACCAGGTCCTTTTCACAGCTTCTCCAGCTTCACACAGAGCTGCAAAGCTCAGGGAGAGGTGGCAGAATGTGTGGGGTGTCACGGTGACATTTCCAGCTGGAACTGCCTTGTGTTCCTGAAATTGTTTTCTTAGGAGTTGGTGGGTTGTGTAATTCATTCCTTCTTTTTTCTTGATGGTTATTATGGTCTCTGTTCTGTGTTTATAATGACGTGTGTTTACTAATAGTGTGGTGGCATCCACTGCCAAGCTGCTTCTGCTAACAATAAAACAAGGGAAAAGTGATATTTATGAAGGCTCGGGGGCTGGCCGGCCTGCAGAGCTTGATTTTTATTGTAGCTGACTGCAAACTTCTCAGACACGAGAATCTGTCTCTCATTGTGGAGAGCTGGTTTTCATTTCAATCTGGGTCCCATTATTGGGGTTTGGTTTGCATTCTGTAAGGTTGGCCATGTGCAGATTCACACAAACAAATGTGGAATTTATGTCTGTAGCTTTCACTTGTGGGATTTAAACCTCCACCTATTTGAAATGTCTCTGGAAGGGGATGAGAGGAACTACAATGTTCCTCTTTCTAATGGAAGGATGTGTTGTGTAGCAACAAGCAGGCCAATAAAAATAGTTTGAATTAATTTCCACCCTCTCCTGAGCCACCAGGGCACGAGAGAGCTGTGTCAGGGAAAGGAACCACAGCAGATGTCACTTGCCACTTGCTGCCTACTCCCTGCAAAGAGACCTGTGTCCAAGATTGCCACCAGCCCAAGACATTCCTCCATGACCAGCTACTGCCTGGAGACACCTTCACGCCATCTGCTGAGATTTGCAGGCTCAGGGTGTTTCATGTTTGGAGAGCCTTCGCGGTGGTTCCCAAGCAATGTAAGAGAAAAGAGAAATTCCCAGAAAAGCTCCTGGTTTCTGGGAGCAAACCAATTGCACTTAAGCAAAGGTTTTGTCCTGGATGACAGAGATGGGATATTGGCATGGAGCTGTGCCTGAGGATGCTGGGGCAGGGGCTTCTTTGGAAAAGGTTTCTAAGAAGAGCTAGGCGTGTGTGGGCAGCGGAGCTGCCTCGGAGGAGCCTGTGGAGCCAAGGAGGTGACTTGGCAGAGGCAGAGCAGCTCTGGGCAGGGTTCCTGCAGGGAACTGTACCAGAGCTGGTACTGTCTGCCTCCAGCCAGGGCTTCCCCTGAAGCAGCAGCAGGACAGAGGAGCTGTACTGAACCCAAAGGGTCTCGTTCTGTCCTTCCTTTCCACAAGTGGGGCTCACCTGTCCTCGGGAGTCTCCCCCAGGTCTGTTTCTTCTGTGCTGATGCAGAGCTTGGTTCACTGCCAGACTCAAACCTATGGCTCCCATGCACCTCTCAGCTGCACTAACAATGCCTCCTTCTATGTTTTGTTTTTCAAATTGCACACAAACAGGAGTTGTGTAACTCCTGTCTTCAGCTTTTGGTTTCCCCTGTGGCTGTAATCAAAAATACTCATAGAACAGATGGTGACTTGACATTCTACTGACCAAACAGGGGTGTGAAGGGGACAGCCTAGAAAAGTATCTTTTTCTCTGGAGGAAAATGTGTTTTCATTAAACTTTGTGCTAATAGGGTATCAGGTGTAAAGTCTCCTGCTTCAAAGTCTCCTGTCCCATGTCAGATATGAGCTATATCTTGTCCTACCAGTTAATCCACATCATTTAAGTGATGGAAACCAATTTTTTCATGCTGAAAGTTATTCCAGTTATATGTGATTCAGTTATGAGTTTTTTGCTCCATGTCTCTGATCTTTGGGGGGGAAGAGGAGATGGTATTTTAGGAGTTGGTTGCCCTGCAATGCAAGAGTGTTACCAGTGCATCATACCCAGGAAAGGTTTAACAACTTAATGAATTTAAGCTGACTCCTGAGAACTTGACTGTGCAACTCTATAGTCTCTAGCCCAAGTCATTGGGACCACGTCAACATCATCCCTCTGATTTCTCCTTTTCCAGCTCTACATTTTCTCAGTTACATGGGTGCACAATATGTGCTCTGCTTTCAGTTCCCATTCAGTTCCCGTTGGATCCCACTTCATAACCACGTGGGATAAGTGAAATATGAAATATGTCTGGGTTTGGAAAGTTTCCTGGTTTTCTTACCTGCATTCACAGTTTATATACACATATAGGATAGTTGCCATATTAAAGTAATAAAAAATGAACATGAAAACTTTCTATTTAGGGAAGAAAATCATGACTCAGCCCCAGAACAGATGAAACTTATAGTTTATGAAAGGCACAATAATGAGGGTCAGAACTGATTCAGAGGTGACAGCAGCCCTGAATTCTGAGTGCTTGCTGTGGTGAATTGTTCTTCCCACAGTTACATGGAACCAAACAATCACAGCTTTGGCTGTTGTTTGTGTTCAGACTTCAGGGAGAACTCTGCTGGAGAAGGATGGATGTTTTTGCAGTGTTAAAGACAGTTCTGCTTATGGTCCTGAATTTTGCTTCTCAAACAAGAGCTGTATGTTTTTACTGAATGCAGAATATTTTTAATATTAATGTTGGAGATAAAATGCTGTGCAGGTTCTAAGTCCACTGGTGACAGTGGAGGGAGGTGTTGGCACTTAGGGACCCTGACACTTTGCTTGCTCCTGTTGTATAAACTGATCAAAGGCTGCTTTCATCAAACACATCTTCTCCAGCAGCTGCCCCCACCATGCACCCAGAACTGTCCCTTAGAGGTGTCCATCCCCTCTGGGTTTGCCTGTCTGCTGGATTCAGAGATAAGACAAAAGGAAACATCCCTAAAATGAAGCAGAGAAGATTTTCACTGGGTATTGTTCAGGAATTGTTCCCTGGCAGGGTGGGCAGGCCCTGGCACAGGGTGCCCAGAGCAGCTGGGGCTGCCCCTGGATCCCTGGCAGTGCCCAAGGCCAGGTTGGACAGGGCTTGGAGCAACCTGGGACAGTGATGACATGATGTTCAATGTCCCTTCCACTCCAAACCATTCTGGGGTTCTGTGGTTCTGTTTTCAGCAATCAGATGAGAGGTTTTTTTCTGCGTGGGGGTCACAGCTGCCCTCCTCCCCCTGCCTGTCCCCTCCTGCTTCACGACCCCCTTGCTGTGAAGCCTTTTCTGCAAATTCCCACCAGAGCTGCTCCCCTGGGCTGGACTCAGCCCCTCTGGGCTGTTGGCATCTCCTGCTGGCAGCCAGAGGAGGCTGAAGGAGGGGAAGAATCCTGCAGAGCCCTCTGCAAGAGCCATGGAGGAGAATTCACACAAGGGACTGCATTCTGTGTTTTGGGAAAAATTGAAACCCTTAGCTTGCTGCTAGTAATTTATCACACCCAGACTGTGCTCTTACTGCAGGACTCCATAAATAATATTTCATTTCAGGTTTCCAAGGATTGAGTAAGGAATTTTAAGGACCAGACTGAAGGAAGCGTATTCTTATCATCACTGTCTTTTATTTAGTGCTCTTTGTAAGCTGGTGGGAGGTGGTGGGTTCAGGGACTATTCATAAATACAGCACATTGAACTGGGCTGTGTTTAAACCCCCAGATTTTTTAGAGTTTTAGCTCCAGCACCTTGGGACATTCTGAGGGCTCAGTTTTCAGGAACCCAGGTAACACTTCTGCAGCAGAATGTAACCTGAAGTCGGATCTCTGCTGATAGAAATTCTTGTGGTGGCAGAGTGATTTACCTCAGTGGACGGTCTGGCTTTTGGGGAGCAAATGGCAGCAGCCACAACTCCTGAGCTTTCCTAAAGTGATGGGGGAGAGCTACAGCTGGAAGAGGGAAGGAAATTCAGGTGGAGTCAGGGGAGCCAAGGGCACTTGCACAAGCTGAGCACTTGTGTCAAACTCGTCTTTCACGTTTTCCATTGTGCAGCATTTCTTACTCCAGAAACCATCAGGGTAACTCCAGCTGCTGAGGAACTTCACCCAAGATACTCTGTCAGACTCTTCAGGTTGTGTTGTCACAAGAGTTCTTCATTCCCACAGCTGCTCAGGGGCCGAGCTTTTTCCCCTGAGCATCCTCAAGCGCATGGGCTGCCCTCGCCAGCCTGGGAGCAAGGACTTGGTCCATGCTCAGATGGGGAGGGTCACCTAGAGAGTCCACAGCAGTGTTGATGGCTTCCTCTGCACTCCCTGCTGCAGGACTAGGCAGGTCAGATCCCTTTGACAGCCCCAGGGACCTGTTCTGCTAATGCTGTGGGAGCACATGGTGAATAAAAGCACATTTCTCTGTCTCACTGGGAATTATTGTTCCGACAAGATTCACACCATGTTTGGAATTCTGCATTTTTTTGGTGGCTTGTGATTAATGCAAATGAGGGCTCGTTGCTCCCAGGCTGGATAAAACATAATTGTAATAACCAAGAGAATTGGGAGAAGGCACCGGGAAAAAAGACTGTGTTCCCTAGAGGGATACAGGGAAATTAGACTAATAACAGAAGGTGTGTTAGCTGGAGAAAAGATTAAAATAAAATCTGTGGGTTTTGCTTTCACACAATGTAATTGCATGTATGTGCAAGGCTGTGTTGGGAAAGCTCTGGATGAATTCTGTCTGGATTGTTTGTCTCTGTGTCAGAGTCTGGCAGCAGCTTTGGTGCAACCTGGTGTTGCATCTCATGTTGCATTTTGTGTGTGAACATTCATGCATTAAACTCAAATATGCTTTTAATGAGTATCTGAGTGAATGTAAAATAAAACCCAAGAGCAACATAAGCACAATCAAAATGAATTTGCAAATTAGGAAAAGGAGGGGGAAGGGGAGAAACCAATGTTTGCAGCTCTTGCCACGGCTGTCAGATGTTCATTTTGGTGACATATGTGCAATGTAGTGGCAACCTGCAACTGAAAGCATCCAAATCAGCAGGGGAGCCCTGGCTGAGTGCCAGGGACTGCACATCTGTGTGCCAGTCTGTGGGACATCTGTGACACAGCCCTGGGCTCACATCAGTGTCACAGCCTTGGGCACATCTGTGTCACAGCCCTTGGGTCACATCTGTATCACAGCCTGGGGCACATCTGTGACACAGCCCTGGGGTCACATCTGTGTGCCAGTCCTAGGGGCACATCTGTATCACAGCCCTGGGGCACATCTGTATCACAGCCTGGGGCACATCTGTGACACAGCCCTGGGGCATATCTGTATCACAGCCCTGGGGTGACATCTGTGGGACAGCCCTGGGTCATATCTGTGTCACAGCCTGGGGGCAGCAGGACAAGCTGCCAGCTCTCCATGGGGTCACTGGTGTCCCTCTCCCAGCCCCTGGGGTTCCCAGGCCATCCTCACTGCAACATTGCAGGTTTTTCCCTAATAATCTCCTGCCTACATGGAGCTCTGGCATGGGGCAGCCCAGGATGGTTCGTGTGACCCTGACCAATCTGGCATTTTTAAGAACATAAACATTTCTCAGCATTTAAAAAATATATTTTCTTAAATTATCTTTTTACTCTGCTGTGTGCAGTTTGTTACTGGTTCTGTCTCCAAGGGACTGACAGAAAACCCTGGACAGAGCATCCCTGCAGTTGCTGGGATTTGGTGCTCCTCAGCAGTGCAGTCTTGGTTCTGTTCCACTCCAGTTTGCTCTAAGAACCATTTGGCAGCACCAGCTGTGACTTTCAGGAAGCAGGTCCCAGACAGCTCCCAGTCCAGAGAGTTACAGCCTTGTGTCTCTCCTGCCAAGCTCCTGAATCTCTCTGTTCCTCTTTATCACTGTGGTTTTGAAAGCAGCAACAATCAGTATTTGTATTTATATCAGGGCCTCCCCCCCAAGCTGAAGTGAGGATTCCCTTCTGCTGGTGGCTGGAAACGCCTGGTCTCAGCCCAAAGACTGCTCAGAGGGGCTGTGTGCAGGTGCAGCATTTGCACACCCACCACACACCCTTCCAGAAGTTACAGGTGAAAAGAGTCACCACGTTGCCTCAACCACATCAGAACTTACAGAGTTCTGCCCTGGATAAGGTCATCCTTGGTTTTGGATTTCTCTCAAATTAAATTTCCTCTGCCATTTTCATAGCTAAATGTTACCACGATAGGCACAAACGTGGAAAAAGATGGTATTCACTTGTCTTGAAAAACTCCGACTTGTGTGTTCATGGAGAAAAGCCAAGTCAGCCTAGAAGTGTGCTCTTCTCTGCCTCATCAAAAATATTCCTGGAGGAGGGACAGCCACAGCTGCTTCCCAGAGGCCTTGTGTCTGAAGAGCTGGCATTCCCTTGTCAGAGGTTGGTGCCTTCCACAGAAACCCAGGGATCAAATCAGGGTGGGGATGAGGGTTGCTTCAATTGCACTAATAAATAATATTAACTCTGAGGCTGGATAAGCTGAGGTGATGAGGTTGAGCTGGAATTATGGTTATGATGAAAATTTGTTTTCATGCAGGGGGTGCTTGTTGAAGAACTCACTGTAATTATGAGAGGGAATAATCAGCAGGGAGGAAGAGATCTGGCCAGTGTGGAAGATCCTGCCCAGAGTGGGCAAAGGATTTCTGGGATAATGGAAAAGATCTCCTTCCTTTTGGAGTCCTTGGGTAGTGCATCCTAAGGGCTTGGGATGGGGACTCCAACACCTCCCTGGGCAGCCCCTTCCAAAGGCTGACCACCCTTTCCATGAAAAAAGGGTAAAAGGATCATGGAGAACTTCACTTCCCAAGATGTTCCATCTTCTGTGGCAGAGAAACCTCAGAGCTTTCACCAAACATTTCTGTTTGGTGTTTTCTGTCTCCCTCAAAAGAAGCCTTTAAAAGCAAGCTTTTGGTAATTGGACCCTTTGGTAATTGAAATGAGACCTGACCCACACTTTGAGTTCCTGTGACAGGAGCACTGTTACTCTTCCAAATGCTGTGCTAGGAAATTCACAGGAAATTTGGAGCCTGTTGCTTTGTGCCTACCCCTTATTTGTCTTTACTCATCCATGTCTCCATCCGTGCTGAAAGGCAAAGAGCAGGAGAACAGAACCAGGCTTTGATGAATGCAAGAGCTCCCTGAAACTCACAGGACAGGCACGATGACCTGTGGCAAACCAAGGAGCGTGAGGATCCCAGCCTGGAGGAGACTTGAGGATCTGCCCTGTTCCTGTCTCTAACAGAGGGGGTGTCTTTGATGAGGATGAACATTTGAAGTTCATTTCTTTTCAGAAATAGAACATTCAGCCAACTTTTGTTTTGTTTTGTTTTATAATTCTTAAAGAATGCTTCCAAACTGTCACCCAATGCCAAAGAAAGCAGAACAGTGTTTTCCATCAATCTGCAGGATATCTGATGGAGTTCAATGGGACAATCTACCTGTCCAAATTAACAGGCATCACACTTTCCAGGACTGGAGCCCCCAGAAAAGTTCATGCTCCACAGTTACAGAGATATATGAGGACTGGGAGGGAATTTTGACTTCTTTACTGTTACCATGTCAGAAGTACCCAGAGAATCGAGTTAATAAATGTCTCCAAACTTGCCTGTGCCCCCATCAAAGGGTGCTTCAGCTCCCAAGCCTGAAGCCCTGCTGTAATTCTACAGACTCTGTGGTGACCTGTGGTTGCTCCTGGCTGGACTGTGTCCTCTTCTAGATATGCAGGCAAGACAGAGAGGGACACATCTGAACATTTCTTTGTAAGTGATTGTCTTCTGCTGCAGATCCTCAGGCATAAAAATGACATAAAAATGCCAATTTCCCAGCTGGCACAGAGGGTGGAGGGTTGAGTTTGCATGTGCTGGGAGACATGGGAGCACCACATGATGAAAATCCAAGGAACTCCTCAAGGGCTCCAAGCTGGGCAGGGAAAGAGCCTGGATGGGAGCAGTGCTTGTCTCTTCTGCCTGTGCTCCTCCAGAGTACTTTGCTAATAATATAATGGGTTCACCTTCATGGCACCAAGAACCAAACCACTTCCCTGGTCCTCCATCTCCTGCAAGTTACCATAAGTCATACAAACCTTAGGCATAAAAGAAATAACATTAGAAATAACATGAGAAAGCTCAGCTGCATCCAGAGAGCCTCTTGGCCCCCCAGGCCTCTCCATGTCTTGCAGAGGGACAGCAAGGTTATATTTTTTGGAGGGATGACTCATACGCTTGCCATGGGCAGAAAATCAACTATTCCATCAACTAAGATCCCCTGTAAGCTGTCCAAGCAGAAAAATTGGCTGCAACTATAAAGGTAGCTGGTAGCCTGCCTTCTCTTGGAGGTAAGGGGAGTTGGAGAGCTGCCACTGTGGGAGTGTGCTTCAAAAATAGGGATAGAAATGAGGAAAATGTTAAAGCAGGGAATAAATGCCAGTTAAAGAGGCTTTATAAACAACTCTGAGGGCTCACCAGCACAGGGCTCAGAGCTAACCCTGAGTACCAGATCTCCTGGTAGCCTATAAAAGGCGGGCTGAGCAGCCAGAACTGCAGGAAAGTTCATTAAAAGCCATATTTTAAGCATTCAGTTGCATATCAGATTATTGTCAAAATAGGGAAATTCACATTTAAGAAGCAATTTAAAAACATGGCTGTATCTCAGTTTGGCTTCTGAGGGAAGTGGGAATTGCTTCCTCTGTCTAATCTCAGGTTTCCACACACGTTCCTGTGAGCCTCCAAGCACTGTGTGATCATCTCCTTTCACAGGATGATTTAAGGAGTAGGTCCCACAGCACTGGCTGTGAGCAGTGTCCTCTGCTGAGCTTTACAGGGGAGAACTGAGGCACAGCAGAGCTGTGGGAGAGAACAGATAAAATAACCCTCAGCACCAGCTCCTGAGAAACTGAGGGGCAAAGGCTTTTCATTTCAATTTCTGAGGCTGCCCCTCCTCTGTCTAGGACAGCCTCACAGAGAGGAAATGCTTGGATCAATCACACACCTGCACACTGAGTATCCCTGAAGGAATCCTTCCCTGGCAGGGTGGGGAGGCCCTGGCACAGGTGCCCAGAGCAGCTGTGGCTGCCCTTGGATCCCTGGCAGTGCCCCAGGCCAGGCTGGACAGGGCTGGAGCAGCCTGGGACAGTGGGAGGTGTCCCTGCCATGGCAGGGGTGGGATGGGCTTTGAGCTGCCTTCGACCCCAAACCAGTCTGGGATTCTCTGCCTGCAGCATCTTCAGCTTGCTGCTGCTGAGGTTGGGTTCATTGATGTTCAATACCTGAACAGCAAAGCATTTCAGCCCTGACTTATTAGAAAACAGCCCTGGTGAGATGCCTCAAGCTGTGTTTGTGGTGTGGGACTTGCATGGGGCCAGACCTTGGCTGTGGGCAGGGTCCTTGCAGTGCCTGACAAGGATGGACTTGGTTCACTCCTTCAAACACCTTTTGGAAGGCACATGGCCTGTCCTTTCACGTGAAAATGTCATTTTGGGGTTGTTTCCACCATAACTGGCCTCTAGAACCAATTATCCTATAAATCATCTTTTTAAAGGTCATCATAAATTTTCTGCCCTTTTTTTTTTTGTTGTTGTCGAAACACTTGTGTTTCAGCCTCGAGTTTTTCTCAGCTTTTAGTCATTTTTGTAGCTTTAACCTTCCACCTGCCTCGTTTCCTTCAAGGCATGCTGCAAATGTCCCAGCCATAATGACTTTAGCAGGATGTCCCCCTGTAAGCAGCAGTCTGCAGCAGTTAGACACCCAGAGACCAGGTTTTAATCAGCCTTGACTGAAGACTAAAAATGATTCACTCCTGTCAGCATTGGGCAACACAACAAACAGTTCTCCAGCAAATCACTTAAGCAGAAATATGTTGGCATGTTTCTATAGCAACTAAGGAAAAATATTTCACACAAAAGTCCATCTGCTGCAACAGAGAGGGAGATCTGGCCAAGGATCCCGTTAGAAATTAATCTTAATTTGAAAATTTTATTTTTGAAAACCTCACAAAACCACTTGCACAAAAAGACAGAATGTGATAGGCAAGAGAATTGATTTTTTTATAGATGCTGTCAATTAATCACCGAGCTGATGCTTAACTTGGGAAGCAGTGATTGTCTGAGGCTGAAAAACCCCAGTGCCTTGGAGAGATTCATCTCCAGGGCTGTTTAGCCACCAGGCTGCATCACACCATCTTGTACTCAGAGTATTTGGAAGCACTCGGGATTTTTTCGAGAGAGCCTAGTAGCAAGCATCCAATATTTTTTTTTTAATCACTTTGGTTTGATTTACTTGTAAAGAGTAACTCAAATTTATTCAACCCTATAAAATGCTTTGTAGAAGCCATCAAAGTGAGGAGAGGGGGAAAAACCAATGGGATCATTTGGACAGCAATGCATTTTATTTTATGTGATGTCAACACTTCAAAGCCTATTGGAGCTGTGCTCAGGAGATCTGAAACATTTTACGGGGTGCTTGGTGTCTGTGCTGCAAACCATCTCCAACTCTGGGTCTCTTGCACAACATCACAGCCTGCTGCCAGCGGCTCTTTCCTCCTCACTCACTGCTCTCCCTGTCGCCCCTGGCACTTCACCAGGGCCCCAAAGTACATTTTATACAAGAAATATTAAAAAGCAAGAGGAAGTCTCTTGCAGCTGGGGAGTGTGTAGCCCTGGGCCCACGAAGGTGCTGCAGCTCTGCAGGGGCTGTGTCCATGAGGGTGGAAGTCCATCTCATGGAGCCTATGTCACCTGGAATTTTGTGTCAGAGACGACCTGGTGAGACCTCAGGAACAGGGGAGATTTTTGTGTCTCATAGCCTATAAAAAGATGAAGAGGAACTACTTTCTAACAAGTAAGTATGGAGATCCAGGACACAGGGAATGGCTCCCACTGCCAGAGGGCAGGGCTGGATGGGATATTGGGCAGGAATCGTTCCCTGGCAGGGTGGGCAGGCCCTGGCACAGGGTGCCCAGAGCAGCTGGGGCTGCCCCTGGATCCCTGGCAGTGCCCAAGGCCAGGCTGGACATTGGGGCTGGGAGCTCCTGGGACAGTGGGAAGTGTCCCTGCCATGGCTGGGGTGGGATGAGATGATCCCCAAGGTCTCTTCCAACCCCATGCAGTGATTCTATACAAATTCACTCCTCTCTGAAGTCCATTCTAGGTCTTCATGACATTTTATAACCAACCTCTCTCCAAATTATTCTATGTGTAATGGTCAGAATTTGCAGTTTAATATTAAGACTTAGCTTGGTGATTGAAATACTAAAATTTCTTGCTTCTGATTTCATATTCTTTAAATTTTGTTTGTTTAAAGCATTTTGTAGTGGATTTTCCTTGCACTGTTCTTGTGGATTATGAGGGGGTTTGATGAAGTCTGCAGGGAGGGTTCTGTCCAAGCTTTAGGTACTGATTGATCAGGTACCCTTGTAAAAATTTGGATTTGAGATCCCTCTTTTAGCATCAATCATGAAATCAAGACTAGGGACCCCAGGAAAGCCTAAAATTCTCATTAATTTGACAACCCTTTGGTTTTAACCTTATTTCTGGAGTAAAAAAACATCAGATAAGCTCCATTCTTCTGCAGTTCACCCATCACAGGGTGAAATATCCAGCATGCATTGTATTGTAATGACATGTGCCAACTTTTCCAGAGGTTTAAAGTTTAAAACAGATTTTCTTCCAGATTAAAACAGTAGTGAGCAGGACATTATACTGTCTGATGTTGTGTGAGCTCATGGAGCTTTTAAAAACTCTTTTCTGAAAAAAAAAAAACAACAACCAAAACCCAAACATTTTAGAAGTGACAATGGGAGCCCTGGAGTGGAGGCAACATCCTCAGACATGTTTCATTGCACCACTGATTGTGCTGTGCAGAGCTGTGTTTGACCATTGTTTCTCTCTTTTGCCCTGACATTCTATTTTGGCATCATCACCATGTTCCTGCAGCTGGCCAGACCCGTGGCAAAGCTCTGCAGGTGCTCTGGCAGCCCTTGGTGACAGCACTCAGGCACCAGCACCTGCCAGGCACGGGGGGACAGGGCCGTGTTCTGGACAACTCTTTAAAGCACCTGAGAAGACAAGAACCTGTTCTTCCTCTTTATTCCTCATCAGCCCAAGGGTCCTCTCTCCAAAACTGAACTTCAGGAAGGCCTGAAGAGGGGAGTTGAGACACATCTGTTCCTCCTGTGCTGTTTCCCCTCCAGTTGCAGTGTGTCCCTGGCCTGCACTGCCTGTGCCCCAGCCCTCCAGGGGTTTCTTTCCTATAAAGACACCCAGTCTCTTCTTGAAGTACAAACTTCCAGCAGCCTTTCCCTTCTGAAGGGCTCTGAGACAGAGGAGAGACACTCAGCTACCCACAAACGCCTGTCAGTGGCAGGAGAGCACTCAGATTTGGGACAGCGAGGAGATGCAGGAGAGGCTGCAGGGGCCTCAGGGCTGGCAGGGAGCAGAGGGGATGAAGCCACTGGCACCAGAAGAGGCTTCAAAGATTTTGTTGTGGGGTCTGTCTAGGAAGCAGCTTAACTTCCAAAGAAAATGGAAAGCTGTGTAGACAAAATGAGGATTATTTAGTGTCATTTACCAGTCCTGAGAAGGTTCTGGGGGTTTAGTAGCTGCTAGCATGAGCCTGGTGCCTTTAACCCACTGAGCAGGAGAGAAAGCAGCACCAATCCAGCTCACCCAGAGCTGGCTGCACCAGCATGACAAAAATCTGCATTTTGCTGCTTGTGTGCCTCACATGAGATCCAGCCCTGTGTGACTCTTGAAAACCAGGGCATTGAATTGATATTTAACCACTTGGGCCCACAGGGAGAGGCTGAGGGCAGGCACCGAGCTCAGAATTCCAATCCAGCTTTCATGCCCACTTTGAAGGACATTTCCTTGCTTCAGGTGTGGTACCAGTGATTCAAACACCATTTGATTATAGTTCTGATTGCTTTGCCTTGCCATTGGCAGGCTTGCTGTGCACAGCTCTCTGTCCCTCCCAGAGAGGATAGAAGCACTGGTTGTCTCACTGGAGCTCCCATTCCCTCTTATCTCTTTCCCCAGCCCTGCTCATGTGTCGCTTTTACCACAGCCAAGTGTTGGATGGAAACCTTGAGCGGGCAACTGCTCCAAAGCCTTCCTGCCCCGAGGGGCTCTGGCAAAGCACAGCTGGGTTTGGAAGATGGATTGTACCATGGGATTAACATTTGCACATATAACATGTTTGTGAATTCAGCCTCTTCTTAGTCATGATTTTGGCTGGTCTCATAGAATTTTTCTTGGGTGGATACCAGAGCTGCTGTTGAAGGATAGTTCTTGTTCCTTGGTTTAACTCTTGGGAGCAGCCAGAAGATTTCTCTATTATAACTTCACCTTTTTTGAAAGTATTTCAGGATTAACATTTTCCATGATCAGTCCACTATAAATTCAACATCAAAACAAACAAGCAAAACCCCAAACAATCAAACAACCCCCCAAACAATCTAGTTACACCTTTAATTTTGGAGCTGTCTGGACTAAATCCTCCTGTCATAAAAATTTGCATTGTTCCTTTTAGGTAGAAAACTAGCTGCAATGGGAGCACATCAGAAACTCAAGGCTTGTTGTGTTCCCAGTGGAAGGGCAGCTTTCACCTGGCTCAGGGCTTGCTTAACCAACATAGTTTCAATTTGCTGGCTCTTGGTAGAAAGTAGAAAATAGGGATGAAAAGGAATTTTTTCACTGGATCTGAATTATGAGCCCTCAAAAATTTTTTCTGGCATGTTTATCAGTTTATTTCCCTTCAGTTTCTTTGCTCCATCAGCGTCTAAGAATGCTGGACATGGAGAGACAGAGTGGATTTGGTAGTTGGTTTATCACATCGTTCTAAATTGGCTTGAAGTGCTGTAAAACACTTGCATATAATCCTCAGACAGAGGATTGGACTGGAAAGACAGGAAAATTTTCCAAATATTTTTGTACATCTACCACATCTTTGCCAATCTCTGTGCCCCCAGTGTGTTGTGTCATAGAAGCACTCCAGCAATTTCTGCCTGCCCTCAATATTTAGTGCTTCATGACCCCCTTATTAATTAGGATATTAATTTCCATATGGAACTCTGGAGCAACGCCATGCTGGGAAGCAGCTTTTCACACATGTCATTATTCTGGGTTTGCTCACTGTACCCTCCCCCTGGTGCTGTTTATTACAGTGCACGTCAGGTAGAACTTGGGGAATCAAAATTTGGAAGGGAGACCAGGGGTTTGGGAAGTGTTTAAACAGTGTCTGGCTGTTTCTTAAAATGCCATAGATCCATATTTGTGATTGCTGGTTCCTATATGGCAAATGATTTTCCAGCAGGGTTTCATTTTTGCTGCTGTGGTGGCATTTTGTGCAAAGGCACCCTGTGCTCGCAGTGTTCACCAGGGGGGCCCTCTGGGATGTGCTGTTTGGTATCTATTGCATGGGGCTGGTTCCTTAAGCAATGCTGGATTTATTTCTTCTCCCTGAGCAGAGAAACGAGAATTCAGCACCAGAATAACAAGAATGAGACTATAACCACCAGTGCATGTAGAGACAGTTACCAAATCCATAAGGAGATGAAGAGGGGCTGTTTAAACGGGCATGTAGTGCCAGGACACAGGGAATGGCTCCCACTGCCAGAGGGCAGGGCTGGATGGGATATTGGGCAGGAATTGTTCCCTGGCAGGGTGGGCAGGCCCTGGCACAGGGTGCCCAGAGCAGCTGGGGCTGCCCCTGGATCCCTGGCAGTGCCCAAGGCCAGGTTGGACAGGGCTTGGAGCAGCCTGGGACAGTGGGAAGTGTCCCTGCCATGGCAGAGGGTGGCACTGGAGGGGCTCTGAAGTCCCTTCCCATCCAAACCATTCTGTGAGTCCATGATTTGATGTCCCCAGGTGGCTGCACTCACCTGTATCTGACACCTTTTCCCAAAAATGTCCATGAAGAGCACAGAGATGGTGTGAAAATCCCAGCTCTTGTCTGTCTGCACACTGCTGGCTGCTGACTCGAGGCACCAGTTCAAAGCAAACCCCTTTTCTCTCCTCTGCAGGTTTACATCCAGAGGTGAATGGGAACCCACATCACTGGGGGTACTGTTCATGGGGAATTCTGCATGATTTCAACACCAAAACCTGCCACATATTTCCTGTGTCAACACAAGCACCACTTTGATCCCTCAGGCAAGCAGGGGCATTCTTGCAATCAGTCCCACGTGAATTGAGGAGGATCATCTACAGCCAGCCTTGGTGGGGAACACAAAACTTGTTGAGTTTTAAACTCAGTTTGGCATGTTGGAAAGAGAATTAGGTGCTTCTTTGACTTTTAAGTGATCTGAAGAAGAATGTGCTTGATACAGGTGGTGAGAATTATTCTTGGAGTTCTCAGATATTCCAGGCTCACATCTATTTTCATTCCCCACTAGCAAATCCCTGGTGGAGGGGTGGGGACACCAATTAAGAGGAAAGCCATTTTCCAGTAGCTCAGGACCTGAAATGAGCCTTCTGTGGATTAAGCAGAACGATCTCCAGAGGTTTTGCCAAACAAATTTTTCAGATTTCTTCAGGATTCTAGTAATGGCCTGTGATCTGACACATTTGCCAAGAATTCAGCAGAAAGAGAAAAATTACCCCAAGCCTGAAGGTCTGAACAGGGAGTTGGTTTGTGGGTTTCATGGGATTGCATCAGAAGTCTGATCTTCCCGGCAAAAGAGATTCTCTCTGCAAACAATGAATCCCCTAAAACCACAAGTGCCATGAAGTCAAGCAGCATGTGGCTTGGACAGCACCAGGCCAATTTGTCAACTCCGGTTCATTCAAAGAGAAGGAAATAATGAGTGGAAAAACATTGAGATAAAAAATAAAAACCTCAGGATACTTGCTACAGATTAATTCTCTCAAAGCAGAATATAACCTCACTTTTCCTCAATGGAACTCCCCTGGATTTGTACTTAAGCAGTACTTGTAGGTCATCTGAATAATACTTATTTTTAATGTAGGGGTATTTTTTGACTGGCACAGGGAGTGTTTTTGTAGGTAACCCAGTATTTTGTGGGAATTTCAATTTTGTTTCAGAATCCAGTCTAAATATTGTGATGAATTTCTAGCAGATAGTCTCAGCAGACAAATACTCTTTACGAGGTGAAACTGCTGCTGTGGATCCAGGAGTGGATGTTGGGCTGATGTTGGGATGCCACAGACAAGGCTGAGAATTTTGAAGCATCCACCCAAATCCTGCCATGTCATTTGAATTGGTCACAATATATAAAATTATTCTTTGAAGCAAAAATATTTTCTTTACCTACTATTACTAAACGTGCCCAGCACCCTCCCTTTCCCATCAGCAGTATTAAAATCATTTGGAAAAGTATTTACCGGTTTTACTTCATTAATTTTTGGGTTTTGCTCTGTGGGAGATTAAAGATGGGACTTAAAAAATATTCCAATCTACTACAAGAAGGTACTTTCTACAGTACTTGTGGGTGAAATTGTGGCTTCTTGAAGTCATGGAGATAACAAGAGTATTTAGGTATTACCACAAGGATTTTGTGAAAGATGAACTCCACAGGAAAAGCAGAATTTCTCAGTGGCTTTGTTAAGATGGAAACAGGAAATCATCTTTTTATTCTAAAAATAAACTGGGTAATGCAAGTCACATTATTCTACATGAGCAGCAATGACAATTTCAGTCTGGAAGTTCCCTTTGCAGTCTCTGAAACTGAAACCTTGAAAGCCCCTCTTGCTGAACAGATTTCCATATCTGCCCCCGCCACTGCACAGGTGAGCATCACACTGCAGGTTCTGCTCACTGTGCTTTAACTCAGGGAATTCCTCTTTCTTGTCCTTGAATCCTTGCTGCTGGTGCCAGGTTGATTTCAGACTGTCAGAGCCTTGGTCTCAGCAAGTCCCAGCCCAGCAGTGAGGCTCTGGCTGAGTGTGTGTCCTCACAGCAGCTTCTGTCAGAGCCACTGCTCGAAACCCCTGTCAAAGGCACAGCTCTCAGCTCCAGCATTGGCAGGGAAAAACAAAAATAGAGACTCCTTCTCTAACAAGCCAAAGTTATCAGGGAAATACTCCCTGGATTTAATTTTCCATGGAAAGAACAGAGCTAAGGTATCAGCTTATGAGGAAAGGTAGGTCTGCAAACCATTCTCCTTCACTGTTTTAAAATAGCAGCAGCACAGGAAAAGGGATTGATGGCAGGAGAGTGGAGAGTATCACTGCCTAACACCAATCTGCACCCCAAATCCTTTCCTCCTTAATCAAATAACTGAGGAAGCAAAATGGAGACTCTCATGCCAGGACTGCCTTGGTCCCTCTGGGCTACTCCAAACCTCTGAGGCCCTCACGTCCTGAATGTGGTACAAACTCCCACACAGGCTGACACTGGGGCTCACTGGAGAGCAGACCTGGGCAAGGAGAGCTAAAAGGTTCCATTCTCCAGCAACAGGCTGTGACAGATCTGTGCACATCACCATCAGCCATGGGGGGACAACCACCACTCCTGAGTCTGGGAAACCAAGCACAGAATTCCTGCCAGCTCAAAAGTTAGTGCTTGAACCCCTGTGACAATCCTGTAAAGAAGCAGAAGAAGTTGTAGCCCAATTTCTCTATACATTATGTTTGTTATTTAGTTCCTACTTAAATAATAACTCACCCAGTTTTTGAGCAGCCCAGGAGCATGGGGACAAGCCATTGGAGAGCAACCTGCAGCTGCCAGACTTCAGTTCAGCAGCAGACTGCAGATCAAGAGAAGCCAAATGTGGAAAAAACAGTGGCTTATGCACAAATACAGGGGTAGGACAAAGGTACAGGAGAAAAGTGCTTTAAAAGTCACATTATCTTTGGGTTGCCCCATTAAATGTTTATTCTTACTGTAGCTGTAGGCAGCAGGATGATACCACACAACAGGAATTTCCTCAGTGTCCAGGGTGGGTTTGTGTCGTGCTTTTCCTGCTGGCTGTTGACAGAAGCGGATGTTTGCTGCTTTTCCTTTTATCCATTCAGATTCAATAAAGCTCCCAAACCAAAAAGCTCCTCTCCTCTGAGCAGGACCAGAACCTCTGACTGAGGGTTTGGGAAGGGTTTACATGGGAATGGAGAATATCAAACAAACAAACAGCCTGGTCTGGAGATCCCGGGCCATGTTGGGAACACCAGTAGAAAAATGTGATGGATCATTCTCAACTGGGCAATTTGGTCTGGGCAGCGGAGGCAATAACAGATCAAACCCTTCGGTGCTGCTGGTTGGCCCTGAGAGGAGTCACCCAACAGTCCCCACCTCCCACTTGGCTGCTGCTGAAAACAGGCATGTGGCAAGTTTGTCTGGGAAGCACTGATCCAAGTAAACTGGCCCAATATGACTTTGTGACTGAAAACTGAGGTTACCTGCCTCAGCAATCGTTTAGGGAATGTGTGCCCTCCCTTTCTCCGTGCCATGACAATGGAGGCTGAATTGCTGCCTTGAAACATCTTTCCGTGTTTTCAGTCCCTTTTTTAACTCACAGTCCTTCCTTCCCACACCTATTTACAGCACCAGGCTTTATCCCAGCAGAGCCAGAGGCATCTTATTTACTAAAAATCCGGTTATGAGCAAGCATGGAACAGACAGGATCTGTCCTTTTTTTCCACAGGGCGTAAGCCACGTCTAGTAAGAAGTGAAACTTGAAGCTAGAGTTTGTTCAAAAGATAAAAGGGATGGGCCCTGCCCAGTTAAACTTGAGATGGCTCAAGAAGTGTCTGCCCACATCCCTGTAAATCATGTGGTTTGATAAGTCAGCACAGTGCAAATATCCTTCCTCCGGGCACCTGCGAGTGCTTTGTTTGGAGCCCAGCAATCCCAGAAGCTGCTCCCAGATAGCTGTGTTCCATCCCTCTCCTTTTTCTCAGGGAGAAATTTGGATTGGCTCGCTCTTTAATTTAAACCATTTGCCCATTGCAGCTGCATTTACAGGCACAAGTCTCTGGTTTCATGAGACTCTCCCAGTCCCAGGTACCTGGTGGAAGCAGCACTGGTGCACCCCTGGCTGCAGCACACCTGGGCTCCAGCAGTTCCCTCCCTCTGAGAATGGCAGGTGTCCCATCCCTCTCACACTGCTCTGACTGAGCTCTTGCTCATGATTTCTCTTCAGGAACTGAGTAGAGAAACTCAAGACAACAAAGATCTGAAGGAAAACCAAATTATAAGCTACAAATGAAGTTGTGGATGTGTAAGAGCCACAAGTGTTACAGTACAGCTGGCACACACAGAGAGCTCATGTGGGTGGTGGTGGAATAGTGACAGGTTTCATTTCTTTGCCTCTTGCCAGCTGTTTGTGAGCTGCTGATTTAGGATAAGACTTCCACTCTCATTTTTCATGAAGCACCTTTGGTTCCTTATCTGTTCTGTCCTCCTGATTCCCACAGTCATGAAATCATTTTCAGAAATGTGGGGGGTTTTGTCTCATAGAAAAACTCAGAACTTCCCAGGTGTCACACATACCCTCACAGTGAACACCTTATAACCAAGCAGACAAGGAAATTCTCTTTATTCCATTTACACAGTGTTTGGGCATCATGAGTGTGCAGCTTGATGAAAGGTTTCAGAAACAAAACCCAGGTGTGGAGCTTTCCATGCCAGCCCTCCTCCCAGAGCATGTTTTGTTTACATCCCTTTCCAGTTCTTGGTGCAGCCAGATAAAAAGGGTGGGATTCACCTCTCCTCACTTCAGAAATCTGGGAGTTAAGGAACCAGTCTGAATTAATTGTTTGGGTTCCCTGCAGAGCTGGAGCCCCTGGAGGTGATTCCCCTCTCCTGGGGTTAGATCACCTCTGCAGGCACTCGCCACAGTCTGTGACTGCCAACAGCCCTGAGGGACCAGTGACAAACAGGAGTCTGTCCCCTACAAGGTGAAGGAGTGATGCCACCATCAGGGACAGGAAAGGCTGCTGGGAATTGCCCATTCCCACAGGAGCTGCTGGCCTGGGATTTGATGCTGCTCTGCAGAAGGGTTCCAAGGGGCTGGTAGGCTCTCCTCAATATCCAGGGACCATCCCAAACTTTGCACTCATGGCCATTTCATCAGGAATAATGTTCTGTTCAGTACTTTGCCCCTACCTGTGTTCCCTCTCAGCTGGGGCTCCTCTCCAGGCTGAGTAACCCCAGCTCCCTCAGCCTTTCCTGGGCACAGAGATGCTCCAGGCACTTCCTCATCATCTTTAAAAAAAAGTACCTGAAAATGACAAGAGAATAAATAATCCCTCATGCAATTAATTTACACACATACAGGCTCTCAAGCAATAATCACTCTCTTGAGAAAAGCTTTCTTTTTCTTGGGTCTTAACATCTCATTGGGAATAAAGTAACTCAGAAAGGGACAAAAAATGTTTAACAAAACTTAGCAACTAAGTGGTGTATATTTGAATAGTTCTTCACAAACATACAGTCAGATATTTCCTCCTCTTGTGATTAATCACCCTGTGAGGAAAGATTGTAAGGACTAATAAAAAACCCCAACTGGTCTCACCACAATCAAAGGTATAATTTCCCTGAAACCAGGATTTTACCCTTTGTGTATTGACACCAAGAGATTATTTAATTGCAGTGTTTAATGCCAAGAAGATTCTAGATCAAAATGATCCAGCCCTATTTTTCCCACTCTGAAAAATAAAGCAGAAAAAGGAAACAGAAGAGAAAACCACAAAAGGAACAGGAAAGAAAAACATGTTTTTGGCATATTCTAAAGAATTCTGCTAGGCAGCATTATTAAGCTTTATCAAAGTCACACAGTCAGATGAAGACTTAAGAGAAATGTAAAGACTAAGGATTTGAAAATCTGTTCACCAGAAATTATGTCCATGATCACCTGCTGGATGGTGAAGTTTGTGTCACGAGTACATTCTAAAATATTGGTCACAGGAGGAAAAAAGTGTACACCAGCAAAAACTACTGATCATCCTTTCATCTGGCTGATTCAGTAATGATTAAAGAGAGAAGAGGATCCAGTGCCAGATAAGCAGTGCAGATCCTGTACCTGATCTCAGTATCCAGGAGAGTGTTCTAGAGGTGCTTCTGTTACTCCTAAAGAGCTTCAGCTCACAGGCAGCAGGAGCATTTCTATTTCATAATGATGCACCTCCTCTCAGTTAATTCAGTGGATCAGTCACCAGCTGCAATAAGTTAAATTCCTAAATATTTTCTGTCTCCTTTTCCTCCAGAATATTTTGCTTTATTTTCACGTCCAAAGCTACAGAGATGCTTTGCGCACTTGGAGCTCAGTAGTAAAATTAAAGAATAGGGCACTTGACCCTCTTGACATTCACCTATAATTTGGGGTTTTTCCATGTGTTATTTTGAATAACACATGATTATGAAAATGTATATGATTATGAATATGAAAAGATGATTGTTTTTTAATTTTCTATCTGTATATTTGGTATATGGCTGGCAGTGTCTCTTCCCAAGTATTCCTGTGTGGAGCAGAGGAGACAACAGCTGTGGGGGAGAGCTGCAGAAAGGAGATGGAGCAAATGACATCGTGCAACTACCAGTGCCACTAAATTGGGATAAAACCAAAACCCTCCTCCTCACAGAGCTGGGGAAAACTTTACAGTCAATTGAAGCTGCAGAAGCTGCACATCTTTCAAATTGTTGCCCAAAGGTGGGACAAGGGAGTTTTTCTTCAAAAGTGCCTTAAATGTTGGGTCTTAATCTGAGCTGATATCTCTTGGCTCTTGCAGCCTTCCCTGGTCCTATTTAGACCCTAATGAGAAGCTGAGACGTTTGCTGTGAAATTTCATCTCTGAAAGGGTCTTGAAAATGTTGGAATGCTGTGATCCTTGGGAAGATTTTTGCACATCTTTGTAATTTTATTTTCTTGACATTTCTATGCTGTCAGAAGAGAGGTATCAGGAATGTGCAGCCTGTGTCCATGAGCTTCCATGAACCTCTCCGAAGGAATGCTAGAGGATGCTTCAAGGCAGATACCCTGTTAGGCTGTAAAGTCTGATTTTCTTCAATATCAGCTGAAGCTCTGATTATTTCCTTTACCCAAGCAAAAGGTCAATGGAAAGTAAGCAGACCTTCCTATTAACAGGACTGTGGTCTTTCCTTGTTGCCATGGTTTTGTGTGTGTAAATGATGATTAAACAAGCACTTACACTGAAAAGGGCAGTTCAGCACTAGACAGGAGCAGGCACCATGAAAAAGTTTCCCTGGTGTAGGTAAGTACTCCTTATTTAAAAGCAAGTTTTATTTGGCTGGTGTGCAGAGCTCCATCTTCATAAATGTTTAATCCAGAGTTATCAAACCTTCCTTGACCTCGAGGTATACAGTAAATGGGGAAAAAAAAAAAGAGCAAGGTGTTCCTTTTGTAGAAAATCAATCTTAGAGAACATGGCTGGAGCTGCAAATCTTTCACTGTCATTTTAGAAAAGTTGATAGAAATTTATTAAGGTGGAACTTTTTTGGAACATTCCTGAATCTCTACAGCCACAGAGCTGAGAAGACAATGCATGAGTATTGACATCCAGGTCTTCCAGGGGACTCCTGAGATGGCCCCAGAATGCAGCTTGGAAGAACAGGACAACCAAAGTGGTGTTAGAGACACAGCAGGGCCAGGCTCACCCACAGGCCAGCATCTCCTGTCACCTTCCACATAAAAGGGTTTTAAGGTAAACCACTTCATTGCAACAGTTTTTTCTTAACGTTTTCTCTTCCTTTGCAGAGGATTCTAAAGGAATGTAAAGCGGATCTGGCTTGGTCTGTGCTTCGAGTGATGGGGGGCTTTGCTTTCTAAAGGTTTGTTTGGAATGGTGAGTGAAAGGTGAATAATTGCCAGTGGATGTTAAGCAAGAAAGGGTTAGGGCCATGTTTTCACACATCCCAAATTGTTTGAGGATAGAGCTCCAATTGCTGACAGCTCTTGGAAATCTGGTTGCAAGTGGTGTCTTCCCATTTCCTTCATCCCTCTTTATATATCTCCATGTGTCACATGCCCACTGTGGTTGTTCCTGGAGCAGGACAGATACAGGAGAGGGCACAACTGGCTTCCAAGGGGAGCAGAGTCGATGCCAAATTCAGTGATAATGGAACAGATAATTCCTAGGGAGATTAGACTCTCTTTGAATGCCTGAACAGGACCCCACTGTGTGTTTTAACATGGGAGAATTGGAGCCCAAGCTATTTTCTCTCTTTTTTTTTTTTAATTTTTTTTTCAAAAAGGAAAACAACAACAACAAAAAAAAGAGATTTTGACAAGCTGGTGGCAGATTTTAGGTTTCCTACTCTGGAATAATTTGAGGCAACTGTTTTTTTAGCCTGCCATATTTCCAGTTATTAAACTGTGTGTGGTCTGTACCAGTGCTGACCAGCAGAGAGCCATTAATTGTGGGTTTCAGTGCTGGGCTGGGGCACCTACAGTGCCGAGGAGCCTTTGAGGGGTGGGTGGGACCCTCCCAGGGCTGTGGGACCCTCCCAGGGCTGTGGGACCCTCCCAGGGCTGTGAGCCGCATCCCCGGGCTGGTTCACAGGCACAAGGATACACCGGGCGTGCTTGGAAGTTCAAGCTCAATGAACTGAGACCTTGGAGAACAATTCCCCCGGCTGGCAGCACCGTCCTGGGAAGGTCTCTGAGGCTACCCTTCCTCAGAAACCCCCCGGTCTCTCCCCAGCCGCCCTCCCTTCAGACGTTCACAAGTCTTCCTGACAAAAGAGCAATTACAACCTGACAGAAACAGCTCACAAAGGGGATGAGGATGACCCCAGGAGCGGTTTCTGCGGCTCAACACATGGCCAGTCACCGACAAAGCCATTTGATCCCAGAAGAGCCTCCCAGACTGGCACGCTTGACCAAGAACTGGCTGGGTGACTCATTCGTCTGGCGGCTCTGTGATTCATGAGCCTCCAGGAGGAAGGGAGGAGGGAGGCAAAAGCTTTTCAAATCTCAAGTTAAACGCAAGAGAAACACATTCCCCACCAAGCAGACGCTGGGCTGTGTCCAGTTGGTGCCGGAATGCCCCCACCAAGCCAGGGCAGCCGTTCTGGTGTGACGCACGGCGAGGCTCCGGGGCCAGCCCCGCCGCGGCCTGCACCTTCCCAGCTCCGTGGTTTGGAAGGTCTCGAGTGTAAAAACAGCAACAATTCCTTACGTCTTATCCTTGTGTGCTCTGTGCATCCTGGCCCCGGGATTTCCCCGGGAACGTCCCACTGTGAGTGTTTCACGGCCGATAGTGAGGGCTTTGACCTGATATTCAGGTCAAAAAACCTCAAATGACTTTGTCCGGTTGAAATTAAACTCCTGGTCTGCGCTGATAATTTTGTCTCCCTCTCGTATCTGTGCAGCGTATCCCCAGGCAGGAGCACTGTCCTCAGGGGTGTGCACAGGAGGCAGGACAGTCTCCATGAGCACGGCAGAGCCTCAGCAGCTGACCTGAATGACCGTCCCCATCCCTCTCTTTGGTGACAGAGGAGGGAAATCCAGCCCTGGCATTAAGAAGGGCATTCCCTCTGTTGTCTGAACCCTGCCAGGAGCTGTGGGTGGTGCAGAGAGTTCCCTGGAATGCTGGAGCTCCCAGCCACCATTCCCCTCCCAGGCAGCATTTTATTTATTGTTATTTGTTGCTTCAGACATATGGGTCAAAATGCTAAATTATTTAGCAGCTGTTGTCGGATGGATTTTAAAACAATTAATGAGTGCTAAAAATGGCCAGCTTGCTCTCCCTCTTGGATTTTGCCAAAGAAAGTGCCTGTTTTCTGTTTGTTTGCCAGCAGTTTGTGCCTCCTGCTGCTGCAGCCGTGGCTGGCCTCGGAGCACGTTTGTCCCTCAGTGAGTGCCAGCTGCCTGAGCCAGGGCCCAGCTGGCCTGGCTGGGGGCTGGAACACCCCAGGGTTATTTTTGTGCATTTCTGGTCTTGTTATTGTGGTCCTGGGCACGCTGCATCACCCACCTGCCGTGGCTGGATTCCAGCACCCCCCATCCACGCTGGGGCACAGTGCAGGAGCCCCTACAGCCCAGCTCCAGAGGAGCTCCAGAGCTTCCCTCGCTGGGAGCACCATGACAGCCCTGAAGGATCCAGGCTGGAGCTTTTCCTTTCTGTGTTGGGGCAGGTGGGAAGGCCCCCCTGGACAAGAAGACCTGCAGGCAGAGGCTGCCCTGGGGTGTCCGGTTCACATGAGGTGGCCACAGCCACCAGGGTCACCCGTGTGACCCGGGAAGGGGACAGTGGCCAAGCATGGTGCCGCCCACACCCCTGTGAGAGACCCCAAAATGAAAATCAACTCCGAGCACAAAGGCTGAACTGGGGTCAAAATAAATCCAAGGTCTGTGAGGGTGTAGGTGTGTCGACCCTTCCCTCTCAAGGATTTTGCAGCTGGTCTCAACCAGAAATGCAGATCCCCCGTGGTGA
This sequence comes from Cyanistes caeruleus, assembly GCF_971803275.1. Lineage (NCBI taxonomy): Eukaryota > Metazoa > Chordata > Aves > Passeriformes > Paridae > Cyanistes > Cyanistes caeruleus. Next base: position 17,712,834 of record NC_141715.1, read on the forward strand.
GACAGTGTGGGATGTGCAGCTCGGTGCTTCCAGAGACCCTCAGCTCCACCTGCTCAACGTGATCAACAGCATCCTCTGGCCACCTTTCAGAGCTCAGTTCACAGGGCAGGCTTCAGCCACCAGGCATTTGTTTATCTCCATCTGCACAGCACAGGATATGCTTTGTCTGGAGTCAAAGGGAGGGTTTGTTTCTCTGTTTGGGATCACCCATAAAAGCAGGTACTTTGCATTTAGGCCCAGGTTTACAAAAGCAGGTACTTTGCATTTAGGCCCAGGTTTACAAAAGCAGATGCTCTGCATTTAGGCCCAGGTTTAAAGCCCCAGCCCAGCTCTCTGGTATCGCTTGGTGGGATGTGCAGCCTCTGCCAGCTCTGTGAAACAGGGCAGAACATGGAGCACATTCAGCTGAGTTCCTGTTTCTCAAAAATGTTGCGCTAGGCAAAGGATTTGGACCTGAATGAAAGTGGTGGACCTAATTTTAAACAGTACCTATGAATGAAACTTGAAACAAGCTGTTCAGGAAATACCTTCCTCTGCAGCAGTGCCAGGTAGAGTATGGGATTTAATGCAAAATTAGCTAGTTCCTATGAACAGGTTACTATGAGAATACTTTTTCCTACTTTAAGCTAAATTAGTTTTTAAAAAGAAATCTTCATTTCTACGTAGATGTCCATGTGCTCCTGCAAAAGCTGCAGACCTTTCCTCTCCAGGGAACAAGAGCCTTCTCTGTGTTGGTGCCATATGTCACCTTTTGCCACAGGTTTGTCACCGTGGCCCCACACTGCAGAGCTCTTGGCTTCAGCCTGCAGCCTAGGGGTGGCCCAAAGTGGCTGACAGGTAGGAGAAGATTTGTCAGAGCTGGAAACATGTCCCAGATGAGCAGGCATGCTGGCTTTCAGTGCTCTGTCTGCTTGTGCCTTTTTTGTTCTGCGTCCTTTTGGCTTTGTTTCACCCCTCAGTCAGGATCTGACATCTCAGTCGCTTTCCACAGCAAAGTTACAAAACCCCTGACAGGCCACAGCCAGGAGAGGTCAGGTGCACTGCTTGTATTTCTGGGTAATATGGTGGTAAATGCCCACCTGTCCCATATTTGTGCTGGATTTGTTGCCCTGAACCTTCTAGGAGTATGGAAAGCTGCACTGCCAGAATTATCCAGGCACACTTCAAAAGATTATAGGATTCTTAGAAAGACTTTTCCCTCAATTTGCAGAGACTTGATGGTGGCCTGAAACACTGACTGAATGGAAGAAGGACCCTGCCCAGGTGAGTAAGCAAAGTTTGGATCTGTGTCAGCTGCTTGACAGGATGCTGGGCACTTTCTGAGGCTGGGAAATACACGGGTATTTGCATAAAACCTTGGTTCAATTGAAGGAGGTTATTGATTAAAGTCAGTGAAGTGAGGATTTCACTTGGGCTCTTTGCCCTCCTCCTGTCCAGGCCGGACCCATAATGCAAAAACCATTTCCCATCCAAACACCTGATCCTGAGCGTGGTTCAGCAGCTCTTGGGAAGAGCTGGCCTTGCTTTATTCTCATGGAAAAAAGGCAGTGGAAAGTGTTCAGCCCTTCACAGCTCTTAGCTGAGGAATCACACCGGGCCCAGGGGCTCCACTGGAAACCTTTCAAATACTGAGGTACAAACTGGGATTTCCAGCAGACACTTGGAGACACACATAGCAGAAACGTTCAGACTCAGGGGAATGACACGGATCCCTTGGGTTCCTTTTAGAACCTCATCTTGGCACCTCTCTGTTGTTGAGTAAAACCAAAGTGTACATCTTGAGATTTGCTTATAATTTCTGGATATCTAAAAAATCCACAATTGCCACAAGCTGTTCCCTCTCCAGCCCTTCCATAGTAGAATTCCAGGAAGTAACACCTTTTAGCAACAAGCAAATCTGTCTTAATAACTCAAAAATCTTGTGCTAGAAGTCCAACTTTCCACTGGCAACCGTTCTGGTTAATATTGGAAATTCTAAATATCTGATTAAACATTTCTGGAATTTCTGGGAATACACTGAGATCCTTAATGGGCTAGTTCTTCATAAAGGTTTTCAGCAAAATATCTTCCATCGGGTCTTAAAGGAATCCCACCAAGTAATCCATCTCCCTAAATTCTTAATGTGGTTCCTTACATTTCCTAAGCTGGCTTCTTAAATGAGTTATGTTCTCCTTTGCAGAATGCATAGACACAAATAAACCGCATATACGAGGAAGGAATGTTCCTCTATGCCACAAAACAAATTCAATATATTGATCCAAAATCACCCCTGGAGGAGCTCCTGTGAATCCAGACGAAACGCATGAGTTGAGTTTATTAAAGCAGCACTTCTGATAGGGGCTGGGAACAGCAGGAGAATGAGGTTTTGCAAGAGTAAGATGATTGTTTATTAGTGATGAGTGAATCCCAAAATGTCTGGCATGTGTGTTGATCTTAGAGAAGGAACTGAAAAAGTCTGAAACCTGATCAGGTCTCTCTGAATCCATATGTCAGCAAAACTGCCTAGAAGTGAGTCTGAGTCAGGGCTCTCATTCAGACATTCTGAAATGTCCAGATTTACATGGTTGGATATTGTCATATATCAGCAAGTGCTGAGAAATTAGGGATGGTGAATTCAACTGGTAAATAAACAAGAACAAACTTGTTCCTGAATTCAATATGATTGTGGTCTTCTGGAGATAGTTACACAAATCCCTCAGCCATGCCAGAAGGCAATGTAAAAGCAGGGGAAAAAAAATTAATTCCCAATTCAGACTTCATAAATAAACAAGGCAAATCATGTCCAAACTTTTGTTTTGTTTTCTTCTTAAACACTGTGTCAAACCACAAGAAGCTTTTCAAATGTCTCTGTATAGAGAGAGCTTTGGGGCTGGGGCAGTGTGGTTCTGTTTTGCTTTTGTGGAAAATCCCTGCACAGATCATGATGATGATGATGATGATTATTATTACTGTTATTACTATTTTCATATGTTTAGAACAGAGCCTCACCCTTCCCTTCTGGACCAATTTTCACCTTTCTGGACCTGTGTTCTTAGGACTAAGCAAGGCTGGTAATCTGGAATAAGTGTTAAAACCTCAGCAAAATAGTGATCTCTTAAATCAAAGCCATTTGGAGCCACAGGTAGAATTCTGGGTTTCAGCATTTCCATTCAGGCCCTTTCTGGTGCAAAACGAAATCCTTAACAACCACGTCATAAAATAAACTCTTCATCCTCCCATAAAGTGTGGAGCCTGTGGAAGAAAAGTACATATCTAAAAGAATATGTTTCTTAAAGCAGTGGGAACAGGAGAGCAGAGACTTAATCACAGTCTGGAGAGCTGGATGAGCACCCTGGTGGGATTTTGAGTGGATCAAACTGAGAGAGAAATTCAGGTTTAACAGGGCTTATACAGCTGAGCTGAGGGGGTTTTATTCCTATGCATCTTTTTCCAGAAACAGGAGTTATGTCTAAGAATTTGCATTGCAGGAAATAAATCCACTCTTTTCTCCTCTGTATTTTATGATCTATCTTTAGCATGCAAGGAGGTCAGGTTCCAGGTTTTCTCTGCCAGGCTGTGCAGCAGGAGTGGGGATCCCTTCAGCAGAACACAGCACTGGAGGCACTCGGAGGCAGAAAGGGGCTCCTCGAAGGAGCTGCATGAGTGGGAGCTGCAGGATGGGGGTTCCTGGGACAGGAGTCACTCAGAGAGCTCCTGGCCTGGGCCAGGGCAGGGGGAGAGGGCCTGGCCCTCGAGGGTCTCCTGCAATTCACACGAGGCAAGCCCTGCACAGAGGGCAAGGAGCAGCTCCCGCTGCAGGAGCTGGGATCAAAGAGCTCCACAAACATCCGTTATTCTTGATCACAGCAGCTCTGCAGAGATCCCGTCAGGATGGAGAGAGCTCCGTTAGCAGAGTACAGATTGATCAGGGTGGAATGGGAGTTGGGAGAACACAGTGTCTAAGGCAACAAGGCGGTTCAGACAGCTCTGCAGCAGCCTAAACACATGACAGACTCAGGCAGCTCCCACTGCTGCCAACACAACTGCTCACAGGGTTTGCCAAGAAGCCAGATGCTGCTGCTGGAAAAAATATCTTCCAGAGTTTGGCACCAAGATCCTGTGATTACCATCCAAATGGGAGGAGATGGAGTGATAGAATGTGAGTTTAGTATTTAGCACCCCAGAACAGTGCAGCAGCCTTTGAAGGCAAAGGAAAAAAGTTCAAGCAAAATATTTTTGCTAAAAATACGTTCGGAGAAATGAACTTTTTTTTTTTTTTAAATAGCAGAAAACTAAACTATTATTAAAACAACGCAAAATATTTTATGTCCGTATCAATTAAATGAGTGAAACCAACAAGGACTGTGGATTCTTTACTTGAGCAAATTTTGTTAAGGAATAGTTTCGTAAAGGTCAGAACATGAGCTCTTTGTCTCTGGTGCTGTTGCTAGTGGAAAGTTCCACTGCAGAGCATCACAGCGACTCCCCTACCCAAGACAAATAGAGATGGGTCGGAGCATTCCCACACAAGTTTGGGAAGGGTTGAATTCAGATCCAAAGTCTGCAGCAGGCCCTTCTCATTGACAAACAGGGGCCAAATCCCTAAATCTAAACTGCCCCAGGTTTGGAGGAAAGTTGAGCACAGAAACCACCTGAGCCTGGCTCCAGACCTTGCAGTTCAAACCCATGTTTGGAGGGGAAGCAACAGAGGGATGGAACATTCCCTGAAGAGGTTTGAGGCTGCTCTTGAGCCTCCTCATCCTCCTTTCTGTGTGGCTGAGCCTTCAGAATCTGTGACTACAGGAAGATTTGGAGCCCCCTGTGCAGCAAGGGTCCCACCAGCCTGCCTGGCCTTGCCAAGGGTCCCTGGGGAACGTGGTGGTTATGAGAGCTCAGCATGTTGAAAAAAGCAGCCGAGGCAACATCTGTTCCCCTGGCTGGCTGCACTCACCTCTGCTCTCCAGTCTTGTGCTTCTATACGAGTGCTGGTCCCACTCCATGACTGGGAATCCTATTATTATTGTAATAGTAGTAATAATAACAACCCAAGTGGGAACTCAGAAACTTACATCTGGAAAGTTAAGACATGAAGACTATTTTGTTTTACTTGTAGTTTTGGTTGCTTATTTTTATGACAGATCCGTATTTCAACAAATGTTATCTCCTTGCCTGTTATAACAGATCAGAAAAAAGTAAACAAAGCTATTAATCTTCATCTCCCATACTCTGCTTTCTGGGCATGTCAGATAGTTTTGGAGGGGAGGTGGGCAGGGGAGCAGAGAGCATCTGTTCCCTCACTTGGGAGCTCCCCCAGGGATGCTGTCAGTGGTGCCTTTTAGGGAGGTTTGTAAAAGGGAGGAGGATGCTGTCCCAAGGCTGTGTTTGACCTGGAGGGCTCAGGCTGTGTCACCCTTGGACAGTGCCTGTTCTCGGCACAGCCGGAGTCCTGGCTGGTGGGGGCTGTCTCCTGAAGGCCACAAAGATCCCAGGTAACTGCTGTCCTTGTGCATTCTCTGGCAGCTTTTGATATGTCTCACCCTGGGAGCTGATAAATTCACCTGTTAATTCTGCAGCAACCAAACAAGATATACCCAAACCTCATCCTTTAAGGTCACTAATAGCTTATGGAAACATGTTGGGATGGGACACAGAACTGGAGGGCTGCAGTGGATGTCTGCAGGCTCTGTAGGCTCAGGGGGAACCTTCTCACCCTCCAGAGCTCCCTAACAGGAGGGGGCAGCCCGGTGGGGTCAGGCTCTGCTCCCAGGGAGCAAGAGACAGGACAAAAGGAAGTGGCCTCGAGTTACACCAGCACAGGTTTGGATTGGATGAGGGAAAAATTCTCCCCCTGAAGGGTTATCCAGCCCTGGCACAGGCTGCCCAGGGCAATGATGGCATCACCATCCCTGGAGGGATTTAAAAGCTGTGTAAATAAGGCAGTGGGATCTTAGCTCAGGGGTGGGTTCAGCAGTGCTGGGTTACCAGTTGGACTTGATAATCTTGGAGGTCTTTTCCAACCCAAATAACTCATCCTCGTGGGACTGATGTTTTAGTCCTTCCCAGATTCTGTTTGGACACTGCTTTCTCATGAGGCTGTTTGACATGGGAGGTGGGAGGCATTTCCAGGAGAAATGACAGTAGGATGCTGACACCCAGCCCTGGTGTCCCACATTCTGTCCCAGAGACCAGGACAGCTCTGCTTACCCAGCTCTTGGCCAGGCTGGGAGCTTTGATGGCAATGAGCTCTGAGAGTCTGATCAGTGTCAGATGTGCAGATTACTGCTATCAGGAGCTGAAGGCTGTGGGTGGCATCTTCACTCCTGGTCTCACCTCCACTGCTGGCATGTGCTGAATTTAGGGTCTGGAGGTGCTGACAGTCCTGGGGGGACACGGGGGAGCTGGATGTGCCTTTTTACCCCACACAAAGAAATCTGATCTGCCCCAGCTAATAGATAGGGTTCTTTTTCCTTGATGCACAGCAGTGCAAACTGTAATTTATTATCTGTCTCTGCATTATCCCTCTTCTAGGTCTCCCCCCTCACCCCACTGAGTGTGCTCTGTGTGTGCCCTCCCAGGCTCAGGCTCAGGTTTCTGCTCTCACTCCTGCCTTCTGTAAATGTTATTTCAGTATCATCAGCAGTTGTTCTGCTTCTCCTTCCCTATCTATGGATATCAGAATCCATAATGAATTAAAAGAATTTGTTCTTCAGATCATCTTGAAGTCCTTGATGGTGATGTTGTTCAGCTGATCAGGTGAACAAGGCTCCTGAAGCTCCCTACACTAGGAAGCCTCTTCTCAATCACTGATTTTCATCCCTGCTTGATGTAAAAATGCTACAATGGATGATCTTGCATCCAGTTTGTGTGCCAGCCACTGGAGAAGTGACTTGGTTGGGAGGGCTCGAACTGTTAGGATGCTTTAAAGAAATATCCAGGTTTTCTAATATTTTGAGAACGTATTCAGTTGAACTTTGAGAAAGAAAAGATTAGGGAGTAAGCCTTTGTCATGATCACTTGGCCACCTGTCTCTAAGGACTGCCCTCCATAGTGGCTTCTGGAAGATTCTGTGTTCTCTGTGCCTTTCCCAGCCATGCAGGACATTTGGATGTTGTATGCGACACCTTCTGTTGGTGCCAGCAGGTGCTGGTGAATCTCAGCTGTAAATGTCTGCAGTCCCTTGCAGTAAGATGTCTCTTGAAAAAAACCTGTGAAGTTAAGATGCTGTGAGATTTGGGTAGTTTAGGTGTTAGCAAATTCCGGCCACTTTGAAGACATCCCATAGGCCAACCCTTTCCTGGCTGGTGTTTTAACATCAGCTCATAGATGCTGAGTATCTTGGAGACCTGGATTTTGGGCTGTCCTCTCACACTCGCATCCTCATGTGTGGCCTAGCAAGGATGAGGGATGTGGGGCTGAGTTACTGGGAGATTAACTTAATTGTTCATCACCAACATCTCAGCCCCCTTGGTATTTGCCCATTGCTTTTCCCCTGGAGTAGATGTGAGTTTTTGTTCTCTGAGTAACAGACTAAGGTGTTGTAAACTGAATTTACACAATGGTGTAAATGGTATTTATCTCACTGTAACTCCTCTGTGTACTCACACCCCTTACAAGATTTCAAACCTGGATACACCCACCAGACTACCATGGGGTCATACAGGAAAAGCTGTGTGATTCATGAGACAGGATTTTTATCCTCAGAGTTGGCTGATTTTACCTCTTCCCATCAGTTTACTTGGAGCACTGAGCTCCAAGCAACAATAAACCAAAACAGCATGAGTTCCAAAACAGGATACCCTGGATCAGGAACCACAGGTTTGTATCAGTATCCCAGCTTCAGACAGCACACAAGTCCAAGTTTGTCCTTCTGAAGAGAAAGGTAATATAACACACCTGGGAAACTGTGCAAAACCCAAAACAAGCCACAGTTACAGCTAAATCAAGGCACTGCCAAAAATGCCTTTTGTGGGGAGCACTGCTGAGCTGGTGGCTGGCTGCCCGTGGCACCTGCTGGGAGGGAAGGGACCTCATCTGAGGGGGTCCCCTTGAAAAGACAACTGCAAGCAGCTTTCTCTCCTCCAAGGATGGCTCAAGCACTGTGCCCTCACCCAGCCTGTGCTGGCCTTTGAAAACTTAGGTGGTTTTATTCATACCTCTTAGGTAGTTCAGTTTTACACGAGTAACCCACTCGTTATGCCATGCACCCCCTCACTGAAACCGTGTTTTGTTACATATCACATTACAGGCAAGAGCTGATTTGAGAGCTGTTTGTCACCTCCTTCTGTCAGTAGGGCAGCATTTGGTTGCCCACAGAAATATCTGAGGCTCACCTCTCTGGTGAGATCTGTTTCTCCTATTCCTGCCTGAAGAAAATACCTTTATTTTCCCTGTATGTGGAGCTGACTCAGCTTGGTTTCAGAAAGTCAGAGGCATAATTTGCTTGGGCTGTGAAACATAAGCCTTTAAAGTCCACACGGAGCACTTAGGGCAGTTATGGTGTCCTGGTTTCCTGGGAAGCAGGGCTCCACTCATTAGGTTCGAGTCACCCGAACTGAAAAGCCACTGGTCATTCCCTCAGGTCATGGACTGCACTCCAGCAGCTCCAATTACCTCAGCAGAATGGGATCACCCATAACAACCTAAGTAAATCAGGAAGTCACCAAACAAGGGAAGTAATTACAGCTTCTTTCAATCCTGAAAAAGCAACCTGTTCTTTTACGACCCATCAAAACCATGTGTTTGCCTTTAGTGGTTAAAATAAAGGGTGTGCAATTTGGGAATAATCCAGCTAGCAAGTTTCCTTAGTAATTGGCAAGTCCTGAAAGGTTTTCACTTCTGCAATTTAAAGGTGGTGAGCATGAAATTAATTTAATTTTCTTTTAGATTAGCCTTTAAGGGACACTACAAAACCAAAGAATGACATTCTCAAAGGGTGAACCCACATTTCACCCATTTGACATAAAGATTATTTTGTTAACTACCCTTAAATTTCATTTATAATGTGATTTAGTAGTGCAGTAAAATCAGAATGTAAGTCACTGTAGCTGTATCAAACATTCAGAATTAGAGAAGTATTTATCCTTTTCAGACAAAGGTCTAGAGCTTTATTCAACCCTAGCAGAGCTACTATCACTTTATGTAACTCTTACACTCTTGCTTTCCAGTCCTGGTTTCAACACGCCCATTCATTTGAGTCTGATTCAATTGACTGTAGGAGGGAAAAATTGTCCTTGTTTGCAATAATTGTACCTGTATTTTTATACAGCACTTTTCAAATGCTCAGGTGCTGGAGATTGCTTTAATGGATGGATCTTTTGGAAATCTGAGTGTGAATGAGAAATAAAAATTCTGATGGCACATTGTCCTCGTAGCTGAGTTTAAACTGAGATATGACTGATCTGGCTGAAATCAGGTGATGACTCAAAATCCTTCAAGCGCTGTGCATCCCTGCCCCAGGGCCAAGACACAGGATGTTTAATTCTGAGGAAAGTTTTTCACCTAAATTATAATTCATTCACTTTCTTCTCTGGAAAAGGCTTTAAAAAAAGAATAACAAATATAGTAGAATATTACTTCCAACTTTTGGTAGGGAGAGTGTCTAAAGATCACATCCTCTATTTTAATTGAAAAACTAATGAATTAGATCATCATCTTACATTGCTCTTCATCTATTCAATATTTGTGTGCCAATGTTCAATACCCTTTATATCATAACTCACTTAACCAAGGTGTCTGTTTTCTCCCTTCATGAACCATCTCCAAAGCTCTGCCTGTGTCTCAGGTGTGTTTGTTGCTGCTGGAGCCAATGACTGTGCCCACAGCAGGCTGTGACCAAGTGGTGAATGCTGGAGCAGGATCCCAAAATGAGGCTCTTGGAGAAGGAATTAAAACCTGGGTGTCTCCCTGCTCAGCCTGCTCTGAGGGCCAGACCAGCACCTTCCCAGCAAATCATCCTTCTCCCCAAGAGGCCCAGAGCTTCCCACCCACAGAGCTCTTGTGATGTACTGGCTGTCTGAAATGCTCCGGGTGTTCTCCTTTAAACTGGGCACAAGGTCTTTCTGAGCAGACAGAAAGGGCAGCATCTGCTCAGGGCACCAGTGCCGACTGCTAATGAAAATCTGCAGGGAAAGGGGGAAATGATAGAACCCTCCAACACCAGGTTGTTTCCACAGGCTCCACCATCCTCTCTGCTCCCCACACGCTCCTTTCTGCCGTGGTTTTCCCAGACCCGCTGGATGTTCACTGATTCATCCTCTCCATTGCCGAGACACCTAAACATTTCCAAAGGAAGGCAAGAAACCAGGTCAGCAGAGTCAAAGTAACCAAGGGAAAAAACACATATTCTTGTTCTGAGAGAAAAGCCAGGAAGAACAAGAATCCTGTAAAGTGGGATTTAAAAAAAGAAGAAAAAGAAAACATCCCCAGAGGGGGTTTGCGTATTTGATGTCTTACATCCCAACAGCTCATCAAGGAAAGCAAATCTACAAGTACAGCCTCTGCAAATCCCAAGTCCCAGCTATTTTGGGTTTACTCAACGTAACTACAGAATTGCAACTGCATTCCAACTACCTCTGTCCCTTAAATGGGGAGCAGCCTGCCTTGGGACACTGAGCTAATGTGCCACGGAAAAGATGTCAAAATGTTCTCTGGTAAAGAGCAGGAGCAGGATCTGCCTCTTGTGTGTTTGTTCCTTGACAGCCTGAACAGCAGCCACACTCCAGCCCTGCATCCATGGGCTGCTTCTGCCCAGAAGCCTACTGGACTGATAAAAACTTCCTTTCTATTGCTTCCTCTTATATCTTTGACCATTCCCCTGTTCCTTTCTGGATTTTGTTTTCCAAAGTAGCAGGCAGACAGCTGCTTGTTTGTGGCTCACATGCTAAGAGTAGTGGCTTCTGATCTCAAAACATGGATGTTTTAGGCCAAAAAAACAACTCCCCAAGCATTTGTTGGCTCCTTCAGGACCGTGGAGCAGCTGGGTCCCCATAGACAGTGCTGGTCCTGCCCCCAGCACCGCTTCTGACTGGGGCCATCTCAGCCACCACAGACAAACTGCACTCACATGGAGCTCACATTTTTGCAGCTCAAGCCAGCTGGGAATGTAAACCACACTGACCAAGGAAAGTTGGGGATATTGCCAGTGTATGCAGAAAGAAAAAAGAAGGAATATGAGGAAAGCAAGAGGCAAGAACATGAAACTGTTTATTTAACACTCAACACATTGAGTCAAATGTATGCGAGTGACCTTCTCTTTGGTTAAGACCTTGGATCAGACCTTTGATATCTGGATGGAGATGAGCTGAATGAATTGTTTGGCAGAGACACCAGGTGGCTGCAAAAGGTAAAACTCACCTGTCAGTGCCATCTTGGGTATGTTGCGTATGGTGCCAGTGAGGAAATCGTGACTCATGTCTAGATTGAGATGTGGAAGGAATGCAAACATCCAAAATGCCTTTTTCACAGATTTTAAGAGTGTTCAGACCCAAGGGTTCATTTTGTCTCTATGAAGGTAAACTTAGTCCTCTAGAGGGCATGGTTACACTGATTATATATTTAATAATTAACCAGTATTACCTTGGCTATCTGCTCATTTTTACTGGTGTAAATCAGGGGTCAGTGAACTGGCACAGGTGAAGTTTCATTCATTGTCTTTAAACCTTGTTGTAAGGCTTTCCACAGAATCTCTCTTCTTAAGGAGGCTGATCCTGCATGGGCAGGAAGGTTTGGGTTTGATCACTGGGGAAGCTTTCCAAGAGGTATTTGGAATTCATTCCTTGCTACCAGAATCCAGTGTGAAAATCTATTTTTCACATGTATTTATGCTCCTGCTTTGGTTAATCCCAGCCTCCTTTGGCAGCAACCTGGACTGGGTCATCTGAATAGCAACACGATGTGGGATTAGAGTCCATCCTTCTCAGCAAGCATGGAGGCTCCAGACATTAGATGGAAACGATTTGTGTTTGGGCAATCTGGTGTTGAACTTATCCAGCCGAATTCCCAACTTAAAAAAATTGTGCAGATGTCAATATGGCCACCAGCTGTCTCTCTGCACGTGTTTCCCTGGTGAGCAAACAGACGGTGGAATTCGGGACTGCACAACACAAAAGAAAATGCTGCCCAAGCTGATCCAAAAATCCACCTCTCCACCAGGCAGAACAAACTGTGAGAAGTCCTTTTAATCTGGAAGTCACGTCTTTGTGGAGCTTACACAAGGTTCACTTGTCTTTAATGGGAACACCTGCATTTTATTCAGTTTTACAATATTTAAATCCCCTTATAAAATAAACGGCTACTAGCTGAAATGGTACCCATGCTGGATGTCCAAGATCTGATGGATTTTAAAGTTATTTTCTAAGATGCAGTAGAGAAAGAGCAGGACTGGAAACAGCCATCAGCCACTGCTAGGAAGGGGGAAGTATCAGTCTCTTTTTTGTAGCTTCCTTCATCTTCTGAATGCATTCCACCCTTGTAACATGTTAAGATTTCTCTCTTGGGTCATCCATAGTGCCAAACCAACACCTAGGAACTGAAAAGAGCGTTAATTGCATGAATTGGTTGTAATCACTGAGCTGTGCCACACACACTATCCCTTCACTTCTTCAGTTACAGCTGGAGGTCACCCTCAGCCATCACCTGCTCCTGGTCCTGGACCATGACAATTATGGTCTCACATTTTCTCAATTCCTCTACCTTTTTATGAGTTCTTTCTCATGACTGAGGGAGGGATGTTCTTAACTGATCTACTGGCCTTTGAATGAATCTACTTTTCCCAGTTCTAAGTGGGTTTGCAGGGGCTGGGTTTCCCTTCTCTCATCCCTGCTCTGACATTGGGCAAGGCCAATGTGATGTGTTGCTTCACATAACTTTGCTGTCAGTGGGTTTGCAGGAAGAACACAGCCTAGAAAATAGTCTTGTCCCAGAAATTTGATGCTGACCTGGTAATCTAACCTTTGTCTGTAAATGGATGAATATTCTCTGAGTGATATCATTGATATCTGTTCTACTGCCAAAACCTCCTTCACTGTTGGCCTGGTTTGTGAACTGTCTAAAATGGGACTTGCCCCTCAAAAACATGGCTGGATTTCTATGCACAAGGAAACTCCTTTTCATAGCCTAGCTTGTAAATATTAGAGTGTACCAGGTGCATCCATTTATTCTCTGTTTCAGGATGACAGCCAGGCAAAACTCTCCTTCAAAACAGAAAATAATTCTGTAATTTTCTGTTTTCCCTTTTTCCTTCATATTCTGCTCATACTTGGATTTGATAACAGCAAGAATTTCCTAAGGTAGCGCAAATCTCCAGCTGATCTTTGTGTGCTCTGTCTTTCCACATGCACTGCCTGTGGACTTCCCAGGTTCTGGGGGCAGGTGTGCTCTGTGTTTAAATCAGCAGCTCCCTGGCCTCAGACACCTCAGCTCTGGCACAGTGATAATGTTCTCAGCAGCATTAAAAATAACACTAGAGACTGGTGATGCAAAGCATGTTCTGAGGCCGGAGATGCCCTGATGAGGTCACTCACAGCTGATCCAGGTTCCTCTGCAGTCTGTGGTGCAGACATCCCCTGACACAGCTGTGGGCTGGACACACTCCTGTAATTTTTGCAGTGCACATGAAAGCACAGCATGGAAGCCACTGGAGAGAAAGGAGGGGCTGGACCAGAGCTGTGCTGGACATACAGACCCTGATCATTGTTACTGCAGCCATCTCCTAAGTCATCCATAGCAGCCTTTTGTAGGCCTTTTCAGCATTTCCCTCTCGCCATCAGCTGGAGCAGGTTTGGCCATGCTTCATTTTGCTTGGCTGGTGTGAGTGGAGGAGCAGTGACCCTGAGATCCACGTCCGTCTCTCCGCTGCAGCGCAAGGCAGCCAAGTGCTGCTGGCCCCGCTGGATATTGCTCAGCAGATCTTTGTCAGCCTTGTCCAAACAAGATAGGTTACCACAGACCTACCAGCTAGAAGTTCATGCCTCTGACTCCAGGATACTTCTTGATGCTGTTTGTTCATTGGAATGATTCGTTATTGCAAGATTATCACATTAAGGGGGATTTTTTTGTTTGTTTTAAGACAAATGACATTCTCCTTGCTGTCAGGGGCTGGGTAGGTACTTTGTTCTTTTACTTTCCATTCCAGAGTGGGTTTGGGTTCATGAAAATGAGAGAACCTCTACCTTGAACAGAGCCAACTCTTTTCCAAATCTCCCCTGGCCCTTGGCAGTGTCATCCATTGGTGGCTAATTCAGCTCAGGCCTCTCTCTAAGTGAAAGGTGCCAATCATGAAGAATTATGCAGCGGTTTTGCACAAAGCCAACTCACCTGTTTGCTGGAGTTTTGGATCAGACCACCAAGCACATTTTCACTTCTGCCTAGGAATGAGCCAAACCCACAGAATCCAGATGCAAATCTGGCTTCAGGCTCTCATGGCCTGATCCTGATGGACTCTACATCTTCTTTACTTAAAACACCATGAGGAGATCCAAGAGTGGCTTCAGATGAGACTCTGGGGCATGACAGAGCATCAGTCCTGGTTCAGAGCCACCACCACAGGGCATGGCCTGACCAACTTTTTACTCTTTAGACAAATTCATTTACAGATTCTGTTCTGATCTCCTTTTGATGATTGCCAGGCTGTCATTTTACATTTCCTCCCTTCCCGGATCACACAAGATCCCAGATCAGCTCAAACATTGCACATCAAAGTGATGGTGGCTTGAATTATTTTCTCAATGCTTTTTTTTTATACTTAGACTAGCATGTATTTTGGATCTGACATCTGAAATGGCTCATTTTCTTCATATTTCTTGACTGAATTCAGGGGAGCTGGCTGTGCTGGGACTGCAAGGAGGAAGGTTAACTTTCATCAAGTCTTTTGAAAGAAGACTTAAGAACTAACATTTGCTGTGGGGGCTGATAAGCAGGAGTGTGCATCTCATTTGCACCCTCTGAATCTCAGGTCCAAATCTTAACGAACAAAACTCTTCATCTTTCCAGGAGGGAGGCACCACAGTGTCCAGTCTAATGCATTAAATTATTCCCTTGGATATCTCGAGAGTCTGTCATTTTGCTGGAAATACCATGAGAGAACGTAGAGCTTTTCACAAAAGATTTTGTCTTAAAGCCTAAACGTTTCTGTGATCCATTAGGAAGAGTTGGCAACCAGAAACCCAGCAGAGCGTGGAGGGGTGGGAGCCATCCTGTAAAAAATTGCTTTCCAAAGTGGTGTTTGACTTCATCCAGCCCAGCACTCCATGGAGGGGTGTGCATGGAGGTTCCCTGGGAACAGACAGCAGGAATGTGGCTATAGGTCTGGGGAGCTGCTGCATTTCCGAGCTGAAATTATTATTACTGTGTTTCCAAATTTCCTTTCAAGTTCCTAATTACCAACAGCCAAACCAAACTCACTTGAAGACAAGTCTGTGTCCATCCACAGCCCTACAGCACTGCCAAGCCAGATTCTGTTACACTGCTTAGGAAAAATGACTTTCTATGCCTTCAATGCAATTCTGGTTTTCAATAATACTTTTTCTTTTGAGTCTGTTGTTGCTTCTTTCTCCTTCAGTGACTTTGCCTCTGTGGAGTCCCTTGCCACCATAGATCAAGGGCTAATCTTTTCAGGTCAGTTTGTGGGAATTTAGGTAAACAAGTGGGTATTCCCATAAATCATGTATTTTCAGAGATCAGTGAAAGTGCTTATATTTCCAATGCCTCTGGAGAGACTTTTAACCCTGGATTCCTGATAAATCAATTAAATTTCTTTCGCTGACAGAAATAAGAATAGCACTGTTTGCAAACTTATTACATCCCTTATTTGTGAGGGACGTTGGGAATGTGGCTGCCAGAACTACACCCCCAAGAGTCCATCCTGAATAGCTCAACTTGGCCAAATTCCCACTGACTTCAGTGGCAGGTTGAGCTGTGGAAGGAAAGCCAGTGGGATCCCAGGGGCATCAGGAAGATCATTCCCAACAGGCCAGAGACCTCAGCCCTGGGGCCACCTCAGGGAGCTCCTGGAGCTGAGGAAGGGCCTGGAGCATCTCCGTGCCCAGGAGAGGCTGAGGGAGCTGGGGCTGCTCAGCCTGGAGAGGAGCCCCAGCGGAGAGGGGCCCTCAGCCCTGGGTGTCCCTGGGTGGTTCTGGGTGTCCCTGGGTGTCCCTGTCTGAAGTTGGGTGTCCCTGGGTGTCCCTGAGTGTTCCTGGCTGTCCCTGGGTGTTCCTGGGTGCAGGAAGGGTCAGAACTTCTGCCCTGGGCAGTGAGCAGGTTGTGCAGAGAGGCTGTGCAGTGTCCCTCGCTGGGGATATTCCAGATATTGCTGTGCCCTGAGCTCTGGGATGGCCCTGCTGGAGCAGGGATGTGGCAACAGCTGAGCCCCTGTGGGCCCTCCCAGCCTGACCCAGTCTGGGATTCTGTGTGATCCCAGGAAAGCAGCAGCCAACCAGCACCAAGGAAGCCAGAGGACATGGAGCATACTCAGCAGCAGCAGCTGGTTTGGTTCCAGTGGTGGCTTCTGCTGCTCCAGTTCTCCTGTGCTTCCTTAGGCAGATGTGTGCCCAGTCTCCACAGCCCTCACACATGCACATGGACACCACTACACTCTTGGAAAGACAGGTGACTTCCAGGAGGAACTCTTTTTGTATGAAACGGAAAGGACCTTAGTGCAGAATAAGGACAGAGAGTAAGGAGCAAGGCATACTGTCTCCAAAATGAGTTTAAAAACATACAGATGTAGAAACAGGTGTTCAGGATATGTCTTTCCCACCTTACATCCCTTTCCAAACTAATCCACATTTGAGGACACAAAATACTGTAAGCATTCCTCCTTCTTCCAATACAACTGCATTCATTCTTCCATCCCACAGCTTTCAGCACCAGGCATATTCCATCCACACAGAGCATAGCTTGCATTCCTCCTCCACCACAAACACACATCCTACTCCTGGTCTTCCATGCTTGCATACGCACGGCAAGTGGAGAATATTGTACTCACTTAGATATTGGCTGTAGCTCCAAGGTGTCTGATCCTCCTCATCTCTGCACGTCCTCCCTGGCTGCAGAACTCCAGACTCCATTGAAATGCTTCTTCTCCTTTAAAAACAAGCTGTGAAGGCAGGGAGAAATGGTGCTCAGACACTTGTTTCAGATACATAAAGATCAATATGAGGTGGAAAACCCCTGGCTGATCACCTGTACATCCAGCTCAGCAGTGGCTCTGCTCACTGAATTAAGAGTTCTGGGACACAAGGCCAGTCACAGTACTCACCAAAGACCATCTGATATATTTGGGCTCCTAATCCTGAGCATTTAGAATGAAAATGCTGAAGGTTTCAAATAAGCAGCAGTAAGACATGACTGTGGTTTGGTTTTGTCTCGGTGCCTAGCAGACAGACACTCGGGTGGGTACTGCAGTATAAATTTGTGTGACCAATTCTTTGTGTCTCAATACACTGCGAAGGAGTCATCCAAAAGATGGGCAGGGAAGGACCTGTAATGTCCTGAGACATTTGCACCTTGCTGGACAGGAAAGGGAAGGAATTGTATTTCTACTGAGTCACATTTCCCCAGTTCCATATGATATAACATCCTTGCCACAGGGAAGGGAGAGTTCTGCTGCAGTCCCAGCTCTCCCTCATGCTCCCTCTCCAAGGGGCTTCTCTGCAGCTCTCACTTCAGTCTTCACTGCTCTGAGGGGGTACAAAGTGAAAAGGAGGAAAAAAGATTAACTTGGTGTCAGTGGAAATACTACTCCTGCATTTGCCCCAGCTGCCAGATGTGGAAGTGGCTGGCAGGGGCAGAAGGGCTGCAGCTTTTCGACTGGAGCAGCTTTTGGACTGGAGGAGGTTTTGGACTGGAGCAGGTTTTTAGTTGTCATTGACTGATATTTGTGGGAAGCTCTGAATGTCCAAATCTTCTCAGCCATTCTCTTGGCATCCAGCACAGCAGCTGAGGGGGCTAAAGCTGGGCCAGGGAAGCTGCAGCCAGGGAGTCTCACCATTAATTCTGCCATTTCACCCTGCACATCTGACCTCTTTAAGAGTGATTTGATGTTTCTTTAAGAAACACCCTGTCTCTATGAAGAAATGCCAACAGAGGAGAAGTTTCAAGCCTGCTATTTTTATTTAAGCTGTTGGAACAGTATGGACATAATGTAAGAAACGGGACCAGCCAAGAGGGTGTCTGTCAGTCAGTGACTCAGTCTTCAGATCAGACAGATGCAAGCCCATATAAACAGGTTCAGCCCAAAAGTCATGATAATAAATAATTTATTTTCATACATTTCAAAACACCAGATACAGTAAAGAGGGTGTTTTCTTTGGAAGCAGGCAGTACTGGTCGGCTGGATTTGCTTCCCACACCAGCAATAACATGTTCTGAATGAGTGGAGGGAGATTCTGACCACCATTCTGCCAGAGCCTACTTGGTTGAAGACTGCTGAGTCTTTGGAAATCGCTCCGTAAGGAATTAATTCAGTGCTCTGAGGTACGTGGCATCATCAGGATTTCATTCCATCACTGGAAGCAGCAGAGAGGTGGAGTCAGCCAGGTGGGCATCTGGAGAAAATGGACTTTCAAGGCATTTTTAATCATTGTGGGATTGCTGAGTCACCCACAGCAAATGGGAAATGTCCCAAGACGTTTAAAGATGATTTTAGACCATCTGAACTGCCACATAAAGCTGGGAAGAGAAACAGATGGCAAAACATGGGAACAGCAGAGTGCTCCAGGTGAGGAGGACAGCAGCTGACTCTCAGGAGCCCCTGGGAGCTCCATGGTCCTGCAGGACCCAGAGTCACCCTACAGATGAAGGAGTTTGGTGTCAGTGCAGCAGCCTGATCTCTGATATTTCAGGGTTTGAGATCCCTGCTGGTCTTAATCAAAAATTTTAATATCTTACTCCTTCAAAGTCTCACTGCTGGTACATGTGGTAAACATCAATACAGGAGCAAAAATGTATGCCCAAATGTGCAGGTAAGGCTTCCAAATATTTCAAATCCTCTGTTTAAATTGTAATTAGAACAGAATTCATCAGTAAGCTGCATATGCCAGGAGAAAGAAAGAATAAAGCAGGCAGTATTTTAAGCAGCATATTCCAGGGTAATCTCAGTCTGGTACCCATGCACCTTACTTTAAGGACAAGCCATATGAACACAAATCTTTACTCTTTATTTAATATGGTCATTTAGGAAGCAAAACAAGTAGATATTTATTTTTACTGTCATTTAGCTGTGCATGTTTTGTATTTGTCCAAACAAGGCAAGAGTACAAACTGCTTTTCTCACTGAGCTCCCAATGAATTTGGCAGATTTCTGCTGCATCTTTGGGTGTAAACCTGGGGCCACAGCCACCCTTATTTGCAGCAGCCCCATTCACATATTTGTATTTATAAACTGATATCCTGTCCTGCCACTTATGGATCAAATGCAGTAAATTTAGCAGTGAGAAGTGAAAATATTTCTGTGAGGGGGCTCTGCAAGCCCGAGCTGCTCGTGGGTTTAGCAGCAGCAGTGGTAAAGCCCATGGGGTCGATAAGCAGAGACATGACCTGACTACCCTGTACAGCCTGGGATTGTCTGTGAGGTGACCACAGAGCTGATGGGCAGAAGGAGAACTCTTCAACAGTCCCCACTCCCGCGGGGGCTGCTGCACTCCCAACACCCGCAGTGGGCAGGAGCTCAAACAGCTCTCGTCAGAAGAACTCATCCTTTGCAATAGCCATGGACTATCCAATGCTGCTTTGAAAAGTGAAGGATTAGCTTCACCTGTCCTGGAAGAGAGTAGCCAGAATGGGTTTATTTGAGGTTTTGGAAGGGGTGGAAGGGAAGAGAGCGTGAAGCAGATTCTTTCACTTGAGGTCCTTCGTCAACAGGGCAGGAGGACAAGTGCGGGTCAGGGCACTGAAAACTCAGTGGCAAAGCAGGTACAATCACTGACAAATCTGGCTACCAGCCAGGCTCTCAGGCTGGAGGCTCCAAGATATCAAATACTTTGTCAGTCTCAGCAAGCTGGTAAATAAAGAGAAGGGTTTGGAGCTGATCCTCACAGAGTGCTTTCAGCCCCAGCTCCTACTTCAGCACTCTGCAGCTGGGGGAGGGCACAGGGAGCCTCATTTATGCATCCAGCAGCACTTTATGACAGGCTCCATCGCATCTCATGGGTCTGACATAGACACGCATCCTTGTCCAATTTGCAGATTCTTGCATCTAAAAGTTTAATAAGCGCTTCATTTGATTTCTTAATGCATTTCACAGAAAGTGAACATTTTTCCTGGCAGAGCAGGGACTCTGAGCTCTTTTATCTGCACCCCATAAAGGACTGGGATGTCTCTTTGAGCTTGGCCAATAATTTGAAAGTAATCCAGATTTTGTTTTTCCTGCAGGTCTAAATGAGAAGTGAATGTTTTAAGTGGAGGAGTAAGAGGTACGTTGAATTTGGAAATATGACCACAGTAGCAGCAGAGCTGTGGAAAAATCCAAGGAGTTACTAAATCTTTAAAACTCAATTGTTTAGAAATTAGGCACATAGTTTAAAAATGACATTTTGGCAAAGCTGTGTGAGTTCCCCTTCCTATCATATATTTTATTCAACCTTTGCCATATGTCCAGTCTTTACTGGCGAGCAGTGAACCCAGGAGTGTCCCCTGGTTGCTTCCAAACCCACTAAATGACCAGAGCACATCTCCAGACACTGCTCATCAGCACTTGAAGAAGTCTGGGTGCTCAATTCCAAATTCCTGGCAGTGAAGGTGAACTCCTGCCATTTTCCCTTGGCAGTGGGTCCTCAGGAAGGGAGGCCACTGGAGGAGATGATCTTTCTCTCTCATGATACTGCAAGTATCATAAGCTGAGCAGCTTTGAGTTTCTTAAGGCTGAGCTGCTTCTCTCACGCTGTAGGAGCAGAAGAACATCTGGTCTTAGCTACTGTTTTTCAACTGGATCATCTTGTGCCTCACTAAAATGAATGAGAAACACATGCAAGCTGTATTTTCAAAAAGTTATATTTCATTGATGCAACTCAAGTAGTGATTTTCACATGCAATTAGATACACAGATGTAGACAAGCAACAATTTACACACACACACTGCATTTCCAACGAGGCCCTACGAGCATTGCCAGATGCTTTACACATGGAAATAGGCACATGGAGAGGAGGCATGGGAAAATATTCACATGTGCAATTGTATCTTCCCACAGCAATGCCTGGGAATTAGAAAGGACTGACTGAGACAATATTTTGGATGTAAAATCTGATGACACTTTCAATTCTGTTCTGCAGGCCCCACTATAAATAATGCTAATTATTAATTATGATTTGCCTACAACAGCCCTTCCCCAGACACTTTGCAACAGGCTGGAGAAAAGAAGCTCAAATCACCCCAGTGTAATTCTGCTTTCAGGAAGAATTTTGAAAGAGCCATCAGTGTCCAAAGCACTGCAGGAACAGCACAAAGATGTCCCCAAGACATTGATGAAGAGTGAAAGACAAGAGCAACTGGGGGCCTCTGCTCTGGAGCCAGGGTGGGAGAGTTGGGGCTGCTCATCCTGGAGAAGGGAGGACTCTGGGGAGACCTCAGAGTCCCTTCCAGGGTCCAAAGGGGCTCCAGGAGAGCTGGAGAGGGACTGAGGACAAGGGCTGGAGGCACAGGACACAGGGAATGGCTCCCAGTGCCAGAGGGCAGGGATAGATGGGAGATTGGGCAGGAATTGTTCCCTGGCAGGGTGGGCAGGCCCTGGCACAGGGTGCCCAGAGCAACTGGGGCTGCCCCTGGATCCCTGGCAGTGCCCAAGGCCAGGCTGGACAGGGCTTGGAGCAGCCTGGGACAGTGGAAGGTGTCCCTGCCATGGCAGGGGATGGGATGGGATGGGATGGGATGGGATGGGATGGGATGGGATGGGATGGGATGGGATGGGATAGGATGGGATGGATTGGGATGGTCTTTAGGGTCCCTTCCAAACCACTCTGTGAGCCCATGATTTGATGTCCCTGCATGGCTGCACTCACCAGCATCTGACCCCTTTCCCTAAAAATGTCCATAAAGGACACAGATGTGAAGGCAGCTGGGTCACGAGTCCCAGCCACTGAGCTCCCAGCAGCTGGATGCTTGGATGTGCAGGGCTTTCCACATGGAATTACCTGCTGGAGCCCTGGCTGAGAGCTTGCAACAGCCTCTGCTCATTTCTCTTAAGAGATCATTTCTGTGACCCCCTTCAGTCCTTGTTTCTATTAACAGGCCAAGTAAGCTCTAAGTGCCAACATACTGAAGAAGTGGAAAAGTTGGTTTATAGGAAGGAAAAAAGGGGAAGGAAAAGAAAAACAAAAGCCAAGTTATTTCCACAATGTTTGCATTCCCATGTCTTAACCACAGCATTCCCAGCACGTGCATTTTTATAGAGCATCTGAAAACCAACCACGATGCAAAAGAAGCTTCAAAGTGTTTAAGGAAAGGAAAGCTGAGAGGAAGATGAGGGGAGTGAAGTCAGGCAGGGAGAAGCAGAGCACGGCACCAGTGCTGGACTCTGCTGTCTCTGTCCTGCAGCCTCAGCCCAGACCCAAGACAGCAGCACAAGCTCAGGACTGGAAGGTCTGTAAAACTCAGTTACTTAGAGGATTTTAATTTCCCTTTTAGTAGGTTGAAATAGCAGGGCGTGACCAAAATATGTGTAAGTGCATTTTTTTTGTCCCTGTAGTTAAAACAAAGTGAGACCTGGAGGTGTGGCTTTTGCCCAGGTGGGGAGAAGGACTGGAGGTGTCCTGTGCTGTCCCTGGTGGTGGTGCCAGCTGCAGGGAGGGGAACAGAGGCACCCGTGGTGTCACACAGGATGTGCAAGTGTGGAACACTGCTGATGTCTTCTACTGGACCATGGACGTTTAAGAGAGCAGACTTGGACCATCAGTGCCACAGCCAGTACCAGTTTGTTATCCACCCCTGCAGCCTGTTTGCCCAGCATCTCCTCTAGGCACAAGAGACAGCAGCAGTCCCTCAGGTAGTGAATTCCTGTCCCCAGCACAGCTCCAAGCAGATGCCAGGAGCCACTTCCCAAGTAGGGAGTCCATCCTGTGCGATGGAGCTCCTTTGCTCTCTGAGGATTTTGTCAACACCTCAGCATTATTAAAATGTTGCTTTTAAAGTCAATTTCCTTTTCTTTTCTTTGTAGTTTATAGAGTGTTGCTGAAGACCCTCTCCCAGCCCAAAACGAGGATCTGTTCCAGGTTTGCAGTCATATCAACAGTAGGCTGTGATTTATTTTGGAGGTGCTGGTGTAATTACCCGTACCTCACACACACCTCCCATTCACACTGAGCTCCCTGCAGCTAATGACTGTTCCCAAAGAGGAGAAGGAGGAGCTCTGGTTGGTTCACTAAACCCCGGTGCAAGTGAATGAGCTTCTAGAATGATTCTAGTCTCTGTAAAGACAGTGTGTCCTTACAAATAAAAATGGCTCAGCTTCCTTAACCTGAACATTTCAGCCACCTTTTGCCAACAGCACCATGCTGATGTTCTTTTTTTTCCAGTAATTCTGTTTGGGTCAAAACACTGATGGATTTGTTTTGCTATTATGACTCCTGTCATCTATGCCAGCACGTTGGATACACAAGGCAGGGTGTGGCCAATGGTGCCCCAAAATATACTCTTAAATATTTGGATACGTGAATTCAACGGGTGCTCATACCAGAAATGTTTGGAGCAGGGATTACATTTCAGAATTATGAAATGCTGCATTTGGCAGCAAGTTTAAGTGGTGTTTTTGGCAGGCAAGGATGGGGTGAGCTTTGTTACCATCACACCCTGGTGGGGCACCTTCACGGGCTGCATTTCGCACCCTGCATCAGGCTGCGTGTGACTGTGCATGACAGAGAGGTGATGTAGAGCAGAGCTTGCCAGGCCCCAGGAGCAGCTGGGAGGGACCTTTGGTAGCCTGTTAGAGCTGTCAGCTGCCCAGTCTGTGTGACAGCCACGCATGGACCACACTGTGGCGAGTGGCTGGGGCCAGGGGCTGGCCTGTGCCCGGCCGGTGGTCACCCCGCCTGCAGAGCTGCTCGGGGCAGCCTTTGAACTCTGTCTGAATGAGCTGAGCACTGGCCCCCACGTAAATGAGAGCAGCCTGGAGACTGTTATAAATTACAGGGCTGCTCCAGCCCCAGAGGCAGGCACACATCTGTCTGGGCTCCCACCGGGGCAGCGGGGCTGGACGTGCTGCTCTGGCTCTGGCTCAGTCAGGCTTCCCTTTCTGGGGTGATCTGCTCGTGGTTGCTCCAGCTGGGCTGGAGCTGTCAGAGCTGGGAAACCTTTTCTGTCTTCCCTTTGCTGGAAATACCCAGTCCTGATGTAAAGTGCTGTCAGCTTCTGTGTCTGAATTCCTGGTGGTGACTGTCCTACTGCCCAGCCTGGCCCAGGTGCGGTCACCCTTCTGTCCCCATCACCCGCAGCTCTCTTCAGGATTCCTTGACAGGATCTGCCCCAACAGGAGCTCTTTTCCTGCCCAGGGTGTGGATCCAAACCAGCAAAGCCACTCTCAGCTGAGCTCCAGGTGCCCTCTGAGGTCAGACAGCTCTGCTGACCTTGTCCAGCCCTCATGCTGGATTGCTGGGCTGATCTCAGCAAAGAGGCCCAGAGCAGGAGAAGGTGCCCCAGACCAACATCTCCCACCCCTTGTGTCCTCCCTTCAGGGTGTGAAGACAAACCCTGATCCTTTCTGTTTGAACTCCATAGGAATGAGGTGCTGTTCTACTAAAAGCTACTGGCTTTTCAGTTGAAAAGGTTCTGAGCTTTTACCTTTTTCTCCAATCACTTCAAAATGAGTTTTTTCAAAAGGCAACCAGGAAAGAAGCCAGCAAACCCCCAGTGCAAACCAGTCAGGAGCCCTGATAATGTGATTTTTTCCTGGAATGGGACATAAGCAAAGCAAACTAAGGAATTCTCATGCTAACACAAAACATTTAATTCATTTCCTTGCAGGTGATTTCACTGCTCCTGAGCACGAAAAGCCCTTCCAAGCACAGTTCCCCTCTCCCAGGTCAGATGGAGAAGCAGGAGCTTGGGAGCAATGGGCAGCACTCACAGTGCTTACACTCCCCAGCATGAATGGAGCCCTGGCCAGTGCACAGCTCTGTTCTTCCTTTAGAATGAAGCAATAATCAGTCTTCATGTTGGCTTTTCTCAGGAGAAAAGTTCCATTCAGTGCCCATGAGGATTCTGATTCTCTTCAACTGGCAGAAAAATGACATGGAAAAAAAATGGACAGCTTTTTGTCATGCATATTCAAATAAATGGGTGGGATTTCAGATATACAAGCTGATATATCTCTTCTCATAAGAATAATTCTTAATTTCATATATGAGTTTTGGAGGTTTAAATATTTGGGACATGTTAAAAAATGCCCATACTGATGGAATCCTGTCAGTCTGATTGCCAGCCTCACCTCCCACGTCAGTCCCTTGTCCCAGATGCTCTGTTCCAAAAACCTCCTGTCCCAAAACCCAGGGCTTTTCCAAGAAAAGTCTTCAGTTTTAACCTTTTTTTGGTTGCATGTTCAGGGCTGAATGCAGCTCCCAGGAAATCTTGAACAATTCAGCTGACCTGCCCAAGAGAACAAAATTCATCTGTTTGTATCTATGATGTGATGATCTGGAGTCCCCCAGATGGAAGGTGCCAAGGAGGTATGGAAAAATTGGATTTTTTAAGTGCTGGGGGTGCCTAGAAGGGGGAGGAGGTCTGTGCATGGCTATGCCAGCCTGGGGAGTACAAAGTGGGTTCCCATATGGTCAGTTTTTTGGATTTATCCTGTTTCAAATCTGCATAAATGGCCCACTCAAGGAGGCCAAACTATTAAAAACAGCTGACAACGAAAAAGGGGGAGGTGAACGCCAAGCAGGCAGCAAGTAAACTCTGTAACTGAGCTGACAGATGGCAAATTAATGTTGTCAAATAGAAAGAAGTACATAAAGCTAAGGAGCACTATGACCAGATTGCTTTCTTGCACATGAAGTCTTTAATCATATGGATATCCTTGCTATTTTTACTCTAATGAGATTGGGAAAGAAAAATAAGACTGAGGCATCAAATTTAAGATGAATTTGCTTTGAATCCACAAGATATTGAAGCCCTTACAGAAACAAGGAGAATTATTTGCCAGGCAAAATTAGTGTCACAGATGAACTTGTTTGTGCTTCTGAATTTTGACATGTTTATTTTATTGGTAATATTGCTGTAGCCAACAAGAGTAATAGCCAGTGTAGATAAGCAGGCAAAGGAAGTTGAGTGAAAAATTATGTTCATGGAGCTTTTTGCCCTTAGGCAAAGGCAAAAATAGAACCCAGCCCACCAAAACCTTTCCCTCTCATTGGTAAAAGGGGAAAAACAGGAAAAAACCCATTTCTCTTGTAAGGTACAACTTGATGAAATACTGACAAGCCAAGTACATGAACACCAGATTATTATTTGCCTTTTGTGGGGGTTATAATGAGAATAGAAATTTCTTGTATTTCTTTAATGGTAAGTGTGAGGATGTCTTTTAATCAAGAGGTTAATGTGGGCTCTGACAACTATTAAGGTATTCACACCTCTGATTAAAGGGAGGATCGGCCGTGTTTGAGCAGGGAGCTCGGTAAACAAATACATCAATCATGGGAAAACCTCCCCAGAATGTGCACGGTCAGAGACAGCCGCCAAGGCAGTTAAAAGGAAGCAATTTTCCACAATGCTTGGAGGTAGGTAATATAAAATAATCCATAATTAAGTTTAATCATGGCTTATCAGGCCTTCCTAGGCCTGTGAGCATCGTGGCTAATGTTTAACATATTGCCTCAGCTCTAAGTTTCCTCTGATGCCATTTCATTGATACAACCAGCTCCTTTTATTTGGAAGTGGCAGATGTGATAAAAGTGTCTGGAGGCCAGATTTGTCACTGATACAACTTGGGATAGCTCAGCAAGTGCTGATATGGGGATCCTCTGCTAATAAAAATTGTGTTTGCTCAGCGGAGCCAATGGAACAATCCAATTTAGACACAAGAGCCTGGCCCAGGAATGGTCAGATCAAAGCCCCTCAGCCTTCCTCAGAGGAGAGCACAGCACCTTCTACACCTGCCCAAAGGAGGGGACAGCCGGGGGGTCGGGCTGTGCTGTCAGGGAACAGGGACAGGAGGAGAGGGAACGGCCTCAGGCTGGGCCAGGGGAGGCTCAGGGTGGACAGCAGCAGCAATTTCCCCATGGAAAGGGAGCTCAGGGATTGGAACTGCCCAGGGAGGTTTGCAGTGCCCATCCCTGGAGGTGTCCCAGGAAGGGCTGGAGGTGGCACTGAGTGCTCTGGGCTGGGGACAAGATGGGGATGGGGCACAGCTGGGACTCCATGGGCTGGGAGGTCTCTTCCGGTTTTATTGATTCTGGGATTCCAGGATATTTGTATTTTATTGACTTAAGCTAGAAGCTGCTTCAACCTCCTGTAAGGCCAGTAGCTGTTTACTGGAAGGGGAAAAAGGTTTCTGGTACACATAAAGCTGCACAGACCCTTCTCCTCTTGCCTGCATGGAGCAGGGAGCAGCTCTGGGGGCAGAGCCAGGGGTGAGCTGGGCCCTCCAGTTCCGGACACAGGAGGTGACACAGTCGGGGTGGCCAAGGCTGTTTGCTAGAACTAAAGAGGTCTTCTGTCCCCATCCCCTGCTTACAAATCAGGAGTATAGAATTCTCACTTCAGTATAATGCTGTGGATCTTCTTTTCTTGGTTTCTTCAGCATTAAACTAAAGCTGAGAAAAGTTTTGCAGGCATCTTTTTACCATTTCAGAAAGAAAGCCAGTTTGGAACAAAGTGGGAACTCTCCATTAATCAAAATATGCCAATTAATACTGTCAAAATAAATGTTCCTGTGTACTGAGATGACATTTACAGAATTTAATTTATTATAATTAAAATCCAAAAACACCATCCTGAAAAAAAAATATAAAATTTCACTGAAATTCAAAGTATCTTAATTTTGATAAAAAATTTGGAGGAAATGTTCTGGAGAGGGGATATGGTTTGAAACATCCTTGTCCACTTTGGCACTTTTTTGGTGGGCTGCAGAAGGAGCTTCTCACAGAGCTCCCCTTTTAACTGGCTGAGAACATCCACTGACTGTTCTTCAAACCTACCCTCTCAGCTTTTTGTTTAAATGCTGATTCTCAGTTTTTAATCCAGGCCATCATATTTTCCTTTGAGTTCAGGAACATCTGGACTAAGGCAAACCTCCCTTTATGTTCGCTGTGGCCCTGCTGAGCCATGCCAGGGGCTTTGTGAGCCGTGTGTGATTTGCAGGCTCCAACTCTGTGAGAGCCCAGGGCCCTCAGCATCCCCCAGAGGCTGTGACTCCCCATGGCATGTGGGGATTGACTCCTGATCCTTTATCACGGAGTTCCCATGGAAAAATCCTGCCCTTGGCCCTGGCACAGGGTGCCCAGAGCAGCTGGGGCTGCCCCTGGATCCCTGGCAGTGTCCCAGGCCAATTTGGACATCGGGAGGATGACAATGGACAGTGGAAGGTGTCCCTGCCCATGGCAGGGGGTGGATGGATGTGCTTTAAGGTCCCTTCCAACCCAAACCAGTCTGGGATTGTGGGATTCTGTGAGCCAAGTAACAACGGGCCACTTCCACGCAGAGGGATAGTGCAGCTGTGCCCCAGGGGTTGGGCTTTAGGAGTGAAGGGTTGTAGGCAATGCTCTTATCCCAAATGCTGGGGCCTGGAGAAGGGCTCAGGGAGCTCTCAGCCATCCCCATTCCCTCCTGAGCCTGGCAGGGATGGAGCTGTGCCCTCCTGGCAGAGCAGCTTGTGCTTCCCTGCTGGTCTGGGCTTTGGGCTCAGCTCTTCCAGAGCTGTGTGTATGAAAAACCAGCTGATAAATAAAGTGTTTGCTGTTTCTCTGGCAAAAGGAAGAAAAGCTACAAACACCTACAATTGATCTTTGTTTTTTTAAAGTGTTTGGATAGGGGCTGAAAGTCTATCACAAAGATGCTTCTTTGGCTTTCATTTGACACTAGATTTCAGTCGGTCCAATGGAATTTTAATGCTATGGCCAAATATAACATCAAATAATGAAAAACTTCAATGGTAAACATTAACACAAACAGGCATCGAGTATATTAAACATCTTTTAGAATGCAACAGGCCAAATCTGCAAATTGGGAACAGGTCCCTGAGCTGGCACACTATAAAAGCAGGCTTCAGTTTGCCATCTCCAGGACCTGCCGATGGAATACAGGGAATATCTGAGCTGGAGTCCATTACCTGTTTAGATTAAACTCTGTGTACCATTGATTCAGTTATTTATTTTGGCTACAGGGAAGCAGTGTTCAAACATGGGTGCCTAAATGGGATGTCCATAGCCCAAACCTGCACTAAAGGGACCAAGTGCTTATTCTGTAAGTCTGGCCACTGAGGCCAGCAGCTGAGCCCAAGCCTTGCAAGGTCAGCGTTGAAAGTGGGGCCAGATTTTACAAACTCAGGGCCTGCTGTGTGTGCTTGGGGTTTTTCAAAAATGCAAAATCCCTGCTAGCTCCCAGGGGGTGCAGGTGGGAGGGCTGAGAGCTGACCCAGGGACAGGCCCTGGAGCACAGTGTGTCCTGCCTGGGATGGGTCCTGTCCCTCACTGTGCTGGGCACCCTCCCTGGGCCACTCTGGCCATATCACCAACACCTTTACAATTACCCCATCAAAATAAACCTGAAAACTGCCACAGCTCAAGTTCTGGCTGCCTGAAATGGGTTCATTCATTTCTCTTTCACTGCCCAGGCTTTAAGCCTTTGCTGTCACACATTCAGGTTGTAGGGATTCATGGCTAAAAAGCATCTGATGGGGGTTCATCTCTCCTGGTTTTGGGGACACTGAGTGGATTTTGGTGACAAAAAGCCCAGTGCTGGAGATATGCACTGGACTGAGGAGTGGCGCTCCTGCTTTTCCCAGCAAATAAATAATAAATAGTGCAATAAACACGCCCCATAACAAGTCTTCCATTAAAATAATGCCTTAGCTCTAGAAGCAGTTCATGCATGAACCCCCATAGTATGCAAAGGCACAGACATGTTGCCTGAGCATTACATCCTTCTCTTGGCAACCGAGCTGGATCCCAAATGCCAGCTTCCAGCGGGGCTGTTTTCCCCACTTTGATTTTTAATTACAGATCACATGGAAGGATGAAGAGGAAAGGCCTGAGTTTTGGGTTTTTGTTGGGTTTTTTGTTGTTGTTGTTGTTCCTCATTTAATAATTTAATTTGTATTCTGATCTTCAAATCCCAATAGCATCATGTGAAGTAGAGAAACTCGGCAGGGGAGGGGGAGGAGGGATAGGGGAGGGAGCCAGGGCTTTCTATTTCCATATGGTGAGCCTCTCTTCCTCGTGATCACAGCTTGTCATCTGTCTTCTTTTAAACTTCAGATCCCCTGTAAAAATCTTCCCAGCAAAGAACAGGCCATAAATGTGACATAAAGACAGTCCAAGTGAAGAGATTACCATGGGGCAATGGTGAAGCATGATTTCATTGCAGGATTTCTTTACACGGGCATGGATGCAAGAACAACTCAGTCCCTGGGAACTGCATATTTCTGCAGTGGTGCACAGTGGCACGAGTGTTATTAATATTCTGGGCAGATTAGCCTGTGTATTCTCCTTCCATTTACTTGGCAGACAAAATGATTCATGTCTTTCTCATAAGCTGGGATCAGATCAATGACCACCTTGATTTACCTGGGTTTAAAATGGATCATCGTTGTGGCCCAGCCAAGCCTCTAGCCCCGCTGCATCACCCTGCCAGGGACCACTCAGTCTTAACATCCCACCAGCTGAAAGAAGGAATTTTTTCTAGTTTAGAGACTTTCTGTAAAGTAACAATAATGTCATCTCCTGATGTGCAGCCATGTGAGAACAGAACAGATGTTGCACCTGGGTTTTTGTGCCCCAAATGCTGCTTCCATGCAACGTTTCTGAGCATCTCTGTGTGAAATAACTGAGTTATTTCACACAAACTGCCTCAAACATGAAGGGAATGCTTTGTAATGGAGCTCAGTGATGCAGGGCCCCCCACTCTGATCTCTGTGTGCACCCCTTGCAGCACGGGGTGGGTGGGGGATAGTGCTCTCAGCAGCCCATTTGTCCTGAAAACCCTGGATGTCGTTCAAACAGAATGGTTTCTGCAGAAAGGGCTCCCTTCCCTCCTGGGCCCTGCTCCTGCAGGAATGGTTTGTAGTGATGATAGAGCAGGAGTGCCACGGGCTGGGTCTGGCAGCGGGAGGGGAGCTGGGGAGCCACAAAGTGAGTGCTCACCAAAGACCTCCCCAGGTGTGAGCAAGGCTCCAGAGCCCCTCTGAGCCGTGCCTCAAGCAGCTCCTGGGCATTGTGGGCATGGGGACAGCCAGCCCAGTTCCATCCCTGTGAGGAGGGAAATCCTTCACTGAAATGGGGACCCATTGAATGGGAACTCTGGGCCTGGTTTAAGGCGTTTTTCTGATTTTAACTCTGCAATCAGCTGCGGGAGGTCCCTGCACCCTGACATAGCCAAAGCATGTCCCTGTGCCCGCAGGAGCTCCATACAGCCTTCCTTTCTGTCCTTCTCATCCCAGAGATGCTGCAGAGCAGATCCAGAGGTGGAAGGAGCATTGTGTGGAGCGGCGTTGGCATCCAGCTCCTGCTGGGATCTCCAGCCATGCAGCCCTCAATTTCCACTGCTCCTGACCCTCAATTCCCACTGCTCCTGACCCTCAATCCCCACTGCTCCTGACCCTCAATCCTCATGCTGCTGCCCCCCAGCCCTCTCCAGGGCTGCTCAGCAGGTGCCTCTTAGTCCTTCCCTTCCCACCTGTGAAGGGGCAGATGGAGGTGTGGGCTCAGCCCTCTGCTGCAGACAGATCCGGGTCTTGGCTCTCCTAGGAACCCCCCTGGACCTCCGGGAGCTCCTGCAGGACGCAGAGTGCCCGGCTGGCCCAGCCCCGAGGGCCACAGCAGCGTGGGCTCTGCCAGGCTTTCCCCATGTTCCTGCTCTGTTCCGAGGAAACATTAGACAGAAAGATATAGGCAAAGCATTATGCTCACAGCCTTTGCCAACAAGTTATGTTTTAATGTAATTTAACCGTAATCTCAGAGTGTTTTTGTTAGCTATAATTAGTAAAATATGTCTGTTTTCTGTGTTCCTTGAAGACGTCTGAACTCCTGCCAGTTCCCTATAGTTTTCCTGACATGCAGTGTAACAAGCAGACCACCAAAATGTATTTACCAATAACTGTTTATTTACATTCCATGAAATCTAATAACATTTGCTGCCTTCATTCAGGATAAATGCTGGCCAAAGTGTAAAGCATAAAAAAATAAACATTGCCTTACTCTCTAACCCAGTCCACAGAATATTTTATTTTTGCTCAATTTGCCCTGCCTGTTAGCATTTTGGCATTCTGCTGCTTGGAAGTTGAAAAAAAAAATCAAAAAAAGGTTGAAAAAGTTCTGTAATGTATCTTCCTGTTCAGTCCAAAACCTTGCAGGGATTTCCTGGACATTTTATTTTTCATTTTAAAGTCTGCACGAGGCTGCAGTTTCCATTTCTTTGTTTTCAGCTCTCGCAAGCGTTTGAAACCATCTTGCAGAGAAAATATCCAGGACACCAAACAGCAGCGGTGGTTGGTGTTGCACCAGTGCCAGTGTAAAACACTGCTCCTTCTCCCACAGTCATTGGCTTTGCTGGTGTAAAAATAATCAGAATTAGGTCTGTATCTTGTTACTAACCAAACCCGCTCTAGTTCAAGAAAGTGTAACTGAGGGCAGAATTGTCATCTCAAACCTCAAACAGGTTCCTCTCCTCCTGTATCTGGTTTTGTTTGTCTGAGTCTATGATTGTTCTAAGCCCAGCAAGCTCAGATGGTGCAGGGAGGAGAGGGTACATCCAACAGCTGTGGGCAGCGGGCAGGGTGTGAGCCCATCACTGTCAGCCTGGCGTGCTCCTGCTGGGAGAAAGGATGGGCTGATGTGCCCGGGGAGGCTGAGCCTGGCTCTGTGGAGGCTGAACCTGGCTCAGGGGCTGAGCCTGGCTCTGGAGGGTGAACCTGGCTCAGGGGTTGAGCCTGGCTCTGGAGGGTGAGCCTGGCTCTGGGGAGGCTGAACCTGGCTCAGGGGTTGAGCCTAGCTCTGGAGCTACGCCTGGCTCTGGAGCAGGAATTGATTACCCAGGACAGTCTCAGCACTCACCCATCTCAGAGCATGGCAGGAGTGGGTGCCTGTAGAGCAGCTGGGCAGGGCAGGGCAGGGCCGGGCAGGGCAGAGCAGGGCTGGGCAAGGCTGAGCTGGGCTGGGCTCTATTTACAGCGGTACCAGGTTTCCTGGTGCCAGGGCTGTGCTGTGCCACAGCCTGGGCAGAGCTGGGCACAGGCACAGCTGAACTGAGCAGCCAGATGGGTTTGGAGGGAAGCCGAACTCACGAGTCACCTGCGCTGGCCCGGCAGTGTCACCGCGTCCCCTCCGGGGCCAGCAGGGCCAGCAGGACCAGCAGGACCAGCAGGGCCAGCAGGGCCAGCAGGACCAGCAGGGCCAGCAGGGCCAGCAGGACCAGCAGGGCTGGGCAGCTGCAGCTGCAGTGTCCCTGCAGAGCTCCCACATTTGGCTGCCGTGCCAGCAGTCACAACCTCAGCAGCTGGGGCTGTCCTGGGGCTGTCCCACTGCTCTGCAGCCAGCCCTGCCCGTACATCCCACCACAAGGACTTTTCCTTCACCCAGCCCAGCCATCCCTCTGTGGCACACGATTTGGGGGGCCCTCCTCACCATCCAGAGAACCTCTGTTCAGCCGGGTCTGAGGCCTGAGGCCTTGCAGGGGCAGCCCTGTGCCTTGGGTCTCGAT
The DNA here is from genome assembly GCF_971803275.1 of Cyanistes caeruleus. Classification (NCBI taxonomy): domain Eukaryota; kingdom Metazoa; phylum Chordata; class Aves; order Passeriformes; family Paridae; genus Cyanistes; species Cyanistes caeruleus. Next base: position 17,746,645 of record NC_141715.1, read on the forward strand.
GGGACAGCCGTCCCTTTCCTGGGGTCACTGCGGGGCCTTCGGAGGAACTGGTCCTTGAGGAGCCCCAAACCACCATGACTGCTGCAGCTTTGGAGAATTAACCTTTAGAGCTGTTCCCTGGAAGGCCACCTCCACCTCCACTGTGACAGAAGTGGCATTTCATTAAGGCAGAGCCCTCTGCACTGTCCCAGATGCTTCAGTTAAGGAGCTCCACAACTGAACATGAACAAATTCAGCCTCAGATTAGCAGAGTTCTCTAGGAAATTATGAGCAGCCCCATTCTGAGGCAGAGATCACAGGACATCTCAGCTCCATATTTCCAAACTGCCTTGAGCTCTCTCGTTTCTGCACTCCCTTCAGTTGAGGACAAGACTTCCCCTGCCTTCAAATGAGAGCAAAGTTTCAATGATTTTGGGGGAACTTGCTTGAAAAATGTCACGCTCAACAGTAATAGAAGTGAAATTCAAAATCCAGTCCCAGAAAAAGCAGCAGCTGGTGTGGGGTGTGGAGCCTGCCCTGTTGGCATTTCTCTGTGAGCTCAGCACTTGTGGCACAGAACTTTTTCCCCTGCCATGCTGCCCATCTGCCAAGGCTTCTGACAGATCTCAGGTACAGATCCTTTGGAATAATAATAATAATAAAAAAAAAAATAAATAAATAAAAAAAAAAAATAGGACCCTGAAATGATGAAAATTGCCCCATAGAATTTTGTGTTTCTAGACCCATTTTCATTTTTTCATTGCTTTCTGGGTTCCTGTAGTTTTCTAGCTGCAGTGTTCCCAGTGTAAGGCTTGCTCTGGTACTGGTGTGATGGTTGGGGAGGAAAGGGGAGGGGAGGAAAGGGGAGGGGTCCAAAATGCATTAAAAACTCTGGGAAGACATCTCTGCTGCTGACCACACTCAGCAGACAACACACCACAGCATTACCTTGGTGTTCTGGCAGGATGCTCAGCAAATTGAGCTGTAAATAGCCCCATAAACTGTTTACTGCTGAAATTATGTTTCCAAAAGCAAAGAGCCCTGGAGAGCAAGTGTGTGAAGATGCAGCACCATGTGATGGGCATGGAGAGGAAACCAGACAAGAGGTGGGTGTGCATGCAGGGCTGGTCCTGCCCCTCCAGCTGCTCCCATTCAGCCCTGTGCTCTGGTGTGCTCTGTGAAACTCTGTCCTGCTGGGCTCTGCCAGGCAGGAGCTGCCACCAGCCAGTCCAGGGGGATGGTTTTCAGCATTTAGCACTGCTATGAACCAGCCTGGGCAAGTGAGAGACCAGGAGGACTTTCTGGAGATAGTTATAAATATTGGGAAGTGAAAAACAAAAGAACAATTATTGGGATGTGCTGACAGAAGGAAAACCAGAGAAAAGTGCTTCCACCCTGCGTTTACAACCAAGCTGTCCTGCAGTAGTTGCTGGACTCAGGGAAGATGTGACTTTGGAATGGAAGAGGAGATCACTTTAGGACTTCTGAACCACAGGAAAAATTTGGGAGACAATGGCTAAAAATAACAAACAGACCAAGCAATAACAAAATTCCTTTGTAGAAAGGAGATTCCTTCACCACATGAATGTGACTGAGCACAATCCCCAAGCCATTAGTCATCAAGTTCTTTATTGTAAATTCTGGTTCTTTCTCATTTAAGCTGGAAATTTCTCTATTTTCTGACTGTAAAAGTGACAACAGATACCCAGTGTGACAATCTGGGCTCTTGGACAGTGGTGGGAAGAAGCCAGACAGAGAGTTTGGGGTGTTCAGCTTGGAGAAGAGAAGCCTGAGTTCTTCCTGTTCAGAGTTCTTCCTGTGCCTCCAGGGGCTCCAGGAGAGCTGGGGAGGGGATGTGGGACAAGGGATGGAGGGACAGGACACAGGGAATGGCTTTAAGCTGGAGGAGGACAGGGTTAGATGGGATATTGGGAAGGAATTGTTCCCTGGGAGGGTGGGAGGCCCTGGCACAGAGCAGCTGTGGCTGCCCCTGGATCCCTGGAAGTGTTCAAGACAGGTTGAATGGGGCTCGGAGCAGTCTGGGACAGTGGAAAGTGTCCCTGCCTATGGCAGGAGTGGAAAAAGGTAATATTTAAGATCCCTTCCAACCTTTATAATTCAATAAAACTGCAACATGGCAAAAATTATAAATAAAGCGGGCCAAGAACATTGAGTTGTTGTAATTTATTTGAACTTGTCAACATAGGCTGGTCTTTTTTCATTTCAAATTGGGATTCTCCATGGAAGTGTGTGGAGAGTGTGGAACTGGATGGGCTTGAAAGGTCACCTGGCTGAGACCCTGTGCCCCCAGCAGAGCTTTGGCTCAGTCCCTTTGTAGAATGCTGGGCAGAGGAGGTGGCAAAAGTAGGCCAGGCTCTGCTCACAAACACACCTCTTACACATCGCCAATTCTAATGGGATCAGGGAATGAATCAGAATCAAAAGCTGGGCAAAGGAGTCCAAAACCTGGTTGAACTCTCAAAGGGACAGTGAGTCCAGCTGTAGCTGGTGACTAGCCATGTGTAAAAAAACTTTAGAAATTGAGCAAAATAGGCCTGTATGTTCTTAGAGAGAAAAAGACAGTGAAGACAAGTGGGAAAGCACCACCTTCACCCAGCATTTGGTGTATGGGGAAAAGCAGCAATTATGGGGAAAGCACCACCTTCACCCAGAGTTTGGTGCAGACACGGCCCTGGGCCCTCCTTGACTGCACCCCCAGCCTGACTCTGCTCCCTCTGTCCAACACTCCAGCTATTTTTTTTGTGATTTATTTCACAATCAAAAGCTGCTTTGCAAGGGAAAAAAAATCAAACAACAGCCCAGAAAGCTGTGTGAGTCATCCAGGCAGGACCCAGTCGGGTTTGGATGCAAACACTGGGAAAGCAGCAGCGGGGTGCGGGAGCAGCTGCTGGGACAGCGTCTCTGGGATGTCAATTCTGCCCTGACCAAAGTACCTTCTTTTTTTTCCTTCCCCCCCCCCCGCCTCTTTTTTTTTTTTTAAAGTATCCTGACAATTAGTGGTAAAAAGGTCACTAGTAAAAATGAGTTTTGTGGTTTTGCAACTTTGCATTAAAAAAACCACCACGCTTCTGGCACCGTGTGCTGGGGCTGGCAGCCTTTCCCCAGCCAGCACTGAATAAGCACGCGGGCTGAAAAGCCCATTCACTTCAGTCCCTCTAGGTCAGGCTCTCCTTACGTTAGCAGGGTATTTGGGAGTTTGTGTTGCACCTGCCTGCAGTACATCTGGCTGGAGCATTGAAAAAAAGCAGGGGTTTAATGTTGCCTGGTCCCAGCTTCTCACTCTCCATGAGCCATGCAATATATCATTTGCAATTAAAATATAATGAAATCAAATTGTGAGATCATTTCAAAGTTAGTGACCCTAGTGTTTAACAGGTTGTGAATGTTTTGAGAAAGGCTGAGGTGATAGAAATATTTTATTCCATATTCTTTATCATTCAGAGACCTCAGAGCAATAAACAATTAAGCTGAATTCAAACTAACTGTGGATACTACAAACACTCTATTGGGTGTTCAATACGCTGCTTTTTTTCTTCATTCTTAAAGAACTGGGACCAGGCTTGAGGTGTTACCAGAGATGGTGAAAGCAACTAAACATCACAGTTCCACTGAAGGTTTTGCAATGAGAAACCGTATCAAATACAGCCTGGGAGGGATCTGATGCTCTGTCTCAAGGACTTCCAAGCTGGCATTATTTCAAGCAGGACATCTGGGGCCAGGTGCCTTGTTAACACATTTAGGGCTTGTCTGAAGCTTCAGTGAGCTTCATGGAAGAAGCAGCAAGTTGTTGTATGAGATGTTGAGCTTCCCAGCCCAATTTCTTGTGGATTTTGTCCTCCTCTCAGTCCCACCACAGTTTCCTCTCATCTCTGTGACACAGCCCAGCTGCATCCCTGTGTGGAAGAGCCTTGAGTGCAGTGGCATTAGGCCACTCGTCCTCATCCTCACTTATCCTCAGTAGGATATTTTTACCTAAAAATGACCAGTGTCCAGCCCAGTCCATCTTGTGACAGGCTCTGGTCTAGAAGTGAAGCGATGTTTTCTGAAGTTGTTACAGAGTTCTAATCCATTTTCTTCCTAATGGGCAAAATTACTTTTGCAATGTTTTGGTGTAACTCCAGCCACATTGAAAGGATCAGAAACATCATTTTTTTCCTTTAGCAAGCTAGGATTTCATTTCTACACTTTCAAAGAAGCTCATGATGGAATCCATAGGAAAAGAGAGGCAAAATCCTGCTGGGTCTGGATCTCCTGATGGAGATGCACTGCAGAGTGTTGGCTCAAGGACACAGCTTCCAGCTCTCACACCAAACAGTTCCAGTGCTGCAGTGTTGGGGTGGGTTTCAGAAGGAGAGAAAAGCGACAGTCCTGTGACAAACAGCAAAAAACAGTAGACAACACCTGCATAATACAGGTGAGATCACTCCGTGAGTAGCAGAAGTTCAGGGATCAGAACATGAAAAAGGGAAAGATTAATCTGTTTTCCCTCTGGATGATGCTCCCCAGGGATGGGCAGATTACCTCCAGAAGCCTCACACTTCACCCAACCTGTGCCATCAACCACGATCTGCAGTGGCAACTCAAGAAAATGGGGAAACCATTAAAGCATTGACACCTGCCCTTGCTGCTGTAGCTGTGGCAGGATTTACGGGGCTGTTTTGGAGGGTTTCATGGAGCTGTGGTCAATCTGTATGGAAACACATAAAGGCTGGAGGGGGCTGCTGCCAGGGAGGGAGGGGAGCTCAGGTCGGGCCGTCTCCTCCCGCTCCCAGGCTCGGTTGCTTTCGAGATGCACGGTGCTCTTCTTTCATCTCTTGGATTCAAATCCACCATAATAAATAAAATTCTTCCTGTCTGAAAGATACATTAATTTTGGTGGTCTCAAAAGTAATGAAAATAAATACTTGACTTGGCATGCAGAGCCCGACTGGAGCGAGGAGCAGAATGTGTGTACTTGGAGCTGTTTTTACAAGAACATAAGCTGTGGAAAAAGCTTGGCTTTTTGCTCACGGGCTCTCTATGTCTGAGGAGAAATGGAGAGACTTGAGAAGTTCAATCAAACAGACAGAAACACTGTCAAATATGAGTTTTCTATCTCAGTTTAAATGCTTTGAAAAGTGCACATCAAAGCATTGCAGGGGAAGGCACTGTCTGAACCCAGATGGATGCTCGGGCCAGCCCTGGCACAGCACTGGCTCTGCCAAGAGAGAGGTGGCACGGCTGGCCTGCATTGTTTCAGGCCTTTTTAAAATACATATGGGAAAATTGCAACAGAAACAAGTTTTGTTAAATTAAAATCATTAAACTCCCCAGTTAAAGGAACCATCAACCACTATTCACTGTGGCAGTGGTTGGAAGAGCCTGGTCCTGCTGCCCTGGGTGTGAGTTGGTATGTGCTGGTCAAGTTAATAATCCCAGTTCTAACCAGAATCTGGATCCAGTATCCTTTCCTCAAGTGGCAGCACTGGGAAGGGCTGGGAGAATGGGCCATGGCAGCCTGGGAAAGTGAGATGTACTCATGGCCAGGCAGGGTTGGAGGGGATCTTTCTCCCCTGTACGTGGCCATGGGCCTGGCCTGGCACCCAGGCATGGGGCTGCCAGGACAGGGCAGTCCTGGGCTCTTGGGGTTGCTCAGCTGAGAGGGAAAATGTCCACTTGTTCTTTGGCTGGTTTCTGGCTCTCCCCTGGTGTTTCTGGTTCTCTCCTGGTATCTTAGGCTCTCTTCTCTGGTGTCTCTGGGCCAGGTGTGTTCACACACACGTACACACATGCGACACATGGAATCATTGAATCATTAGAGTTGGAAAATCCCTCCCAGCCCATGGAATCCCAGCTGTGCCCCATCCCCATCTTGTCCCCAGCCCAGAGCACTCAGTGCCACCTCCAGCCCTTCCTGGGACACCTCCAGGGATGGGCACTGCAAACCTCCCTGGGCAGTTCCAATCCCTGAGCTCCCTTTCCATGGGGAAATTGCTGCTGCTGTCCACCCTGAGCCTCCCCTGGCATGTGCCCATCCACACACACACTCTCCTCTTGCTTCTGTCTTCCAAAGTCCCACTGAGGGCAGAGAGGACATGTCTGGACTCAAACTCCTTCTGTGGCTTTGGGTCAGGCTCTCAGCCCTGCCCAGCTGCTGCTGCTGCAATAGCCCAGGCTGCTGAGGCCACTGGTGCAACCAGCAATGCAGCTGACCCTAGCAAGGGTGACACTGGCACAGGGGTGGAATTAGCACAGGGGGTGGCACTGGCAGAGGGACTGGCACTGGCACAGGGTGCGGCACTGGCCCAGGAAGTGGCACTGGCACAGGGACTGGCACTGGCCCAGGAAGTGGCACAGGGACTGGCACTAGCACAGGAACTGGCACAGGGACTGGCACAGGGTGTCCCTGGGTGGCTCTTCCCGAGCCAGTGGGTGCAGCAGCCCCACCACTGCAAAGCTGAGCCCTTCTCAGGCTTTGCTGCTGTTTAGCACAGAAGTGGCTCTGGTAGCAATGTTCCTAGAATGATGTTTGTCATTTGAGCACAGATGAATTGTCTGACAATATCTGTGTATGTGAACTATGGAAAATCATATTTACATTATTCAGAACACAGACAGAATCTGCTGATGACTTTGGACCACCTCTGACTTGCTAACAATTATTTTTTCCTTTGTCTAAAAGAGATGTGTGCTGCGGGGGGTGTTCTTACTCGACAAGCTGAATATTTCTGTGCAATACATCCATGTGGCTGCTTGGTAGTACACTGAGTGATGAAGTACAAAACACACTTTAATAAGCTTTGTAGAAAATATCTGGCATCTAAATGTTGTGGAATGAGAAAGCCATTTCAGTTGTGAAGTAATGAATTGCATCACAAAGCCAGCTCTGAGGCTGACACAGATATGAATAAAAACCAGCATGTGTGCCTTACAAAGAACCCGATATTTTATAAAATGCTGCAGCATAAAGAGGTTAATAAAAAGCTCAACTTATTTTAGACTAAATTAATAGGGAGTCTGAGGAATGCATCCAGGATCTCTTGTCTCTGCTGATAACCAGGATCATTATGGGCAGGTTCTGGGAGGGGAGCTGTGACCAGTGGCACCTGTGAGAGGCAGAGCCTGGCATTTCTCCAGGCTGACTGGAGGGGAAGGTGCCACTCTGGAAGGTCTGTGATGGTGGCTGCAGGTTCTTGAGAGAGTCAGACACCACAGGGTGAGTTCTGTGTTCAGGGCTCGTTCTGAGCCCACTGATTTCCCTTCTCTGGCAAAGCCAGCAGAGACACGGCAGTCTGGAGACAGCAGCACTGCTTTCAATGCTTCTGACAGCACTTCCAGCTGGGTTTCAATGAGTTGGTGTTTTGATAAACAGCATCCATGCCAGGACCTTTCCAGGTGAAAAAGCACACACTCAGCACTTCCTAGGGGCTACAGCATCCCATTTGGATGCAGAATCCCTGTGATTTCATCTCCAGAAGCTTCTTGGTGTCATTATAACATTACTTTGTGCTGGTTGTGTTTTGAAAAGTTGGCTACTGTGGTGGACCCAACCCACGACAGGGTTGAGAAAGGGTCAGTTTAGATACAGAACATCCAGGAAAAGCAGCTGTGGGGCTCAGAGCTCCCTGTGTCTGCTGTTTTTAGCACAGGCAGTGCAGCAGGGATGGCACAGCCTGCTCAGCACGGGAAAGGAGCACTTCCAGCAGCAGCACTGGGCAGGGCAGCAATGAGCCCTGTGTGACGGTGACCACGGGATCACTGCTGGACACCATCCCTCAGTCAGGGGCTATCAGACCCCGTCCAGCACTGGGCAGGGTGTCCAAGGACACTGAGGAGGGCATCTCTTACTGGCAGGTTACTTGGCTTGGTTGTGGTGGGTTGTGCCTCCTCTTCACCACCTCCTACAAGGATTGCCTCCAAATAGTCCAAAACTGTAAACTACCTTAACAAAAAACTACCTTAACAAAAAACAAGCAAAAATGGGAAAGCCAGGAAATAAAAATATATCCATGGTAGTAGAGAGGTGTCAAGTTGTTGAATGTGCCACAAAGATTAATTTAAATGTTGGCACACAAGTTACCAGAAGCCATTGCTCCCTGCTGCAAGGAACTCACCTCCCCTTTCCCCACTCTCACCCAGCCTGCCAATCTGCTTGTCTCTGAATGGGTGAGGAGCTTTGGAAGTATAATTTCTAGCAGGCTAATTCAGATTTCAACAAAGAATTTAGCCCCAATGTTCTGGGTCAGGTGATACTCATTTTTCCTATTTAGCTTTGGGAAGAATTAATCAGGCTGTAAGCACGCTGATGCAAAAAAAGCAGGAAAAAATTTAATAAAAGCTACAGTGTTAACAAATACTGAACTAATGACCTTTGATATATGAAGCAAATGCTTCACCCACTAGCCTATACAAGGTTTCATTACCAGCCATGGGAATTTACAGGTGTTAAATTAGCTGCAAGATAGCTCCCATATTGTTGCCTGACTGCAACAGAACATATTGAAAAAGTTAATAAAGAATTGAGCATAGGGGCTGCAGGGTTCAAACAAAACCCACTTGCCAGTTCAGTCTGAGGTCTTCATCAAGCTAAATTCCAGCACAAGCCACGGTTTTGTGTGTAATTGTTCATTCCCTTTGCTCAGGCTGCAGGACAGCAGCCACCAGAGAGGCTCCTACTGCCAGAGAAAATGTGAGGCAACACAGAGCTGCCCTGGTCAGGTGGAATATTGACATATCCCCTCCTTGGTTTTTAACCTTTTTGCCACAATCAACAGATGAAAATTATTCTAAATGGGAAACCTGGAGTTCCTTTTCTGAATCTGTTGCCATCAACCTCTTGGGTAACTGCAGAGATTGAAAATGCACCCAGACTTCCCAGACAGCTGTGATCAGGGCACAGCTGACAGCTACAGCCCTGCATCTCACAGTCAGGTGGTGAATCCCACACAAAGGGCAGCCCACGTTGTTCACAAGCTCTGGCAGAGCCAGGATGTCATGTCACTGCTTGGAGTGCAAACCTGATCCCTTCCAATAAATGCTCTCGTGCCTGTGACACCAGTGACACCAGTGGTCTCTGGTGTGCTGGGAATGGGCTCTCTCAGTACACTCTTTGGAGTAGCTACTGGTTCCTCTCTTGTAGATAAAATTATGTTTTAAAACATAAAAAACTATGTTTTTTATAAAAAATTATGTTTTAAAACATTTACACCTGGGGGCAGGAAGGAGAGGAAGGGGCAGAAATGGGACTATGAAATGAAATGATCTAATTTTTTTTTCCTTAAGACAACATTTTGTGTATTCAGAAACCCCTTGGGATCACCAAACCCCCAGTACAAACACTCAATTTCATCTAATAATGTGCATAATTTAACAGTACCAAGTCTTTAATATACATCTCATAAATATTGAAGAACATTGGTTGATGGTGCTATCAGTAGCCGTGCAAATTGCAATAAAAAGTGGGAGTGAAAAAGCAAAAATAACACAGAGAAGGAGTTTCAGAAAGCCTTGTTAAAGCCCCAGTGTGTACTCAGTGCATCCCCAGGCCTGCCTGCTTCCCAGGCCGTGGTGTCCCAGCCCAGACTTTGTGCTGGGAGCGGGAGACCAGGGGCACCTCACACCTCCGAACAGACGCTACGAGAAAGAGTTGAATTAAGAGGCTTTGACTAAGCTGAAGACAGAAGTATCAGAAGAATCAAAGACAAGAGAGCAAAGGCAAGGAATGAAGAGCAGATCCACCTGGTTATTCATGTTTTTATGTGTGTGAAATCACTTCTGCTGTGGCTGAGTTTGCACCCAGAGCTTGAACCTCACCACTCCAAAGGCAGGGCACTGCTGCAGTGGAGAAGCCATCCCCCAGCTGGGGGTGCAGAGGGGATCACTGAATACTGAGCAATTGCAGCTCTCACTTAGGTACATGAGGTCACAAATAAAGGCAAAGGGCTGGGGTAGGAGAGGAGGGGGCAGCCCTGTCCATTTGCTGACATTTGGGTTTACAGACTTCAGGCATTCTCCTTGGTACTACGGAGAAGTCACATGTTGTTCCACAAATACAGCATTCGTTTTCCATAAACAACAGCCAGACAATAATTTTAAAGCTAAATTAGCCCATGTGCATCATGCAATGTCCCCCTGTAAAGAGGGGGAAATGTAACAGATGGGAAAATATAATAAAGTAATTTTATGACAGTTGGAACAAGCCAAGAAACTCTAAAATGGCAGCAGATAGAAAACAGAATTATAAAATACATGCATTGTTAGCTCTTTTCACTGGCACAAAGCTGGTTGGCAAAATGGGAAGACAATAACCAAAATTGCCAAAGCCAGCAACCTTGGGCTGCTGGCCCACACCCCAGTGGCCCCCAGGGGAGACAGCAGGGTGCCCCCAAGCTGTGTGGGGCACAGGGAAGGCAATAATGAACATCCATGCACTGCTTGCCCTCGGAGAGCTTCCAGGCATGGAGGAACAGTTCTGCATCTGCTGTTTCCTGCTGCTCAGGGCTGCCTCGCTGACCCCTCTCCTGGTAAATGAAACACCTCTGGCAGCACAGTGAGTTTGATTAAAGCCCAGAAAATATAGGAGGTAAGACATTTTCAATAATGCTCCCAAACTGTGCCTGATCCGATGGCCCAGAGCACAGGGAGTCAGGGAAGTGATGGCAGAAGAGATGTGTGCTCTCATCCTCAGCTTACAGTGAAACCACCTCTGGAATGAATCTCAATTGTTTCTCTTAATCTTTCTCCTTTTTTTCTCTATTTTTTTTAATTTTTTGTTTTGTTTTGCTTTAAACACAAGTTCTATATGGTTTTCTCTGGCGGTGTCTCCTGGGGGTTTGTGTTTTCTCTGCTCTTTAGCACTGAATCACAGTATCTTACATTTATATGGTACCCAGAGGAACCCCAAGCATGCAGAAATTATAAGCCAAATTTTGCTCTTGGAAGCATGAGCTCAGCTCATACCAAAGTTAATGGGAGGTGAGCACAAATGTCTAAAGGGAAGAATTTGCCCTTTCAGACAAAGAGGAATCATTTCACCCACCGCTGAAGTGCAGCTGCCTGTGAGGCAAAACATAGCAAATGGTTAAAGGTTCAGACCTTGGAGGGGCTGATCTCTATCAGCTTGTGAAGACAAGAGACCTAAGGATAGTCAACAGCCAGCAGGGTTCTGAGCTGGGTTTCAATTGTCTCGAGGCACTGTCTCATCAATACACAACTTCCTTGGCTTTTAAGGGCTAAAAATTAAAGGGCTCTTAAAATTAACTTTCTTTGTTTCTATTTTGAACTGACTTGGACTTTTCAACTTGAAACATTTCATTTCAGGGCTTTTTGAGGCCAAGATTTGCAGACTGGGAAGGCTGAGTGGAGCCCCTGGGCGCTGGTGCAGAAACCACCACGCAGAAAGCTGCGCTTGCTCTCTTTGCAGCGCTGGTGGGAGGGTAATCTGCACCTTCAGGAACTGCACATCAATTTGTTGTTCTTGCTCTGAAGACCCTCGGGTGGCACAGACAGTTCAGTGCAGAGGGTGTTTAGGTTCCCTCCACTGGCACAAGCCAGGGTGGCAGGTTAGATGGCAGTGGCCATCTCCATCTCCTGAAGTGCTCCCTGCCTTTCCTGCACCACATGATGGCTCTGACAAGTACTGAGACAGATCATGGGTTTAAATCCGAAGTCCAGCACACCAAACAGCAAAGAAGAAACTCCCTTCCCATGCTCTTGTTTTCCTTTGGTTTTGCTAGCAATGGCTGAATTTCCAAGTGCCCTGCCTGAGCTCTTTTTTGGATAACCCACCCCAAGATGCAATCCAGATGCGTAGCCAAGTGCCTTAAACCTCCGAAATGACTAAACCAAGTTATATAAAATCTTCTGAGTTTGCAAAATTGAGTTGAGAGTCTCGAGAAAACAGGCATGCTTAGGGGATTTCCAGCCCTTCCTCCTCCTCAGGCTAGCAGTATCACTCTTCCTGTGGTGTTCTGGCACTCGGGGGTTTCATCCCAGCCAGAAAAGTCATTTGCAAAGGTGCCCAAAGTTTAAAAAAATTGCGGGGGAAAAAATATTATTTGGCCTCTTCAGCGCAAGAAAGCTTCTCTGCAGCATGGGACAAAGCGATGGCTCATCAGGCAGCTCTGCTATCCCCGATTCTCTGGGTGATGCTGCAGCCACAGACCTCTGCAGAGAGCCAGGCATTGCAGGGAACTGCGGGTAACTCCAGAAGGCTTTTTTTTGCCCTGTTTCACTAGTGGATGGGCTTTAACCAAAAGCTAAGAGCCATACTGAAGGAAAATTGGAATAAGGAGCCAGGACCAGCTCTCTCCTTTCACTCTTTGTCAGTGTAATTGACACCCTGAGGGCGGACTTTGGTTTGGGAGCACCTGAAGGAAGTCTGGAGCTTGCGATTCACGACCGTTCAAATACTCTGTGGCATTTGCTAGGATGGTTTTGCACTTTGCTAAATACAAATGTAGCTCCACTCGCATTTCCAGAGGAACTCCGCCTCTCTCCAAACTCACTGCTGTACTACGAAACTCAGGATAAGCCGGGAGCCAGATTTCCTAATGAATAAAGGAGCTTCATCCCCTGTGCAGTGCCCCACCTGAGCTGTGGGAGCACAGAACACCGTGCTGCGTTCCGAGGGGGAAGCTCGGACTCAAGAGCTCTGGAGCTCTCGGGCCCGGAGATACCAGCAGGGCCTGTAGCCGGCCCGGGGCAGCTCCGTCAGCCCGGCCCGGGGCAGCTCGCTGCCGAGACAGGGCCTGTAGCCGGCCCGGGGCAGCTCGCTGCCGAGACAGGGCCTGTAGCCGGCCCGGGGCAGCTCCGTCAGCCCGGCCCCTCGGCCTGGATGAACGGGGCGAGCGGGCATACACACTCGGCTGCTGCGGCTCGGCGGATGAGCAGCGGCTCGGTGAGCTGCGATAACCCAACCACCCGCTATCATCCCCATCTCGAGGCTCTAACGCACTGGGGTGGTTCTTCCGAAGGCTGGGGAGCGCTCGCAGGTCGCGGGGCAGCGCTGGGGCCTGCAGGTGCTCCAGCCCTGCGGAGATCAAGGGGTGTCCGCGGGAGGCAGCGCCCGGCCGGGGAGAGGAGCGGGATGGGCACTGCACACACAGAGATAGGGACACCCAGAGACACACAGGGACACCCAGAGACACACAGGGACAGACACAGGGACAGACACAGAGACACACAGGGACACCCAGAGACACACAGGGACACCCAGAGACACACAGGGACAGACACAGGGACAGACACAGAGACACACAGGGACACCCAGAGACAGACACAGGGACAGACACAGAGACACACAGGGACAGACAGGGACACCCAGAGACACACAGGGACACCCAGAGACACACAGGGACAGACACAGGGACAGACACAGGGACACCCAGAGACACACAGGGACAGACACAGGGACACACAGGGACACAGCCCGGCTGGAGCCAGGGGAGAGGAGCGGGATGGGCACCGCACACACAGCAACACACAGAGACAGGGACACACAGAAATAGGGACACACAGGGACACACAGAGACAGGGACACACAGAAATAGGGACACACAGGGACACAGCCCGGCTGGAGAGAGGAAAGGCAATACTTGCCCAGACCATGGGGGATGGGGCGGGCAGGGACGGGAGGGGGAGCGTCTGACCTCGGTGCGACTCCGCAAACCCTGATGTCTATTTATCGTTGTCATTCTCGCTCTTTAGGCTTCCAAATGCAATGAACCAGTTTCCCTGAGATCATGTTTTAAATATACTGCCCCGGGGCTACTCTTTAAAATTCAAAACATTGGAGGACACACAGGGAGGGCGTTTCGAATCATTTTTGACAAGCAGAAATTCTCCTTGACAACCTGAAAGGTGAGCGCCGGGAAGCCCTGAACCCCACACACGGCGCAGCGCAGCATCAGAACAAGACCACAAAAATGCAGTTTTCTTGTAAGACACTGCCTTTTCATCTGCACAATTTGCCAGCAAATCTGAACCACGTTGCCGAAGGTTTAGATGTTGGATAACCCCTCTGGAGGAGAGGAGGTGGCAGGGGAGCTCTGCTCTGTACAACTCACTTCAGCAGCTGCAGAAGTGATGGTGCTGAGGGCCAGAAAGACACAAAGCAAGCTAGGGAGGGGCTCAGCTGATGGACACTGTCCCTTCCCATCTCATGCACTGGCTGTCCAGTCTCTCAGATTGAAAGCAAAAATCCAGGCAGATGGTGGTCCGTACCCTCCCATCAGAGCCTTCCCCATCTGGGGCAAAGGCAAACTGGCACAGTTTAAAGCCATGACTTCAGAGTTCAAGCAAAGCTCTGCATTTCTGCCAGCAGCCATCCCAGTGGACAGACCATATACCTTTAAGTGCTGCTCACTTGCCCTCTAAAAGGGAGAAAATAACTTTTTTTAAAAAAAAAAAAGCTGTCAGGAGTTATATTACCTGCAACAGCTGAATTTAATTAGTACAGCAATCACAACAAATATTTAAGAGGTCTAAAAAGCTGTGAAGGGAAATTTTCTTTCCTAGCTGAGACCTGTGTCTCGCGTGCTCTATGCAGAACAGAGCTGCTATGAATGACTCATATTGGAGACACTTCACACAGCTGTGGGTTTTTGCAATCATGGCATGAGCTGGAGTATGGAGACAGGACATGGAGATTTTGGTACAAATCAGAATTTCCTCATCCTGTTGCCGACTCTTTCCAATCACTGGCCAGTTGCTGGATGTGCTGTTGGTACTTTGTGTGCTCCGGTCACTGCAACCCCTCCCTTAGCTCTGCCTCCAGCTGGGAGGGGAGTTTTTCCTCTGATAGCACCTGAAAAAAATCCAGGAGCAATAAGGAGAGGGTGGAAGTTTTGCTGCTTAAGGCCTGTGAGCAGTGCAGCAGCCACGAGGGAGAAACTAGTCAGGACAGGAGCAGCTGAGTCCCAGCTTCAGCCTGGGCAGGTGGAGGGGCTGCATCCTTCTCCCCAGCACAGCCCTGGCCAGGGAGAAAACAAAGATGTTTGGCCAACTGGGTGGCCCCAACGCCTGTATCCTCACCAGGTTTCCACTGTGTGTGTATTTACCAGAGCCTAAAATTAGGTCAAGGATAATGAGTTTCTCCAAGGGGTGGGCACAGATGGCAACAGCCTCAGCATCCCTTCACAGCCTCATGGTAGGAAAATGCCCCTGGTGGAGGAAGGGATCCCACAGCCTTGGAACTCAGGTGATGTGGGTTGTGGTACTGTCCCAAAATGTGAACTTGGAGCATCCAAAGGGTTCAGTTGAGGTACCAGAACGGTTTTATAGCCCCAAAACAGCCCACATCCTCCTTCAGCCCACCAGGTTACTCCTCCTCATGGAGGCTTGCTTCTGTGTCCATGGCCATTGGCAAGGGCCATCATTACTAGTGATGGTGTCTCTTTTCCTGCCCTCTTGTTCTGTTTTAAGGACAATATATGTATTTAAATTATATATATATTATAGATATTATTTTATAGATAGTATATAATATATTTTTTATATATTTTCATATGTAATATATATAATATGCTGTTAAACCACAGTATGTGGTTTAACACGCTTACATACCAAAAAATGGAGGGAATATAAAAAAGTCATCTGTCTGGGGAGGAATTCTGCTAAAAAAGGAACCAGAGTGGGGCAAAAGAACTACTGAAATAGTTAACTTAAACACAACACAGTTTGGTGCAGCTTGGCTCTGCTCACAGCCAATACATGGGAACTCTGGGCAAAACTATATTGCACTAGTTACAGGCTCATCTTGTGGACTTAGGGGTGGAAAAGGCTTATTAGGTCATTGAGTCCATCCCACCTGCCAGTGAAGGATTGTTCCCTGCAGAATTTCCTCTATTGCTTTGTACAGCCCAATTTTAAATGATCCAAGCAATGTGGTCTCAGTGACTTCCTTGGGGAGGCTCTTGCACAGATATATTTTGTTCGATTCAATCCTTTAAATGGTTAACCCTTTTCTTCCCCTGTTTGTCTTGCATTTTTCATTCTCTGTTTCAACTCTCTGAAACATGGAAAGTTTCATTTTATGTTTCCCTTGTCCTGTAATTACACAGTTATGGTCGTACGCCGCTGCTGCTGCCGCCTCTGAAACACAGCATCGTCTCCAAGGGCTAAAAACATGACAATGGATTGCACAAAAACCCCAAATTTGCTTTAACTATGTATGCCAACAAGCTCCTCAAAGCCAAGAATCATTCAGGACATTCCAGCACAACATAACTATCATGTGGATGCTCCAGGACATTCCTGTTTGGTGGGAAATCAACCAGTTTCTAGCTCAGTGCATTTCATTGTCACCATTAGGATACAAAGCCAATACAGTTCAGAGCTCAATATAGGTACTGAACACTGGCAAACTCATCACAGATTATCCCTGTGACTTTGGTACCTAAGGGCAAAATTTAACCCAGGGACAAGCCTGGCTTATATTTTGCCCATCTCAGTGGAAGTGACAATACAATAATTCTAGATAACCAGGTTTATGCTAGATATCTAGAACAGAAAAATCTTGACCTGGCTCTTCATTGTTTCTGTCTTTCTTCAATTGCTTCTTTTGGCATTTCACTGTGAAGTGCACCATAAACACTGACCAATAACTATCAGCTCACAGGGCTGCCTCTGTCACTGGCACAACTCAGCTCTCATGGCAGAGTGGGAAATCAAAGTCCTGATGCCAGGATGAAGGAAGGACTGACACAGGGCTCTTGAATGGAGCCTTTGGGGTTTCTTCTTCACACTGCAAAAAGCAAAGGAATCCAGGACATGCACCTCTGTGACTTGAGGAGCTGCAAAGGAAGAGTACAGACAAGGAGGATGATGTACAGGTTACAGTCCCTGCAACACCAAGGACTTAACAAAAGGTGTTGCAAAACCTTGATGGTTTCCCTCAAAGACCAGGGATTGCTCCATTAATCTCTCAATCCATAGAATTCATAGAGATTGTGCAATTTCCTTTCTAGAAAGGAAATTTGCACAGATAACAGTAGTGTTATTTTATCAGACAAACTGATGCAGATGAGAAGAACCTGCCAAGCCTTGAGGTCTAGAGGACAGCTAAGTAAGACACTGTGTCTTAAAAGCTTGGGGTTCTTTTCCCCCAGCCCATTGTGATTTTAATATCAGACAAGTTATATTCCTCAGATGTAATATAGATATATTTATATGAATGCTAATACATTTAGATTTTGTTGCTGCTGTTGCTCATGAGACCTTTTCCCCAGACAGCTGTTGATCAAACACAGGAGGTATCATGCCTAAAGACAGCTTTAGTTCCCAAGCATTTCAAGGAACATTTTAACTGCAGCAGCCCAGATCAATCCACCCCATGCTGATTTAGTTGGTGGAGAATAATGTTCCTCATGAGATGAAGAAGCTGCTCAGATGACCAGCTCTGGACTTTGTTTTCCTGACCAGTAGCACAGAGCTGATGCAGCACGATGTCGCTGAGGTAACTCAGACGGGTGGGAAGCAGAGGCTTTACATGGATTGTACTCTGTCCTTCAAGGACTGATCCCCTCAGGGCTGATCCCATCCCTGCTGGTGCTTCTCTGGTGTAGGGCTGGGTTGTGCTCAGCCCTGGCTTTGTGTGAAAGGTGCTTTCTCACTTGAGGTAAGCAAGAGAAAATCAGCAGAAACCACAGCCTTCCACTGGTTTTTGTTTGTTTCTTTGTTTGGCAACTCCCAAACCACACAGCCTATATTTAGAGGGAGGATCAGGAAGTGGTGGAGAGGGAAAGCTGGAAGGTAGGTGTAGGTGAGAGGCTGGTAGGAGGGGGGACTCCCAGGTGGAAATGCAAAGCCAGGCAGGAGCCAGACTTGGCAAGTGTGAGCTCAGCAGCGGTGAGGGGCTGCTGGCAGGACAGGAGGGGAGTAGAAGCATTGCAGGGGAGATGAGGTCAGGGAGGTACTGGTGGGTGGAGTGGGTCCCCTGAGGGAGGTCACATCCAAGAGTGCAATTTTATATAAGCCAGAGAGAGTGATGAATTATCCTGTTTAGTGCAGCACAGATAGCAGAGAAGGAGGCTGAGGCTGTCTCTGACTCAGGTTTCCTTGTTCTGAGTGTTCTAAAAGATCACCTTTTACTGCCTTGCCTACAGCCAAGCAGATAAATAACCCCATGCCTCTCCCCCAGGCTGGCTTATCACAAGGGTGTGAGTAAGCCCTGATGCCTGGGTCCAAATCCACACTCCCAGCCTCCTGGGATGTCCATCACGCTGTTCCATTCAGACCTACATGCATCCTCAGGATTGAGCAAATCCCCTCCAGGTGCTGTTCCATGAACCCTACACCTCTTTCCATGGGAGACCTTCTTGGTGTTCTTCAGAGAGGCCAGCCACAGTCAGTGGTAACCCCATGGGCTGCCATGAGCTGAATAGCCAGAGAAGCTGTCCAACAGATGAAAGGAGTAGTTCCTCAGGTGTAACAGGATCCTTCCAGAGTTCAGATCCAGTTGTTGATCAATAATTAATTCCATCACCTAGCAACGGTGGTGACCCAGGCAAGGACCAGTTGTTGGGCACTGAGTAGACCAAACCTGCTGCCAAGAACCAAGCACTGCTGAGCTCCTCACCATTCCATCTGTGCAGACAACAGCTCTCCCCACCTTCCCCAACCCGTCCTGGTTTCACCCAAAGCAGTCTCCTTTAGAGCACTGTCTCTATTCCCATAGGGATCTGGAGGTGGGTAACAGTCGGCAGCAACACCCTGACCCTAATGTGCGAGCTGAAGCGTTTTGAGGCTTGTGCAGGAGTTGATGTGAATGGATGGTAGTGGCAAAGCCTCAAGAATGGTGTAAACACTGCTGCTGCAAGCTCACAGCTCTTGTGTGGGTGACCCACCAAGACAACAGGTCTCACCAGCTCCAGGATTTGCAAGCATCTCCATCCAGAACTAAATCAGTGAATCCAGCCTATGGGGCTTGATGTGCCCCCTTCCACTCCAGTCAAGCACTGAAGGTTCCACGAAACTCCAGAGGTTTCACCATGGCTCCCAAGGTTTTAAGGACCCAGGAGCCAACGCTCTCATGTGCATGTGTAACACAGCACAAGTGGCGATAACAAACCTGTGGATGGAAAACATGTTGCTCCTACATTGCCTACGGTGAAATTAGTAATGTGTTGATAAAATCCACTACCCTTCAGGTAGAAGGTACCACCCTCCAGGTGAGATGCAGTAGCAGCAATCTGGATTCTCCTAAAAGCAGTTTGGGATGGTACCAGGCCTCAGGGTGCAGATCACCAGGCACCACAAGCCAGTCAGGAGCTCCTGACCTGATGCAGAGGACCAAATGTTCTCCATCATTTCCAAAGGAAACAGCAGAGTCTGCACAATCCTACCTACACCCAGGCTCTGGTGAGTCAGCTCCAGATTGGAAAATCCCATTACCACCCATGGAAACCTGGTCAAACAATGTCCCAGATCACGCAGGGACTGCATGGGAGCCCAGGCCACTTCAGTGCCTCCTCACTTACAGACTGTGCCTGCCTGGGTCATGCAGGCTTCCCAAAGCTCTTAACCCACCCAGTTCAGTAATGCAACTTCTTGGCCTAGCCAGGCTTTGGAGGAGAGTGTTCAGCACCACCTACAACCATGCTGGCTCTGAAATTGGGGTGTTTTGGGCTGCTGCAGAGTGTGCCGTGGAAATACCGAACATACCACGCAAAACACTCTGCATCTCAGCCCTCGCTTGGCTGGAGGTAGAACTCTTCCCAAAGCAAGTATTCCAGGCTTGCATATAAATTAAAGCTCATAAATCAGTGGAGAAAAAATCTTCTCTTTGGAAATGGCCAACTTGTTAGGAGGGAGTTAAAGGCTACAGACGGTTTCAAGGGAGCCTTCCTGGCTGTCAAGAATGCACGAGGCAGCAGAGTTGTTTGGGTTGGGAGCACGAGTCGGATTTTTCTCCCCTCTTTTGAGGACAATGAAATGTAGCAGCTTTCCTTCCCCTCTGAGCTGCTCCGAGTGGCTTGAGCTGGAAGACAACAGCAGAGATACCATCTCTGGAAATCATGAAGTGACTAAAGAATGGCTGAGGAGTTCTGAATAACTAAATAAAGCCCTCTGTGTTTTCTTTAGCAAGTAAAGAAAATACTTTTAGCATTTTAGTGTGACTTTTGGGGTCAAGGGGGAATCTCAAGTCCAAATACAACAAACTGCTGTGGAAATTACTGCCAAGAGTCTGATAGGCTGGGAGCTTGCCTTAAAGCTCAGATGAGAGAATACTGCTCACAGAAGGCAGGCTGAGTCTGAGGTTTTGCTCAGATCATGGGAATCTCAGCCTTCCTGGAGGCGCTTGCTTTTAAAAGATTGAGTGTCCCTCAGCAGCCCATGGGAAGGGCAGGGACTGAGCTTCAGTGCTCCCCAGAGAGGGAGAACACCCCTGGAATGGGAGCAGGTCTCATATCCAGCAGCACTTCCAGGACACCAAGCACAGAGTCACAATTCAGGCATCTGCAAACGCTTCCCTGAGACCAAACACGGCTTCCCCTTGGGATTCTCGGGTCTGCTTCAGAACACCTGAAGCTGAAATGCTGACATGAAATGTTGAAATGTTGAAATGCTGAAGATCTGAAAATGAAATGCTCCCAAAGTGTTCACCATGGGACAGCGTCCAGAGCCTCCACCCAGTACCCAGCACAGGCCATCACATCCATGGCAACCCAGAACATCTCTGGTCTAAAACTATTCTGCTTGCCTCAGTCTCTTCCCCAAGCAGGAGCTTTCAGCTTTTCTTCTGTGTGCCATGGTGAGAGCAGCAGCTCCCCCAGCATCAGCTGGAAGATGGAAACTATCTATAAGAGCACTGACTTTGGAGGGATGTGAGCTGAGAGGAACAAAAAGGCTCAATAAAGAAGCAGGAAAGGAAAAATTCCTATTTACCAGCTTCCTGGCTTTTGATGCATTTACTATTGGAATTGCCATCTCTACCCATCCCACTAGAAGTTCTAACCTTTGTTTGGCTTATGCTGTTAATTCCAGTGCTATAGTCTGACTAAAGTAAATATTAATACTTCTATCTTCAAATACACATTCAATAGATTTTTGAAGAGGATTCTTTGTTTGCTGAAGTAGTAAATGAATACTTACATTAGTATATCCACCAGAGACATGTCAGACCTGGTTCCAGTTTCATTTACCCTGTCTGTCTTCATCAGCCTGGGTGGAACAACCCTGCTACCATGAAGAGCAGAACAGCACATCAGAAGCATCACATTTATTTCTTAAGCTAACAGTAGTACAGCTGGAGCATGAGAGGCTTTTGTTAGCCCAGTGCAGCTGGAGAAACACACGAGGTTCAAGGGCTTCTTCTGCTTTCCTGGTATCACCACAGTTAGCCTAATAACAGCCATGACCTCTCTCTTCAAAATGGTCTTTGTTATTTGTGACATTCAGTCAAATGAAAAGAAGATCACAATAAATAGCATGTGGTTTTTTTGTCTTATTTTCTTCTATTTCATTACTGTGTCTGCAAGTTTGGGGGGCACCAAGGATTCCCAGAGAATTTCCTGTGCCTCCTCTAGTGTGGAGCCTCATCTGGAGCCTTTTTGCTCCCAGAGCATCTGACACACAGTGTCCCAGGGACTGGGGCACAGCCTCCTGTGGCAAAGGATCCCTGCATCTGCTCAACTCACACTCATTTCCAGCCACCTCAGGTTTGGCTGCAGCAGCTCTCCTAAACCCCAACACATCTGCTGGCTTAGAGGCACCACAGCAAAGTAGCCTAACAAACCAAAGCAATTGGTTTTAATAAGAATCTTGGCTTGTTTTGACAATGCACTGAATCTTCACGTTGGCATCGCCAGTGTTTTTTTAGGAAAATGTATGTATCTTTGCAGCACTCAGCAACTAAATCCCCTCTTCTCTTCATGGAAAGGGTTTCCTGGCTATCCTCTTTCTAGCAGATTCCAAGTCCCTCGCAGCTGTTTGTTGTCTGGGCTGGAAGTGCTTTCACATGGAGCTCGGTGGGCCACGTGTGGGCAGGGCATGAGGGGCATGCCCCGTGCCCCCCCTGCTTCCCATGGCACTCCCAAAGTGTGCAGGGGCACGGAGGGATCCCTGTGCTCCTGCCCTGGGGAGCAGAGGTGTTTCCATGGCTGCAGGATTGGCCGTCTCCTGCTCCCGGCCCTGTTACAGGCAGTAGCAAAACCCCCAGAGTTCAAAGGCATTTCATGCTCACTGAGCGTTTTTCAGCAAGAAATCTGAGATTAAATAAACTTGAATCCTCTCTGAGGAGAAAGCAGAAGATGGAGGGCGAGGAGCTGGCTCTCAGCTGCACAGCAGGGTCCCAGTGTACCTTGGAAAGCTCCCAGGTGAGGTGCACCTCAAACCAACATCTGGCTGCTTTTCCCCACAGGGCCGGCTCTGTGCCTGTTGGCAACGCTGTGGATTTCAGTGCCACGGCTGCCAGCCTGCTGCAAACCCCAAAGCCACCTGAGATGCTTCCCTAGCCTTTTGTCCCCAGGGGGTTGCTGAGGGTGGGATTTACACCGCATTCACATCTTTTCTCTGTGGTCATCCATAAGAGGTGACTGGTTAGCTTGTCACCAACAGAAGTATCCAGCTTTCAGGGTGTACAGGCACAAGACCCTGTCCTTCTGGAAAGAGCTGAGCTGTTCACTAGCAGAAGGCCACATTCTCCCCTTGTACTAAAGAAATAGGGCCCCAAGCACATCAGCAGCCATGGACTGAAAGGTGTCTGTGAGGATTGCTCATCCAGGCCTCAGAGAGCACGAAAAATCCACCTCTTTGATGTTTTCCCTCTCTTTAACAAATCTTCCTCAGTGGGAAAAAGAAACTCTTTTGGTGACACAGCTGACTGAAATGTCATTCCCACAGGTGAGGGCTGTTAGTGCAGCCTCAGTGATGGAGCAAGCTGGAAATGCCTGTCCCCCCACACCTGAGCCCTAGACAGCAGCTGAGTGCAGGTGAGCTGGGAGGTTTCATTCCCCAAAGCTGGGGTCATATGTGTGCTCGGCTTCCAGGCTGGGATTCACCACCACCAGGCTCCAAAAGCTGCTGGTGTTCCTGCTGATGTGCCCAGGGCATGGAGACCTCTGCCCCAGGGTGCTTCAGAGCTTAACTCCATTGACTTCCTGAGACAGACACATAACCCCACCGAGGATCTGGACCCAGGGTGGCTTGGAAAACCCTGCTAGATACCATTCCTCATCTCCAGGTGACTAAATACTTCTGAAATCCCATCCCAAATTCCCTCAGGGATTTTGGATAAGTCTTTCCTGGGCTGCTCAGTTGAAAGTCACTGTGGCTTTGCTTGAAAATCTTTCCAGGTCAGGTCTGACTTAGACCTGTCCCTGAAAAAGCCATGGAGCTCTCAAGCTGAGAATGCTGCAGTGGCAATTAGCACATCTTCTCTGCTGTAGACAAGAGGAGTCCAGGACAGACCTTAAAGCTTGAGAGACAGACATACAAGAGTGTTATGTCCTCTGTCTGAAAGCTGAATTCCAGGGAGGGCGGAAACAGCAATGTAGGACAGCTGTGAGTTTGCTTAGTATTAATATCAAATATAATGGTAATTCAAAACAGAGTCTTTTGGTACAGATCTGAACTGCACGAGCCAAGTTATGAAATGATATTAGCAGCTGGATCTGAGGAGCAGCTGAGACTAAGCTGGCCATGCGTCTCATCTGCAGAGAATATTTAAATAAGTAAACACAATGAGTTAATAAATACATGAAATAACTTTGCAAGATAAGCACCTAGTGGTGTGGCAGGTTGTCAGAATGATCACATCCAGGGGAAACCCTGAAAGGGAAAAATGCATATGGCACAATGCTGGATATTTTTTGAGTATTCGATTGACTGAGCAGCATGGCCCAGAATGGTGAACATTTATGATGATCCTTATCTGCTGGCAGGTGAGAGGATCCTATTGCCATTGCCAAAGCCTTAACTCATCTTGGCACCATAAGCTGAAACCTTTTAAAGACCTTTTAGCTACATCCCTGTGTAGGCAGAAGGGGCTATCATTTTAACAGCATCAAAGGTATAGAAAGCCGTGCTGCTTTCCAGTAATTCCCTGATAACAGCTAGAGGGTGAAACAAACCTGCTGGTGGTCTAATCTGAACTGGAGGACCAAAAAAACGCTAAACACTGATTCTGGGAAAGGAACCATTCCTTAAAAACAAGCCAGACAGATCCAGTGTCCTGAATTCTTAAATCTTAATTTGTGCATGCACCTAAACGTCTCCAGCGAGGGTTTAACCTATAGAGGATTTCAGGATCTGACCCAAAGGAAGCTCTAGAGGGACCACCAGAGTTCAGGGGTTTTATTAAGAAATCTCTCCCCCTGCCCAGCAGATTGAGGGCTTGAGCACAAGGTCAATGGCACCCAACTGCTCCACATCCACAGCTCCCAAACACATCCAACCCCTCTGACTCTGGATCACGTTCTTTTATTGACAGAGGAGGCAGAATATTCATTGCATACCAAGGACATTTTTGTACAGGATTTTTTTGTAATCTAAGCATCTCCCTGGAAGATATCAACAATTTGATTCTCATAGGCTCTGGAAATGCATGGTACTTCCAGTTTATGAGCCTCAGCTTTTTTTTCTCTGGGTGGTACAAAATGTTACTGAAAATTAACACTGCTACTAACAATAGGTGATCAGAGTGATACTTGCAGTCATTTCAGAAAAAATCAAAGCCCAAGTTTATTTTGGTTCTCTAAACTAGATCACTTAACACTGTTTTAATTTAGAACAGGACCTTGCTTCAGCTCTTGCATGGGTGGGTTCAAACAGGGCTGACCATCTCAAAGATGCACAAGCTGAATTCTCCTGACTTCATTCTTGTTCACTCTCCTTTTATGCAGGATAAGATAAATTGGGTCATTCAGTAGAATCAAACCACATCCATCCAGGTTTCCTGGGGTTTATTTCCAACAGGTGTAAAATCCCTGTTTTAGAATACAGCAGCAGAGCCTCTCTCCAGCAAATCTTCCATCAGTGAGAAAGGTTTACTCCATGAGGGAAAAGAGCTGTGTCAAGGCCTGGTACATGAAAGCAGGTCTCACCAACTATCAATACCACTTTTTCCTTGCCTCTTGTAAGTAATTCATGAACAAAGTTAAATTTTATAGAGGCAGGTTGTGATGGGTGGCAGATCACACAGTTGTGATGCTTGGAGGATAAGTGCTTTACAATTCAGTCTGACTAGCAGAAGCTGCAGAAATAAATTCAGTTGCCACTCCATCATCCTCTCCCCATTTTGCTCCCTCGTGAGCAGCTGCACATCTGCCTGGCAGGGGAGGCAGAGGAGCTCTGCACTGTGGGGCTGTGCTTGGGTTCACTACCCCTTCCCACCTCTGTCAGCCCTGAGTATGGAGCCAATAATAGGAAGGCTCCATACCCCAACAGCAGCCCTCAAAGGTGATTTGCACTTTCACAGCCTGGTTTGAAGTTGCAAAGCATATTGGGGGAGTTAGTTAATGATACAGACAGGTATAAAATATATGCAAGCACATGAAACAGAGGAGTGAAATGGCTTGAACCAACCAGACAGAGCAGTCAGCCCAAGAGCACAAACACAGAAATATGATGGGTATGAAATCATTGGGAGCCAATCAGTAAGCTCCAACTTCTAAAGCAATTTCATAATTGAGTAATGGGACACAGCAGGGTCTGAACTATTGTGTATTATAATCTGAATGGAATGCTGTGAGAAGGCTGGAGCAATCTGATCGCACTGAGCCCTCGCTCACCAGAAATGCCTTTGACATATTTCCTTAAAGCGCAGCAATGAGAGCGGAGTAACTGCTTGTTAATGACACCCTGATGGGCTGTCTGCAGCACTGAAACTGAGATAGCATAGATTGGAAAGCATGTGCCTCTCCTTGGCTGGAGTTAACACAGCAGCCCCCACAGACTGCCCACCCACTGCAGCCTTAATCGCCGGCGTGCCTGTACAATCACCAGTTTCACTTCGCTACATATTTCCTCCCCCAGAATCTTGCTTATAAAAATAAGAGGCACCAATAATCTGAGATGATCCCACGCCAGCGTCCTGCCATGGCACAGTGCTCCTGCTCCGTGCTGGCCAGCCCATGGCTAGCTGCACAGCTATGTAAGCTGGGCTCTGTTCCTTTCCCATTTTTCAGTCCCTCCTTGGATATGTGTGCACTGACTCCACCAAGGAAATATCACCTTCTCCCGGTTCGAAAGACATCACCCATTCTACCTCCTCTTTACCCCTTCTCTCTGCTCTGCTTGTAGATCATCCTTGCTCTGAGGCTGACAGCAGAACAAAGTGGGCTTTCAGACTTCGCAGACAGTTAAGGTTTATGTGTCACGGATGCACGTGGAATCACCTCAGAGGAGATCAAGAGTCAGTTTGAACCAGCAGCTCCTCAGATCTGGTGCTCTCCTTTGGCAGAGGCCTGTCCAGCAGAAGACACGAGCACATGTTCCAGGAGGTCTGTTCCAGAGAACAGCTCCTCTCGCTATCTTCCTCCTGCTTCCACATCTTACATCTGCTTGGAATGTAGAGGCTGATTTGGGACCTGACTCTGGCTCCTGGCGAAGGCATCCTGACTTGTCAGTCCCTGCAAAGGCTGCTGCAAGAAGCCTTGATAACAACTTGGGTTGTGTCCACCATGCAGAGCCAGTGCCTGATGCTGGACACCCCAAGGTGCCAAACGCTGTCGTTCTTGCTCAGCCCAGCTTCCTGCTCCAGGCAAATGGTATTTGATGAGCGGCTGCTCAAGCACTGGGGGTTTGACCCTCACGTGTGTCCAGCCCTCCCCAGCACTGACATGGTCTGCTCATCAGCCAGTAACTCAGTTTGCAATAGAGCCAGCTGAAAATTTTTCAACAGAGTGATTTCTCATCCAGTAAAGTCTATTTAAAAATCAAAATATTTCTCGGCAGTTTGTCAATTTCAATGAAATTTTACACCAGGAGAATGTCAAAACACGGTGTTTCATCACCACCGTGCTGGTTCTTCTCAATGGCATTGACATGCTTCGCTTCATTCTGGTCGTTTTGCTTCCACTGCTGCACATAGCTGAATATTGACTCAAACCTTCTAGAGAGTTTAGATTTTCCACTGCCTAATGTCTTAGTTTTTCCTGATTTGGTATAATAGGAAAGTAGGAATAAATAATTTAAATAAGACTTTCTTTTCTGAATAGTTCCTAAATAAAAAAATTACATTTTGTGGGAAACTTCCAAATTTCACCTTTTAATATTGATTCAATAATAGAAGGAACTGGGGAGTGTCAGAGCTTCCCCTACAGTGGAAGTTCCACCTTCTGAGAAGCTCCCATTAAGACCCAGCCTGACACAGCTGCAACCCTTGGGTCTGTGGGAAGGCCCAGGGTAGATCTGCTTCCCAAGCCCAGCAACAGCCAGAGAACAGAACTGGCAAATCAGCCCTTTCTGAATCATCACAGCTCTGATGGAGCCTGTCCTCCGTGCAAGGAAAATGTACCTCAGCAACAGAAATAAGATCTTAAATCAAATCAGACACAGCTTGAAATATTTATCTACTGTTCTGGGAAGAGGGATTGTAGTGGAACAAATCCTCAGAGTTATTTTGCTTGTAAGATGGGAAGAAGAAAAGAAAATCTGAATGCAGTTTGACCAAAAGTGAGGAAGATGACACATGAATGTGAAGAAACTCCAGCCACTGAAGTAGTAACACCCTATGACATTGAGCAGGCAGCCTCCCCAGAGGCTGAGCAGCTAGAACCCACACAAGACACCTCCAAAAGCAGAGGAAACTCTTGGTGTAAGTCACAGTGCAAGTGCTCATGAAACACGAGACCTCTCAGTGCAGAGCACCAGAGCTGGGTGAGGCTCAGCCGCTCCCCTCTTCCAGAGCAGCACTCTTGGGACACACATGCTCCACTCCTTCTGAAGGTGCCCTGTGGCTGCTGGAGTGCATCTGCCATCAGCCTGAGCCCTGTTTCAGGTGCTGCAGCTCCTTGCTGTGTGCTGGCTGATAACCTGGCAGGGCAGGAAGCAGAGGTGACCATCCAAGCTGTGCCAAGGGATGACAGTCATCTGCAGAAAGACAGAGGAGCATGAGCTGGCAGGTTGAGATGTGAACCAAAGTAATGGTTCCACACTTCTCTAGAGGAGCCATCCGAAATATCCAGTAGCACCCAGGGGAATGTTTGCCCTAGAAAAGGCTTCAAGCCTGTTCCAGGGACAGTTTCTAAGATCACCCATGAAATGACTTCACCTCTGCAAGGCAAACCAAGCGTTACAGCCCTAGGAGGTGAAGAACCTGGCCTGTAAGACCTCAGCCTTTGCTCCTACACCCACCAGCATTCTGTTGCACCTAAGCTGGCTACAGTCTTTGGATCCCATTCAAGAGGAACGTGTCCAGTCTGTTACCTGCTCTTCTCTCCCCTTCCCTCCAGCCTTTTCCCTGGTCATCCAACCGGAGCCGAGTCCAGCTGCGAAATGACCACACTCCTTATATAAAGCAGGGACTGAGAGTTTCTCTCTCATGGGTGCCCACCCCAGCCAGAGGGTTACAAACTGCAAGGTTAGATCATAAGTAAAACAGGGTGGGAACTTCCTAGCAGAGCAAGGAAGCCTCTCAGGGCAATCTCAGTGCAAATAAACAAATAGTGTATTTCAAACGTGACAGATGTGCAGCCCCAAATATTTGAGGTTGGCTACCCTGAAGTGGAGCCCTGAGGACCAGAGGCCCCCCTGAAATGCAGTGATTAGAGTACAGTAACCATGTCCAAGGAGGGAGCAAAGTGACAGAGCCAGGCTGTGGTTTCACAGCTGCACTGGCCTGGGCGATGAAATCAGGCCCAGACAGGAAGCAGTTTTCCTCAACAGTAAGCTGCTATTTTTACCCATCTCTGTTCTCCAATCAAAGAGACATTTGGAGTCAGTGGACTCTGTTCTGCTGCCTGTCACGACAGCACCAATGTCTGGAATGGGGCTGGGCAATGAGCACTGCTGGCTCCCCTCTCTATCAGTATTCCTCTGTATCAGTATCTCTAACACCCCCTGGTCATCTCAGCTTCCCCCTGGTCATCAACATTGCTTCCATGGGTCAGACCACTCAGGTCTGAATCCCAGTGGCTGCATCTGCCCTGTGTAAGAGGAGCAAGCTGGATTCCCATGGATCAAACAGCCCAGGGCAAGCATGAGAGGCTGCAGCAGCCACAGCAGCCACTGACCCTGCTGCTGCACCACCCAATGCAGCGTTAGCCTCTAGGAATTATGGAGGAGGAGCTGCAGGGCATGGATGTGTTCAGTGCTTTCCTCTCTCAGCTGCTGTGTGAGGATCTCATATTGCTATTTATACATGGAGGTGATGGTTTCCTTTAGCTCCTGCGTGTCCTGGCCCTGAGCACAGCCCTGGCTCCCACCTCGGGGCCTCAGCTGGGCTGGGCAGTGCAGGCAGCTCCATCTGCCACTTTGTGCAAGGTGACAGCTCTGTTTATTCCCCATTTCTCCTTCTCCCCACCCCACAGCAGCAATGTGGGCTGAGGGAGTGGCAACACTTCCCAAATCCCAGAGCAATAGATCTGGAGTGAAGTCACGAATAACTGCTGCTTCACAGGAACGAGCTGGAAAATAGAGCTAGGAAGGGGGAACAAGCTGTTTATGCCAGAACCGCTGACATCCAGTAACACCAAAAAGCAGTGAGGGGGAACATTACCATCCCCTTCTCCAGTGGCTGATTTTCCCCCAATTTCAGTGCTTGTCTGTGGGAAATCTGAGCTCAGCTGGAAGAAGGTGGAGTGAGATGGGCAGGGGTTTGCAGCTCTGGCAGGAAGGAG
Source organism: Cyanistes caeruleus (assembly GCF_971803275.1). Classification (NCBI taxonomy): domain Eukaryota; kingdom Metazoa; phylum Chordata; class Aves; order Passeriformes; family Paridae; genus Cyanistes; species Cyanistes caeruleus. The sequence goes on from NC_141715.1 coordinate 17,776,404, forward strand.
CCCCTGGCCCCATGTCCCACCAAGGGCTGAGGCTGCAATTCTGTGCCACCTTCCTCCCCACCAGGCACAACTCTGGGCACTCTTTCAGCTTTGCTTGATGTTTGTGCACATGTGGTGACCTGAAAATCCCATCACACCACCCTACCACTGTCACTGCCCTGTTCAGCAGATGTTTAATAGCAGAAAATCCTCTGATCTCCAGCTCTCTCCAAAGCTCCAGTCCCAGCTCACTGAGGACCCTGCCACACTGCACAGACAAATCGGGAAGCTGAAGACTAGACTTAATAAAAACATATAAATTAACATATGCCTCCTAGGGGGGTAGTTAGGCTCAGCTCATTAGTGGTTTAAAGCATATCCAATGCTCTAAGTTATTTGTTTGTTTGTATTTTTGCAGCTGTCCTTAGTTTTCTTAGGTCAAGTAGAGGTGTGAGGTCCAAAATAGTATCGGGATGGTTGAGCTTATGTTTCCAGCTCTGAAAAAACAATGAAGTGCTAATAAAAAAAAAAAGCCTTGTGAGAAAGATTTCACTCCAAAGCTCTTTGCAAACAACACACAACAGCATGGAAATGCAGGAGCCTCTGCTCCCCGAGGAGGGGAGCTGCTGCCAGCTACTTTGGGAGGAGAAGTGGAATCTCGGTGGCCTGGGGAGAAATTTTGGACACGGATACCAGAGTAAGAGAAGTCCTTGGATCTTTGCTCTCTGAGCGATGCTGCTCAGCTGGGCGGCCCATGGGGTCAGAGGAGCCCGTCCATCCAACCTGCTGCTCACTGCCCCTGAGATCCAGCTCTGCCTGCTCCAGCTCTCCCAGCTCCGTGGGAGCAGCCCCAGCCCTGCAGAGCCTCTCTGGAGCACAGCCACGTTAGCTCAGGCTCATTCTCTAGATAGAGAGCAATGGGTGCATGTTCCCAAAATACAGGGACCGTGTTTGGGCTGAGGGGAGCAGCTCTTCCCCCCATACCCTGCCCTCAGAAACAAAGAGGTGCTTGAAGCAGACGTGTCCTGTTTTAAATTGCTCTTCCCTTGCTGAGCACAGCATTAGAGATCTGGAAGTGCAAAGGGATAAGTAAGGCTTAGAAGCCTCAAAAAATGCTACAGAAGAGCTGTCACCCCTCTCCAGAGTGCACTGAGCACAGCAGCTCCTGCACTTCCCTGTGCAGGCTCTGGAAGAGAAGATCTGACTTCTCTTCCAGCTGGCAGTGTTGAAGTGGGCCTGCACGTTTGCATCCTGGAGTGGAGAAATATTGAACTGTGGCTGAAGATTCCTGTTTCTGCAGGGAGCAGAGACAGTTCTCCAACTGGCTTGGCCTTATTTGGTGACAAGGTGACTTGTTTGATGTCTGCTGGATGAGGGGCTGCACTGAGGGGATGCAGGGCAGCACCAAGGTGTTGTGCTGAGGTCAGGGCAGCATGTTCACCTTTGGATGACATAAAATCAGACTGAGGGTTCAGGCAAAGCCTGCAAACCAAGAGAGAGCTTAGGAGAGGACCTCTTCACTTGCTTTGGTTAACTCCATCAGGGACGTGCCACCCTTTTTAAGCAAAGAAACTCCACTAAAAAGAAATGACACCTTAGCTTGTGATGGCCTCTCCATTGCTGGGTTTAAACACTGCTGGGCGGTGATGGAAGAACAAACCATCAAGCAACACTCTGATGGAAACTTTATCCCTGAAGATTGCCCTGAGCACAGCAGGAATTACTGCTCAGTGTCCTACCTTTGAGAAGAGGTCAGGAAGAATCTTCCCACAAGATCCCCCTCTTCCTACATCAGTCATTAACTGCAACCCTCTTTGCCATCAAGAGAAAAAAAAACATATCTTTAGAACCCCAGAGGTAAAATCAGAGGCTTTATCACAGTGATGGGGTGATTTTTTGAGCAACATGTGAACTGTCCCTTCCATTTAACAGCAACCTCTTAACATGCAAAACCCTTCCCTCCCCTGGCACTCCTGTCCCCACTTCCAGCACACAACTTTAATCTTAGCAGTCACTAACAGTGGGCTCAGCCCAGGCAAAACTATGGCTCTATGAAAGCCACCAGGATTCTCAGGTTTTTGGGTGCAGCTGGAATCTCACCAGCCAGATTTCAGATGGGCAAGAAGAAGTCCACTCAAGCAGGAGAGATGCTGTGTGGCTGCAGGAGGAGCTAAAGGAGCCCTCAGACGAGGCTGTCCAGCCAGACAAGGACTGAGCCCCATGGCCAGGCAGGACAGGAGCTGGGGCAGCCTTATCTCACACTGCTCATACTCAAGCCCATTCCAGGAAAGTGTTGTTGTTTTGATCCTTCTTCGAGGGAATGAGCTCAGATGAAACTGAAGCAGGTGCTAATTAAAAACAGGACTATTCTTCAAACCGGGCTTTTAATTACTGTAAATATATGTCAAGAAAAGTTGCAAAGAAAAATAGTAATTTCTTGTGCTACCTGCCATTTTCACTTGATTACCATCACACTTTTCTGTAGAGCAAAAACATCAGTCCTTCATAACAAACTCCTCTCTTGGGGGCTAGTGTGAATTGAGAGCTGTGAGGCCCTGCCATGGGTTCCAAAACTAGCAGCATAATGTCTGTAACAGACATGCTACCTAATTAAATTGTTAGGGAACAGGCTTTTATATCTTTAACACCTAATTTACTATTGTTTCTTTGAAAGTGTTTGGCTTCCCTGTGGTTTTTTGGGCCTCCCTTCTCAGTTTTACGATGGCTTTTAAGTTTTTTGTGTGTGTTTCTACTAAATAACCATTTTGGAAGTTTTGTTAGGGTCCCAGCTCAAGTTGGACCGAGGGAAGCAGGGGCCTGTTTTAGTGTTGTTCATGCTGGGTGAGTTACCACTGCCGTGCTAATTATGTAATTACCCTGTTTTAATAGCTATTGTACACTACTTTATTGCTAACAAATCTGATTTCCTCTTTCTTTGCTCACCCATCGAACAGTAAAGGCACAGGGACACACACAAACATTATACAGCTCCATAAACCTAAAAACCAGAGCTGGCAGGGCTCTAGCCGTAAACAAGCATCTTCAAGGCAGCAGGTTTAGCCAAATCTACTCCACACTAATGACAATATAATTCTTGCTTACTGGGAAGACACAAAATTGAATTAGTTTCTCAAGAACCAAGTGCTCCACAGCTGTTGCTCAGGGGGTGTATAACATGCTCACCACAAAAATCAGGGGCTATACCTGAGATGTTTGGACTGTGCTGTACCAGAAATGAGTAATGAACGTGTTAATCAGCTACTTCCTCCCTTCTATATGAAAAAAATAAATAAAATTAAATATATATATATATATATATACTTGGCCCCAGAGAGGTGGGGGAACATATGTTCCAAAATATTCCTGAATTCTGCACAGTCATTTAGAGTCCATTGCTAACAAGACAAGGTAGGGTACTCAGAGATATCAGAATGTAGAGGGGCAGGATGAAAAGGGGAAATGTCACCCAGCATCTATCCCATATGAAATTTTATCATAATAGCAAAAACCTTATTTTTCTCCTCTCCTTGTTTTTTGCCCACAGCCAGCCCCAGGTCTCATTCCCATTTTATCTGAAGGAGAACCAGTCTCAAGGCAGGTAAAACATATATTGAATTCAGCTGGACTTCCAGCAATAAATCATTGTGCTTGCTCCTTTCCACTGACACCGATGGGCCCCAGTGCCCTCCTCTGCACCAGGAGGATCCCTGCAAACAGCAGCAAGCTCTGACGCTTCAGATTCCTCCTTAAATCCATCCGTTGCCAGCATATCCACCAAAAAATTGACAGCAAGAAACATTGCATTAGGCTGCTGGTGTGCTAAGACCACTGTCTATCATAGTGAGCAATATTGGCTCGGCTCTCCCTGCGCTCGCTCTCTGTCTGCACCCATCTGCTGCCTTTCCTCTCCTGCTCGTCACTGGGTCAAGGACAAAAGCTTTGGGATGCTGGGAGGGTACCAGTGAATACAGAGAGGCACACACATATGTGTATGTGTGTGTATAATGGCTGTGTGGCTCTGTGTGTATGCTTACGGATGTATAGGCATGTGGCTATATATATTTCTGTATCTATATCATCTATATCCATATCATGCATCAAAAGCAGCATGAGAAGCAGGGAAGGGGATTCTGCCCCTGTGCTCAGGTGAGACCCCAGCTGCAGAGCTGCCCCAGCCCCGGGCCCAGCACAGGGAGCATCTGGAGCTGCTGGAGCCAGGCCAGAGGAGGCTCCAGGATGAGCAGAGGGATGGAGCAGCTCTGCTGGGAGGAAAGGCTGGCACAGCTGGCAATGTTCACCTGCAGACGAGAAGCTTTGGGGTGAGCTCAGTGTGGCCTTGCAGGGCCTGCAGGAGCTTCAGGAAACATGGAGAGAGACAATTGCCAAGGGCTGGAGGGACAGGACACAGGGAATGGCTTTCCACTGCCAGAGGGCAGTGCTGCATGGGATATCGGGCAGGAATTGTTCCCTGAAGGGTGCTGAGGCCCTGGCACAAGGTCCTGTGGCTGCCCCTGGATCCCTGGAAGTGCCCAAGGCCAAGCTGGACAGGAGCAACCTGGGATAGTGGAAGGTGTCCCTGCCCATGGAAACGAGGTGATTTTTAAGGTCCTTTCCAACTCAAATAATCTTGTGATTCTCTGACTCCAGGACTCTGGACTAGTCCAGAAGACCATCATGACAACATTGACTGAGATCCACCTGCAGCCTCTGCCTTTCAGACCTTCAGTCATTTCCCAGCCTTCCTTTTAGGATGTCCTTGAGAAGGGTTCAAACCTGATCACTTGGTGACAGGCTGTGCTCCTCAGAGCTCCATGGATGTCAGGTCTCTGAGTGGAGATACCGTGCACAAGCTCCATTCTACCAGCTTCTGCCTCCCACCCTGAAGGAGTTAAGCAAAATTTACAGCATTTTAAACTTATATTACTCACTTGTATTGAATTATTTTTGGATCAGATATTAAATGGAGGTTTTCCATATAATATCTGTCACAGATGGAAAAAACCCCATCATCTATGGATGAGTGTAATCCATTCATTGGTTTACGGATACAGCCCTCTCCAGGGATTGTCAGAAATAAACACAATGTCCCTGTTTGCTGGATTTTTGCATTTGGATTGCTGAGCTAGCTGAAAAAATGTGTGAAATCGCATGAAAGCCGACAGCTCCCTATTGACTCGGCATATGAACAAGCTCCCATGTGTTATTTATTCCAGCAAGCCCATGGACTGTGGCATGTACATGAAATGCAAGCCCGCTCTGAAATTCGAGGGGATAATAATCAATAATGCTTTGTTTGGAACGCAGCTTTCATCTGCAGAGCCCGGGGCGGTGGCAGGGAGCTGGGGGAGAAGGGAGGGGCAGATACACAGACCCTCACTCCAAAGACAGAACCGGAACCTGTCTCTCTACCCTGCAAACCCCAGGGACAGGCTGCCTGCTGACAAGGCACCTTTGGCATCTCAGACATGCTTAATCCGTGGATTTTTGTTTTTTGACTGTTTTTTAACAAAACAGTCTCTGCCACAGCAGCTTTCCAGTTACCTGCAAGGATGAACTGCAGCGGTTAAAAACTATGTGTTCTTTTGGGAAGTCCTGGGAGCAATTAGGGATATCAGTGTGCCAGAAGCAAGGGTACGGCAAGATGGGAAAAGCCAAGCCTATTTCCAACCCTTGCTTTGATTCCCAAACACGGGGTTTGCTGCAGAACCCTCTTGCCAGGCTGGTGCCACCACATCCCCTGGGCCACCCTGGACGGGTTCACCCGCTCCCTCGGCAGCACTGCCTCGTGCTGAGCGGCGTGGCACGGCTCCACGACAGCATCACCCTCACCACAGCTACCAGTCGCTCGGGGATAATTAGTATTTCCCCCATCTGCTAGATGAGCTTGGGGAGGGGAGGCAGGGGAGCTCTGCCAGGGTGTGCTTAACTCTTCCATCCTCAGGCGTTCTGCTGCCGCTCCCACTCCCAGGCTTGTGGCAAACCCAGCTGGAGACTCAGGAGGTCTGGGAAAGGTGGCTGGATCCTGCCTCCCACCTGAGCCTCTGAGGGACTGTGGGAAGGGGAAGAGTCTGACCTGCTCCTGTGGGAGCCATCCCCAAATCCTTGTGATTCCCTGTGTGTGGCAAAGCACACGCCACTGTACCCAGCACAGACAGCCTCCAGGTGAGTAGGTTTGGGTTCCTCAGCTGCAAACCCCTCCCCAGCTGGCCCTCTCTGCCCTGCCCAGCCAAGGACAGTGTGTGGGCACCCCTTGGAATGGGGAGACAAAGGAGGATGTTAGCAGCCGCAGCCCAAAGGGCAGATGCAGAATTAGTGCTACTGCCGGCAGCAGCTCCTTTCCTGCATTAAAGTCAACACATCACCCAACACTTACTTCCCACCTTCCCTGGGGTGGCCAGAGAGTTCCCTTTCTAAGGTTAATACCTCCTCCTCCTCCCCCAACACCCTGAAAGAAACAGGATATTTCCTAGCTAATTTGTGCGTGTCTAATTTTGATATCAACAAAGCAAAGTCATGATTTGAGGCTTTTTCGGCATTGCTTTCTTTCTCACCACATTCCCGCTCTTACCATTCCTCCACTCCTTTCCCAGATTTCAGTATCCACAGGTTTCTGGGTTAACAACAAAATAACACAGGCTGGAACCTGTTCAGATGACTTTTTTATTAATTATTTTTATTTTCTCACTTGGAAAACCTTTTCCCCTCTCTTTCACCCTCCCCGCCAGGGAGTTCAAAGGGACATGTTCGCAAACAGGGGCAGGGCAGCTCTCCACACCCACACTTGCCACCTTGAGGGAGGGAGCGGCACAAAAACTCGCTGGTGAACATTTGTGCAAATATTCATTTGGCATCTGCTAATGTCAAGTCTGGCTGGATTGGGGCTCGGAGCTGCAGAAAAGCATAAATGAGTCAGGCAGACAGCAAAAGCCGAGCTCTTCGTTATGCAAACAGGAGCCTCTCACAGCAGCTCTTGTGCACAGGGAAGGGGCTCCTGCTCCTCGTCGTTTCTGCTGGGCTTTGTCCTGCCCTTCGGTCACCATGACTTTTCTCGTGCAAAGCCCACAGTGTGTGGAATGCTGGACAAAGCTCCAGCCTGAGAAAGCACAGCCTCAGTAAGCCCCGGTCCGACACGGAGAGCTTGGCAGCCAAGGGCAGCAGCAACAGCAGGGCTGGGCGCCGCGCTCACTCCTGCCCTCGTGGCTCTTCTGCTCTGTTGATGTTACTGCCACAAAACCCTGGCAGGACTGAGTTCCTGGGACACACAGGGAGCTCCACGAGCCTTTGGTCCTGCCAGCCCCCCGGCCATAGCAAACGCAGCAGAGCAGGTAGCGAGGCACAGAGGGCTCCCTGCCAGCACAAGCAAAATGCTCAAACAAGTGCAAACAACACGCTCGCCCAGAGTTAACGGGGCAGCCACAGCTGGGCTTGTGAGTGAAGCATCCACACATGAAAACAGAGCTGAGCCTAAAGGTTGGAGTCAGTTTCCATCCACTTACCTGGTGACAAACCTTCCCTGGAATCAGCAGGACACAGCTGAGCTCCCACAGCCACAAGAGAAACTTGGAGGAGGAGGGGGAACTTCATCCTTCCATGGAAATTCAGCAGCACCAATGCAGTGGCTCATGGACCACATGATCTAAAATTTAGTAGTAAATCAAACAAGGAGCAGGATTGCTTCCTGGAGGTAATGCCTCCAGCACTGAGCTGGAGGATCCTGGGACGGAGGTCACAGCACACCTTGCTCGGGGGCTTTGGATACAAACTGCTCACGAATGCTTGGATGGCAAGAGCTGGACTGGCCATGTCAACACAGCCCTGATTCACCCAGCAGCTGATCTCCTCCCTGGTGCCCTGCTCTGGCTCAGTGCTGCCCTGCCATGGGTGACACAGCGCTGGGGCTGGGAGGAGAGGGTCTGCAGTGCACTGTGGGAAAATTCAGCATTGCCATTTCAAATCTTATGAACTGAATAATCAGTCCCAGAGCTGACTGGAAATCTCCACACATTCACAGGTAAGCAAAATTTTTGCATTGAAGGAAGCCTGTATTTTTGTCAGAAACAGAAAACCTGGGACCTGAAATGCATTCTTTTCACATTTTAATATTTCTAGATTTTGTTTCTAGGCTGAAAAAAGACAAAGAGCTTTCCAAGAAAAAAAAAAAAAAGGTAAAAAAATACAAAACATAATCCTTTTCCTTTAGCTGTACTTTCCAAGGCACAAAAGACAAAGTTCCCAGTCATATTTCACTAGACCCCTAGCTGATTCCTGATACAATGTTTAGCCCCTGTTCAATCATCCCAATCCAGCCCCAGGCTCAGCATGGCCTTGGTATCCCCTGGCACTTGGTGGTGCCAGGACCAGGCACAAGTGGGCACCTGTATGCCCAGGGCAGGTGGTCACTGGGGCACAGTGGGGTGGGAGCTCCTCTAGGGCCCCAGCTGCGCGCCCTATCCTTGCCTGGGTCACACCATGGTCAGGGCAGAAAGGAGAATTGACTCTCCCAGCAGCTCCCACCAAGTCTTGCTCCCTGCCTGTTCCTCTGAACAGCTTCCCATTGCCAGAGGGCAAGGTTAGATTGGATAGCAAGAGGAAATTCTTCCCTGGCAGGGTGGGCAGGCCCTGGCACAGGATGCCCAGAGCAGTTGTGGCTGTCCCTGGATCCCTGACAGTGCCCAAGGCCAGGTTGGACAGGGCTTGGAGCTCCCTGGGACAGTGGGAGGTGTCCCTGCCATGGCAGGGGTGGCACTGGATGAGCTTTAGAAACTGAACCAATCTACAATTCTGTGACACATCCCAGCCAGAGAAGCCCTGGGAGAAAACCTGAGCTCCTCCAGGGTGCTACAGTGTGTACCTACAGGTGTAGATGTTGGTTGTAGGTGTAGGTGAGCAAAGACTTGTTCCATAAGGATGCAAACAGCTGATGAGTCCATGGAGCAGGACAGGCAGGTGAGTCAGGTCTCCTGCTTTCCCCTGGATCCCCAGCAGCATCCCTCCTCACTCCCAGAGCAGCAGGGCCTTGGGTTCCTGGGTTTGGCTGAAAATACTGGGGAGATGAATCTGAATGCCTCCTCATCAGCCTAAAGACTTCCTTATTATTTCTGACTGGGAAAGATTCCCACCAGAAATGTATATTGGTTGTAAGTTAAATGTTTCTTCTAACTCAGGAAATTTCCAGGAAGGCCTAATAGTAAACACAGTAATGTGCCCACAAGTCACAAACCAGTGATCCTGTTTGTTTAATTCATTTGCCCAGAAAAATAATGAATACAAAACTGATGGTGGTTTTTGTTTGTTCCCCAAAACAATGTTATTAGTACATGCCCTCCGTGCATTTTTACTGCAATTATAGAGGTTTTTCCAGCTGGAAAGTGAGTCAGCTTAACTTTTTTTCTTTTAAACAAATGACCATTTAATGTCAGATAAAAGGTTTAAAGGAAAGGATTAAGTACCACTTTCAACAGAGATGGTGGGAGATAATCGACTCAATTTACCCCTGATATCCGTGCAGGACACCGAATGCATGTGTTTGAGATACAGCAGAGCAAGGGACCCCAGCAGAGGCCCTGCACTCTCTCCGTGCAGGTGGGTGCTCACACTGTCCCCTCCATGGTCCCAGAGCATCTCCAGCAGTGTCCCTGATCCCTCCGGGAGGATGCGCTTCCTGGTCAGGAACCAGCTCCACCTTTCAAACAGCAGAGAAGTTGCATGGCAGATGTAAAGCTGATAGTGCACCCCCAAAAGGAGATAATGGAACTAAATGCTCTAGTTCAGATACTTGCCAGCAGACAGAGGCACAGCCCTCCCCTGATTCTCTAGCCTCCAGCCACAGACACATTTTCACCTGCACCCACCACAGCTTCTCTGGAAACCAAATGACTTTTAATCTTTCATCCCGAGCACTCCTTTGATCCATTTTTTCTGCCTTTTTCAAGGACTTGGGGTAATTTCTCCTGGAGCAATGATTTTCTGACCTCTTTGAGCAGAACAGACCCCACCAGCAGGGCTGCTTCAGGAGCCATTGCTCCCCTGTGCTCAGTGCCAAACCTACTTTGGAGGTTATTGTCTGTGTCCCTTTTCCCTATGGCTGTGAGGCTGCCAGGAGAGGATTTGATTGCTGCTCTGGTGTAGGAACCTCTTGGCTTGAGTGGAAAGGTGTTTAACGAAGCACAGCCATAAGGCATTCCTCCATCACTGCTCCCTCGCTACACAGAAGTCACCTATAAATTTACATGTCACGAATTCCACCCAAAGGCGGGGTTTTGGTTTATTTGCCAAGCCAGTCACTTCCTGAAGGCGATCGCTGCCTCCCGAGGCGGCTGGGAGCTGCCTGTGGGATCTGGCTTGCTCCATGCACTTGGGGAGGGATGCCCTGAGAGGGAGAAGGGCTTTGCTAGCCTTGTGGCTCAGCTGGTGGCAGGTGGTCCCAGCACCCGAGTGAAGCCACCCCGTGTTTGGAGGAGCCACCTGGAAAGAGTGAGGCTGCGCCCTCACTGTGCTCTCTCACGAGCAGGCTGCACTCTGGGCTCACACCTTGCACAGGTACGAAACAAACATCCAGCCCTGAATCACCTGGCGGCTGCAGCAGATGGGAGATTAGGGCACCTTGGGCCGCGTTCAGACCACCCACGGCAGCGTCTTCCGGCAGTACCACAGCTGGGCCCACAGCACCACAGCCGGGCCCACAGCACCACAGCCTGACCCACAGCACCAGAGCCAGGCCCACAGCCTGACCCACAGCACCACAGCCGGGCCCACAGCACCACAGCCGGGCCCACAGCACCACAGCCTGACCCACAGCACCACAGCCGGGCCCACAGCACCACAGCCTGACCCACAGCACTGCAGCCTGACCCACAGCACCACAGCTGGACCCACAGCCGGGCCCACAGCACCACAGCCGGACCCACAGCACCACAGCCTGACCCACAGCACCACAGCCTGACCCACAGCACCAGAGCCAGGCCCACAGCCTGACCCACAGCACCACAGCCGGGCCCACAGCACCACAGCCGGGCCCACAGCACCACAGCCGGGCCCGCAGCACCACAGCCGGGCCCACAGCACCACAGCCGGGCCCGCAGCACCACAGCCGGGCCCACAGCACCACAGCCTGACCCACAGCACCACAGCTGGACCCACAGCCGGGCCCACAGCACCACAGCCGAGCCCACAGCCGGACCCACAGCACCACAGCCTGACCCACAGCACCACAGCTGGGCCCACAGCACCACAGCTGGACCCACAGCACCACAGCTGGGCCCACAGCACCACAGCTGGACCCACAGCACCACAGCCTGACCCACAGCATCACAGCCTGACCCACAGCACCACAGCCTGACCCACAGCATCACAGCTGGACCCACAGCACCACAGCACCACAGCCTGACCCACAGCACCACAACTGGGCCCACAGCACCACAGCCGGACCCACAGCACCACAGCTGGAGCCACAGCACCACAGCCGGGCCCACAGCACCACAGCCAGACCTACAGCACCACAGCCGGACCTACAGCACCACAGCCGGACCCACAGCCTGACCCACAGCACCACAGCCAGGCCCACAGCACCACAGCCGGACCTACAGCACCACAGCCGGGCCCACAGCACCACAGCCGGGCCCACAGCACCACAGCCTGACCCACAGCATCACAGCTGGAGCCACAGCACCACAGCAGGGCTGGGCCCACAGCCAGGCTGCCCAGCCCAGCCCTGGCTGCTCCTGGGGAGGACACCCAGCCAAGGGCCCCAGAGCTCTGGAGCCAGAGCTGCTGCCCAGCAGCTGTTTGTGCTGCTTCCCAGCAAACTGTGCCATGCAGCCATTTAGATCCCTGGAGCAAAGGGCCTGCTGTGTGCATGGATCTCCTCCTGAAACCATAGGAGAAATCTGGCTGCAAGGTACCAAATGAATGGGACTTGAGAACCCAAATCCCCCAGGCCGCAAAAGATCTCAGCCTGAATGTGTGCAAGGAGCTTGTAGGATCAGGCTGTGAAACAGAGGGCAAAACTTGCCATGTTCAAGATCAGACAAGTAATCCCACAGCTTCTGCACTGTGCTCAATTGTCTGGCTGGCTGATGTGAAAGGCAGTGAGGGCTGGGCAACGTCTGAGTCACCCTGTGAAGGGCTAGGACATCTCCCCAACTCCACTCAACACACGGCCATACGTCCCTGCCACATCCCACACCAACGCTGTCTTGACGGTGAGCAAATGGGATGGTCCCTCTGTGATACAGGAAGGGCCTTGGAATCTAAAAAGCACTGAGAGAAAAGGCAAGGGAGGGTTCGCAACCAGAGTTGCCACATGGGCAAAGGTCTGCTTGGAAAGAGGTGCCTGTGGAGCTTCTTGTGCGGATGGAAAACACTGAGGATGGACTGTACAAGTGTCCTGCAAGGCCATCATGGAGTGTCTTTGCTGCTCCTTCAGCCAGCACAGAAGTGTGAGAACAGCCTCTGCAATGCAGGACCGGGCAAAGACTCGGAGCACATGTGGAGTTATTTCATTCTTTCTCCAGAGCTATTCAATGTGGATGAAACAAGGTTGAACCCCAGTGGTTTTCACTGGGAGGGATAGGTGAAGCACCAGTCTGTACGGGGGTGTGCTGCCCGACACCCTGCCCCTCTGAGGCTGCTCTTCAGGCTCCCACTGTCTGAACTTAAAGCTAATTTCCATGCTACATGTTAATTTTCCCCAAGTCAAGAACCCCTCTCTTTCAGCAGTTTTGACATTTGCTGCCTTTCATTGAATTTCTCTGTGTTGGGAGAGCAGGTGAGTGGGAGATCCCAATTTACTTTCCCTGCAGTCTAGACTATTCATTACTTTCCTGTCTCTAAATGAAGCAGGCACAGTCCTTTGAATACCTACATAAAGCATTCCCTCACCAGGCCTCTAAGTATTTTCATTGTCAGCCTCTGAACACTTATTATTTCCACTATATCCCCTTTTGAGATCAGATATCCAGAGAGAAGCTCGGCATGTTAGCAAGGGTCTCCTCCGGGCCTATGCTGAGAACAGACAGGAATTAGGGAATATTTTACATCCCTCACTTTAACCATCCTCATATTTTGTTTTACTCTCGCAACTGCAAAGAGGGAAAAAGACCCCAGAGTGGCTCTGATTGCACTCATTTTGTGAGTGTAAATGAGTACAATTAACATGGAACCTGACAGAGTGCAGGCACAGCTCGAATTATTCCTCACCATGCCTTGCTTTGCAGTTATCAGGGGTGAATTTTATCTGCCATTGTGCTGCCCATTCACCTAGCTTTGTGTGGTCTGACAATATCTCAACCCAAGGTGGTATATGGTTGCAGGCACTGCCGCTCTCGTTATTTACAATGGCTAATTAAGATCCTGCTACAACCTTCATCCCACCCTTAATTCTTATGAAGCAGCCAACAAAAGGTTTTGATTTCCTTTTTGGCTGGAAGACCTTTTGGCTTCTGCAAAAAGGGGATTAAGAATGAAAGCACATAAAGGTATGTGCACAATCACAAAGTCATAACAGCTCTCCCAGTGCAGTCTCCCAGGAATGAAACGCAGCATTAGCAAGAAGGGCTAATTGGGACTGGTTTAAAGAGTGCACATTGTGTAGCTCAGTCCGGTAACACTTTTGATCAGGCAGACAACACAGCCACAAATTGCTTTCTTCCCCCTCCAAAATATCTGACCCTGCAGGAAACAGTGTTTTACCTTTCCCAAGGAATCCAGACAGGCAGGCAGGCAGACGGATGGTGCACACGCGCTGTGTGAACACCCAGCTGCTCTGCAGGGCACAGCTGCTCTCTGCCAGCTCTGGGCAGATGCAGGGTCCCTATCCCTCAGGGTCCCCAGAGGCTGGTGCTGGCTCTGATGGTGATTGCCACTGTCACTGTCATGGCAACTTTAAGATCAGATGGATCACACACAGGCAACTCACCCAGACTTTCTCTCCAGAGAATGCTTTAGGCACTGCCATCAGCTGTGGGCTTCCAGGCAATTTCTCTCCATCACTTCTTTGCCTTCCAGAGGAGCTGGGTATCAGATCCCTGGTCTCAGATTGCCTCTAGAGAGCCTCCCCATCGCACACCTTTCTCCAGAACCTCCCCACTGCCCACCTTGTCCCATGGGGATGAGCCCTCCCTGCTGCCCTGTACCCCATGGGCAGGCACCCTGTGCATGTTCTCCTGTGGTTCTGTGGTCCCCAGAGCCTGTCCCCAGCCCAAAGGCCTCCCCTCTCTGTCCCTGCATCCCTGAGCCAGCTCTGCAAGTCAAGTCTGGGAATCTGGTTCGTTAGGTCTTGGCAATGCCACCCACCCCCCCCTCAAATGTCATGGCATGCAGAAATCTATGAAAACCAGAGGCCTGGGACATGTGTTTTTGTTTGTTTGCATGTGCCAACATTTCCAATGGCTCCGAAATGTGTGCCTGTGAAAGCTGCATGTGTGTTACTCATTTAGGATTATTTTCAGTCCTTATAATAGGAGGCTCATTTTATCCTTTTGAAAGCTCTTGAGCAGAGATGATCACAGCCCAAAAGCCTGCCATGGCTGTAAACAACATCTAAGCTCTGCATAGCTGTCTCTCCTTGGGAAATGGTCCCACCAAGGAGTGGAAGGGTTTTCACTCTGTGCTTGTGTCAGATACACAGATAAAGAGGCAGCTCATTTCTCTAGACTCCTTTGTAAACCCCAGCCAAGATTTTTACATTCTGATTCATGCAAATCCGATCATCTGATCAAAGCAACATGTGCTACCTCCCAGGAACTCAGGCCCTGCTGGCTGGGCCATGGCCCGTCCCTTGCACACCATTGCCTTCCCTCTGGTTCCTGGCACTCCCTCCAGCCTCACACACAAATCCCTCTGGCTGGCAGCAGCTCCGGGCCTGTGCTGTGGTCACCTCCCAGCTGGCCACTGTGGGCTCTGCTCCCAGCCAGCTCCAAACCAGCCACCACAGGGGTTGCTGACTCTGTACAGCCTCACGACACTCTGGGACAGCCTTTCCCTGCACCCTCACTGCTCCACCCATGCCAGAGTTTCTGGTGGCACCTCTCTCCTGGGTAGTCATAGTGGTGTACCCCATGTACATGTCTTTGGATCCCCAAGTTGCAAAGTTGTGGGGTGAAATTTCTCAATTACAGGTTTCTCCCATGATTGCCATAGCTCATTGCAGTCACTTGGGATAAAAGCAGGTTCAGAATTTCCTCTTTGGCAGAACAAAAATGGTCCTTCCAAGACTGGGATTGCACAAGCCACTGAAAACACATCCCAAGGGAGGAGCAAGGCCTCAGCTGGAAAGGGGAACATCAGCATCACCTGCAGTCCTTCCCCCAGCTGGGCCACACTGTCCTGTATCCAGGACATCCCTCAAAACACCCCGCGAACCTCAGGATGCCTGCACTGCTTAACCCGGAGGAAACTCCCATCGGAGGCTTTGGTGCGGTTACATCTTCTGTTATTCCTGGCCTCTGCGGTTGTTTTTTTCAAAACAAAGGGAGTGTTTTCTATCCTTTAGGCCTGAGCAGACCAATTCATCTCTCTTTAGATGGGTTTGATGTGGCTTGGGAAACTGAACCGGTTGTTTTCCAAGCCCAGCATAACTCAGTTATGCTTCCTGTGGCTCAGCCACGGGTCCTGCAGCCTGGCAGCCACTGGGATGTGGAGACAGTTACCCTTTAGTCTACTTCAAGGCTGAGAACCAGCCCTTGCCCAGGCAGGTGTCAGCCACCTTCATGCTGCACTGGTTGGACTAAACTTTCCATAATTTTCTGAGCAGAAACTAGTCCCACCCACAACAAACACAGTCAGGTACTGGTCACCACCAGCCCAGAGCTCACAGCTTGGCTTGTTGGTGTCAGTAACCATTAAATTCACAGATTTTGACAGCCATGGAACCCCCAGTATGTGCCAGAGGGACTTGGGACTTGCTGAAGGACAAGGACTCAGTGGAGGATGCTCACAGTGTAGATCTCCTTGGGCTGGCACCTTAACACAGGCACTGCAAGCTTAAAATGCCATGGGAGAAAGGAAACAGTGTTCTGAGCTTTGGTCCCATCAGCCAGGATTCAGCTTCTGATAAAATGGGGGTGGGGACGGTGCAGGAGGAGGGCACCAGGAATGGGTGGAACAGGGAGAAGGTCTGGGCTCTGCACCCATCAGTGGGCTCCAGAAAAATGTTCCATCCAGGGCCTCAGCAAGTGGAGAGAGGCAGCCTCCACAGAAAACTGCCATAGGATTGAAGGTTCAGTGGGAGGCTCAAATCAGTTTCAGCTGACAGATAGGCAGGGGAGACTTTTTTACACATCACATAATTGTTTTTTACTTTTGAAATGTCTATTTCTCTTTTTTTCCCCCCCTATGAAATCACATGTATTTAAAGAAATTAAAGAAATCCTTCATAGAGTGAATTAAATGTCTCTGGTAAACCCAAATCACTTCACTCAGTACTTTGTCTCACTTAAAAAGAAAAAAAAAAAGTTTCAGTTTGACCTGGTTTTTCCTCCCTAATTTTTCAGCTCACACTGTTGGAAATAACAGTCTACATAGGTTACATCATTTGTGAGGAATCTCCTCTCATCTGTCTCCAAATGAATAACAACAAACATTCAAAAAATAATTGAAGTTTTATATATATCCCTTGGCCATTCAGGTGGTATGGCTGGCACGAGACACAGGCACTTTAAACAGCTGTTGTGAATCTTAAGTATAAACTTCCACCCTTTGGCACAGCACCAGGAAATTCTGCATAGGAATATACCTGCTCTGCCTTGCAGCAGACACAACCCACAGTGTTTGATACCTTGAGAGTGGACAGGCCTCAACTCCAAAAGCCAGGGACATAGAAATTGGCTCTTCTTGTCACTGAACTAGGGCAGCACCCCTACCCAGAACTTCATTGTTTTTGACCTGCCTACTTCCTTCTCCGCTTGTTCCACCTCATGACATTTATTGGAGGATGGATCAGCCATGCTCCCAGAAGCTGTTGTAAATACAACTGCACAGATATCACACATGCTGATGTGTAAGAGGTGCAGCTGAAGAGATCAGTTCCTATCCCAGGTAGGCTACACCTGAGCAGGTGCTAAAACTGCAAACATGCTCCTGGAGAAGGCTGCCCCACTGCTTCACACCTGCAAAAAGTTCATCCAACCTGTCCGTGTGACCCAGCACCTTAGGGGTGATCCTGGGCTAAACACCACAAGGACAGCACAAGGAAACAAACAGAGATTTCCTGTGCCTGTGCTCCCAGGGCATTGCTGCCAAAAGCCAGGTGCTGGCCGAGAGGGGCACATCGGGCTCTGGTGGGGCGCTCCAGGTCAGAGCCTGCCATGGCAGCTGCATTTGCATCAACAAGGCAGACACGGAACAAAACTGCTGCTGAGCAGGAAAGACCACACCAACTTCTGGGCTCCAGCTGCAGGGATGTGAACTCAGCCACCCACTGACAGCTCTGTGGGCCAGGGCAGGTTGGCAGGGGGCTGGAACCCTTGCTGACACCTTGCACAGGGACCAACACACTCTTTGTCTTCTTAGACAGTGGTAAGCCCCAGGCAGGGCACACCACCACCATGGTGAAGGGTTTGCCCTGCCTGGACCAGACACTGAGCCTATCTGAGCTGTGACCATTGACCCTTCCCCCTCACAGGGACAGCACGGGAGATCCACCACCCAGTTCTCATCAAACAGCTCTGGTTTGTGCAACATGCTCAAAGAACTTCCTTGGACCCACAAAGTTTTCCTCATGGGCTCAGTGGCTGCTGCACTTGACAAAACCAGCCTGGCATTATCAGCCTGCACCTCTCTGATCTCAGCCAACGAAAGTGTGACAAATCTAGCAGTGTTTCTGAAGCAGTAGCTCCAACAGACTTTTGTTAAAGCAAATTAAGCAGAGTACTGGTTAAAATATGCCCGCTCAGAGCTCCACATACATTAATGCCATCACAGAGTGTTGCGTCCCTTTCTCTTGAGGAGAATCCCAGTATAGCAATTAAATCCTCATTAACAATCTCCAACTATAAAGTAAATCAAATGCAAAGCCTTCATGGAAATCTCAACCCATTTCAGGGCAATTGAATATTTTCTGAATGGACAAAGTGAGGTTAAACACCACAGACCAGCTACTTCTCTGCTGTGGAGGTCAGAGAGGGACCTGTCTAGCGGGGCTGCTGACAGCCACCTCTAACCAGCTCCCAGCCCGACCCCTGAGCACAGCCTGGGACAGCAGTACCATGTGCCCCACGCACAGGGCTGTCCCTTACTGGGCACAGGATGGATTTCCCCTATTTCTGTTCACTCCTTGAATATCTCCTACCCAGAGCACCCTTCTGTCCAACGTGAAGGTCCTCTGAAGGGAACCTGGTGTAAATTCTTCTCACCTTTTCCCCTGCTTCTGTTGTTAATAAGGCCTGAAAGCAGATGTTCAAATACAAACAATGTATCATCAACCATCAGCGAGCAAAACTCTCCAGCATCACCTAATCCAAGTGAGCATCGATCTCTTCCCCATGCTGCCTTTCCACAGCCTGAGGAGCCTGTCCCACTGCTGTCCAGGAAATACTCCTGTAAACCAATGACATGAGCTGAGGCCCCAGTTGCATACCAATCGTATGGTCCCTCACTCCCATGTGCCAATGTCCCACTGTGGGACAGGGAGCAGATCCTCCCTGGTTGCTCCCAGACTCAATCTGGAAGAGGAGATCCCTTCTGCCCAGACTTCTCCAGCCTTTCCTGCCCCCACCCCTTCAAATTCCTCCAATGGCAAGCAAACCCTGTCATTCTAACAGTGAAACCATCAGGGCCATGGGCCATGGCAGTATTTCAAGGAGAAAAAAGACACCCATAAAACCTTTCTCACTCTGGAAATCATCTGGGTGTCTCCTCATGGAGGTACTAACACAGCAAATCTCCAGCTGCTCCCAGTCCTCCACCCTAGCACTCCTCTGAACTTTCCCCAAATCCTTCCCACATGAATCAATCTGAAGACAAAGCTGGCAAAGCCTTCCAGCCCCCATCAACCAATTCCACCACTGGGTCCTGTTCCTGTGCTTGTCTCCAGGTGCCCCAGGAGAGCAGGTCCCACTAATCCCCTGGGACAGGGGGTTTTTGAGTGACCACCTGTGCTTCGCTGGCATGAGGCATCACCTGTACAGCTGCCCAGCTCCTCCTGGAGCAGCATGGAGTGACCCTGCTTAGCACTGCTCATTTTTCTCTAGGCTTGCAAGGTTTGGAGATTGGTTCAGATAAGCATCCTCAAGCTTGCATGCTTATCTGCACCATCTTCCAAACAGCTTTGATCTGCAGGATTTGGCTGCAGCTCTCAAAGTTATCTTGGGAAAGCTTGTTCTGGGGAGAGTCATTCTCCTGATTAACAAGAAAAAGCTTTCTCAGTGGCTTTGAGCATTTCCAGCCCTGGCTGTAACCAGGGACTGTAGCCATGTCTGCACACAGAGAGAAGGAAAAGCCAAGTGAGCTTCTCCTTAAAACTCCACATGGGCTCCGTTGCCATTCCAGCTAAAATCTGAGGTCAGGTATTTCATCTTGCTTCTTTTCCCCACTTTCTGTTTGTGGGGCACTTTACATCCCCCATATCCAGTGCAGAATTCCTGGAAGGAAAGCTGGCTGGACTGACCAGGGAAACAAATCCCTGGATGAGCTGGGTGAACCATGCAGGACAAGGGAGAGGGATTTGTCTGGCTGAGGGAGAAGGTTTAAAAGGCACAATTTTGAATTAAACAGCTGAAAGCAAGAACCCCTCTAAAAGCTCTAATGAAGGAAACACAAGCCACACATATGCAGCCAGATACTCATTCTCCAGTTTACTTTCTGCTTGGCTTCCACAGCTTTAGGAAATATTCCTTGGAATGAAAAGTATCAAATATGCTGCTCTCAAAAAACACTGGTGTGGATTCCCTCACACTCATCCCACCATCACCCCACTGAGACTCTTCCTCGTGGCAACAGCCAGGGAGGAAGAGGAAGATGGTATTAAGGAACAGGAGGAACTACAGAATCAGCAATGAAGTTTATAGTGGGGAAACTGCCCTGGACGTTTCCTGCTGGCCTCGCATAAAGGACAAATATGCATTAAAAAAACACTACTCAGGGAGAGGAAAGAAGTGTGAACAGCAAAAATATGTACATATGTTTTAAATAATTTTTTTAATTGTTGAGGCAGTAATACTTGGTTCATGGAACTGCAATATACAGAGAGGTGAAATAAATAGCTTATATATATATAATATATATAATATAGCTGGTTTTAAAATATTCCCTTATCATTGGTGTACTAGGTCATCTTGTAGTCACTTGAATGTAGTTAGCAGCATTCTCCAGAAGTGAGCAGGATGCAGGATCACGGAGCCGTGACTCCCTATGTCGTCAGGAGGGTTACAGAGGGTTGGTGCGCCGAGAGCTCCACGGGCTCATCCCTGCAGCTCCCGCCGCCTGTCCTGGCCGGCGGGCAGCAGGCAATAAATAGATTACTGCAACTGGCACTTGGCAGGGCAGGGTCTCAGTAACTTTGGGAAAGAACTTTGGTTTTCTTTGGTTTTATTTATTTATTTTTAATTTTTTTTTTATTATTATTATTTTTTTCCCTCTGGGGATATGCTTGAGAAGTTGTCCTTTCCAAAAAAAGCAAAATAAGCACCTGTGTGTCATCAACAACAAGAAGTCAATTTAAATAGAGCAGTTCATTTCATTTTTCAAGTCACAATAAATCCCGAACAGCTTTCCCCAGCATTTGCCATCTAGTCTTTTATTAATTTTTTTTATTTTTATTTTTTTAAACACAATGTACAAAAATAGAGCTTCTTCCTTATTTTTAATGTAAAAATATTCCTCTGGTGCAGTTTTTTTTTTTTTTTTTCTTTTTGTGGTTTCTTATTGTGACACTGTTTTTGTCTATTTTTAGCTGGGGTTGGTGGGTCGTATTCTCTTAGTCCTCTTGGTGACTGTTGTGTACTTGAAAGGTTTCTGTATCTCCATTTGCCCCTTTGGGTATCTCTTCATAAAGTGTACATCTTGCTGGTTTTCCCGGGTCTTGGGCCCTTTCCGTGGTCTCCCTTTTTTGGTGAATCCAACATACCAGCCTGAATATTTTGCAGACATCAAAGCTGTGTAGTTGTTTTCTAGGACTTTTTCAATGAAGACACACTCCTTACTGGTGCCATCAGGCTGAAAAAAGAAAAAAAAAAAAAAAAAAAAAAAAGAAAAGAAAAAATAAATAATCCAAATGCAAGCTCAGTGACCAAAACTCAATTTGGCATAAATAAAATCATCACATCTGGACCTCTTTTTTGGTTCAAACATTGTTAATAAGAGCCATAACAAGCATCAGCTGAAATTAAAAAAAAAATATTTAAAGCATGAAAGTGTGAGGTCATAATTTCTTTTTTTAAAAAAAACTCTTATCCAAGGGGAGAAAAATTTTTCAAAGACAACGTTTAAGTTTATCCAGTCCAGTGCCTTCAACTGCAAGCAAAGCAAGACACCCAGCTTTGCGTTTTTCCACTAGAGAGAGAGAATGAATTGAACTCATGCCAGGGAAACATCATATTAGTCAGAAAAAACCCAAACCCCAGAATCTCACGTGGCCCAAACAACAGCGTTTCCCCTTCTACCCCTCACTTCTGATGTTTTCTGAAATACCTTATGGGCTTTCACCCACAACTACCCAAATCCCACTAAAATTATTACAAGCCTCAGTCTAAGCCTCCACAGCAGTTTGAAAACCCTCTCTTCCCATGTGATCCCAGGGCAGCCCCTGGCAGATGGACCACAGGGTGGTGCCCCAGGGGTGCTGGAGCTGCAGGGGTCCCTGGCCCCACTCTGGTCCCTGGGACCCTGGAGAGCCCTGAAGCCAAACCAGGCTCAGCTCAGCCTGGAGATCAAGACTACCAGAGACCCAGAAGTGGGCTTTGAACACGGCAGAACACGGATTCTGCGTTCAGCACAGGCAGCACTGGAGGGAGTGACAGCATCAGACAACTCCATCTTCAAGTGCTTGAGCACAAAGGAAATTCTCCTCACCCATAACAGAAAACATCTTGCCCTTAACTGCTGCATTACTGGTGCTGTACCTAGAATGCCACATGTCATGTGCACCTGCACTTTGATTTGTGCATCAGAAGATGCTGAGCAGTAGATACAGGATAAGTAGTTATGAACCGACCCACAGGACTTCATTTAACGCTCAGCAAAGCCAACACAAGGCCCATAATAACCCAACATAATAGCCCAGTTCAGCTCCCCACTGAAATCAAATGAGTTTTTTGGAACTGCAGGCCTACATATGCTACTATTAAAGCCTGCCCACCCAAAGTAAACACTGTCAGACCCTCTCAGTCTTTAGCCATCACATCCTGGGGGCAGGGAAGCTGCAACAGTGTGAGCTGCTCAGCCCCCAGCTCTGCTCAGGGGCTCCTCTGGCCACGAGACTGGGGCGAGGAGCTGAGCCCTGCATGGTCACCATCCCTCCCCCAAGGACAGCTCTGCCTGCTCTTCCAGGGGAGCCATCCTAAAACATGCTGCACAATCCCTGTGGAGTTTGCTGCAGTTTGTGGGAAGGGCAGGGGACCATGGAACAGGAGAGAACCCCACCGGGTCATGCTGCACAGGCTTCCCTGCACCTTGAGCCCCAAACACTCCAGACACAGGGGAACCATCAGGCACCATGACCAGGCTGGAGGCAGCAGCAGAGGAGAGCCAGGCTGGTCTTCACCAGCCGCCAGGGCCAGCCATTCCTCCAGGACTCAATGCCTTTAGCAGAGCTTTGGTTCCATCCCAGTGACAGAAGGCGATGTTTGCCCTGAGGTCAGCACCACAGGCTCCTGCCTCAAGGCTCTCGGCACCAGGGAAGGTCTCATTAAGAGGGCAAATTCTGGCAACTTTTGCAACAATTCTGCTAATCCAGGGACTCTGCCTTAGGAGCAGCAGTCTCCATCCTGGATAGGCACAAAGGTCCTCATTTTACCATCCACAACTGGAAGCTCACAAACGCTTTAATGAACAGCAGAACTGGGCAAAGCTCAGTGGTTCCAGTTCCTGGGGGTGTCATTCTCCAAGTCCTGGGTTTGATCAAAGCCACATGAGTGGCAAAGGGGGAAATCAGTCAACACCACAGGGTTCCACCAGATTTCAATGGGAAGCCATAAAACCAGCTCCAGGTTTCTCAGAGCTCAGCCCACTACAAACCCTTCCCCAGTGAGTGGAGAATTTTTAAACAATACCATGGCTGGGATTCAAATCCACCCAAACCCAGGTGCCTGTGAACCGACCGGATCCATACCGCAGGGGGAGCAGGTAATTGGAAGGGCTGTTCCCCCCATGCTTGTGGAAAGGGACTGGATTTGAGCCCTGACCTTGTTGCTAGGAGAATTAAGGGTTTTTCATGCAATTTGGGAGGTTTCCACTTGTACTGCAATGTCAGATTTTCACAGAAAATGAAGACTGGAATGAAAAGAAAACATGTGTGTAGGAGGGGGAACTTACTCTATTAATAACAAAAAAGTATTTACTTATACCTTCAAATTTGCTGACAGAGCCTAAGACGGAGACAGGAGGTGGAGGGATAACAAGGTGCAACTTCAGGCCAACCTCAGGGCTAATTTGAAGTAAACAAGGTGCATGAGATAAAATAACTTCGTTCTGGAAGAGGAAGAGCTAAATGGTTTGATAACATGAAATTACAGAAACATTTACAAGTACCTAGAGATAAATCAGGATGAGGATCTCACTTCCCCAAACAGAGCATTCCTGTATGTGCTAAGACACGTCACAGGCACACAAATGATTTTCAAATACTGACAAGATAATTTTACAGTTCCTCTTATGATCACCAACAGGATGAATCATTCACAACAGTTACCTCCACCATGAAGAGCTGTACCCACAGCTATCTATTAGGGGAAAAATCAATTTGTTTTCAGTAATTTTTAAGTATCAGGTGCCCAACATTTAAAATTTAATCAGTTCCCTATTTAAGCCATAGCAAATCACTCTTTTGGCCTGTCAGCCGTCTCCTCACTCTTCCAAAGAGAGGGGAGTGAAAGGGAAAAGGGAGACAGCCTTGGCCAAGCATCACTCCCTGCTCCAGCCACGGGCTCACCCTTCCCCAGGAGCTCCTGGTGTAGCTGGCCTAGAGCTGCAGCCTCCTTCGCCACCAACACCAGCTGGGAGCTGCTCCAAGCCACCTTTCACACACCCTGTGCTGGCAGGGATGCACCCTGCAGAGCACTCACCCTCCAAAACACCCAGCTCTGTGTTTTCAACAGATTCCTGACAATAAAGAAGTTCTTGAAAGCCCTAGAGCTGCACAGGGGCCATCTGGCCCAGTGTGGTGGCCTCAGGACAGCAGAGGTCTCACACCCAGCCCCACATCCCTGTCCCCTCCATGGCAGGGATGAGGGCTTCATGTGCCCCACATGTGCCCACTGGCTGCTCCTGCCTTTTGGCCTCACCATCCCACTGGCAGCAGCTCCAGGCACGCTCCCTGCTCAGAGCAGAGGCACAACGCTGCTCCTGCAAAGGCTCTCTGCAAGGCAGAGACCAAATTGCTGGTGCTGGCCCAGGGGCTGCTGCCCGGCCATGCAACGAGGCCGTGCCACCTTGCAGGTCAGTTCTTTGCAGAGAAATCATTCAGAGCATGTTTTGGTTTAAACACACCCCAACAGCTTTGGGAAGATGTAATATCTGGTAGCCAAACTTCTGATAAATGGCTTATAAAATGTCTGATCTAAATGCCACCTGGCAGGGGAAGCTCTGGGGCGTGGCCCAGGTCTGTGCAGAGTGAAGGGGAAGCACAGCCTGAGCAGCACCAAGGGCTGGCTCATGCAGAGCATCTCCTGCAACACGGGCTGGGCAGCAGCCCCGCTGGCAGAGGGTTGGTGCCCAGCGCCAGGCAGGCACCTGAGCAGTGCCAGAGCTTTTACAGAGCAGGGCTGGAGCAGGGCACACGAGGCTCCAGTACAGGTCTGAGTTTCTGCGTGCAGCTGAGGGCAGCAGAGCCAGGGGCTCTGTGAGTACACGAGGAGCAGCCCCGCATTGTTTGTGCAGAGCATTTGGCGAGGGGCACTGCAGTCTTAAACATGAAACATGTTGAACTGACACTAAAGCAGAATTAAGTGCCAAAGCATTTGCTGCTTCTACAATTACACTCCGGAGCGCTTTGGTGCTCCTGCTCTCCTTTTTATGACCCAACTTGGTCTTACTGTAGTTTGGCTTTCTCGTTTTAAGTTCTCCAAATGGAAAGGATCAAAGAGTTCTTTGTTGTCGTAGCAGGAGAGCTCCTCGGAGTGAGGCATTCCTGCCACGAACAGCTTGCAGCTCAGGGGGAGTTCGCGGCCGCTCTGTGCCACCAGCCCGAGCCAAAGCATCAGCAGGTGCAGCAGCCGCCTCCGCCTTCCCCCGCCGCCTGCCGAGCCCGGCCCGGCCCAGCCAGCCGAGCAGCCCTCGGTGGCACACGGAGCCCAGGGCAGCTTTTCTCATTTACGCCTCGCAAATCTGGCGCAGTGGGCACCGGAAAAGCCAAACTTCCCTCGGCTTTCACAGCAAGAATGAGCCCTTGCCAGCAGCTCGGCTAACACCGCCGAGCGGGGAGAGAAGCCTCCAGGACGGAAAGTTTCTCTGTTCGCAACGATCAGGGAAAATTAAGCTGTTGTTAGCTAAGCTTAGGTGAAAGCGCTGCCCCTCCTCAGGCGCTGCTGCATTTAGGAGCTCTCTGGGCGAGATGTGCTGCAAATGACAACAAACCCCAAACGCCACCAGACGTGTGTGCCGAGCCGGGAATGCCGCCTTGGCACAGGGCACAGCGAGCCTCAGCGCTCCAAGGGACAGGGGCCGAATTGTCACCTTCCTGCCCCCAGGCTGCGCTCACAGCAGCATCTCCCTCTGCGAGGGAAGCAAGCCCCCGCCTCCCAAAAACTCCGGAGCGGGGAAAGCTACCGCTCAAGCCAAGAGTTTCCGAGAGGTGCACGCACTCAGGCTTTTACACGGAAAACCAAGGAAAACGGACCCTTCTTGCAGCCGTCCTCCTCTCCCCCTCCACAGACCGACAGACAGACAGACAGACAGACAGACAGGGGGGAGTCCCCAGCACGGGCACCCCACCACGCTGGGTTTCATGCCACCCTCATGTGCGAGGCACACCCACTGAGCTCAGCAATCATTTCAAAGGGCTGCTGAAAATTCCCTCGGACGCTGGGAGGTTCACCCATTGCATTACACAGAAGAAATCCCGCCCTGTGTCTCCTAAATTTCCCAGCACTGACAGCAGGGAAGGCTTGGGTTTCCAGGAGCAGCGGGCTCAGCAATCCCCGTGAGCAGCTCCTGAAGGATGCCCAGCTGAGGAGCCAGGGCTGGTGCCCCAAGCACCGCTGATAACCCCTGGCAGCCCCAGAGCTGTTCCCCCAGCAGTGCCCAGCCACGTGTGGCTGTCAGGAAGTTCCTTCTCTGCAGCTTGGCACAAAGCTCAGCTCAAAGTCAGAGGGGCAATGCTCGGAGCCTTCTCCAGGCTCGCTCCACATGGCTTGGAAAATCCCAGGGGGAAGGGGGCAAGACAGGAGCTGCGTTAATGTCACAGCTTTTAGCACTGCCCGTCTCCCCCCGGACACACACCCGCCTTCCAAAGGCAGGTCAGAAGACACGACGGGAGGTGAGCACAGCGCTGCCGGAGCCCGCAGTGCCGCTGGCAGAAGCTCCCAGCAGTGCTCAGCCATCCCCGGCGCTTCAGGGGCATTATCGCGGCACATCCGGCAGCAGCATCCCTGTGCTCAGCGTCCTGGATTTATGACAAGGCATCCTGACCACAGAGACACCTCTTGACCCAAATGCACATTCCTGCTCCTAGAGCAGGCAGTAAATCAGAAAAGCTGCATCCATAACTGCCAAGAGTCACTCAGCCTCATGCGCGTTTCCTCCAGCTCTCTGCCCTCTGAACCTGCACAATCCTCCGAGGAAAATACTTAGGAGTCATGATGGGCAGTTCAATAAAAGTGTCTGCCAGCACAGCGGAGAGGTTAATTATGTATACAGGACATCTAAGTGCACTCACGAGGCAGGGAAGTAACACAAAACCGCGCGGAGGAGATGCTCCGTGGAGGGCACATCTCCCTCCAGAGGCCCTGTTCCAAAGCAGCCCTGCCCACATTTGCCCGCAGCTGCCCCCCGGAGCTGGGAACACCCCATCCCTCCCGAAAACAGGCAAAAAGGGCATGGTCCTGCATGCGTGGGTCAGGACATCCAGGCTCGGCAGAGCCCTGTGCTTGCCTGTGCCAGACACAAGATGCAGGAACCAAGCAAGGAAGAGAAGCGGTTAAAATTTTTCTTTCCTTCTACCTTCCTTTTCAAAACTCCCCTTTTCTAACCAAATTCAGTACCTCCCATTGCCCTGGGAGAGCTCTGTCCCAGGATGAACGGGGGACACAGATGAAAGCAGTTTCTGTAGGCTGGGGTTACACCGGGCCAGGCCTCCTCGCCCGCTCCGTCCCTCGCTGCCACAGCTCCTGCCAGCACTGCAGCCACAGCCCCACCTAGGGCAAAGCAGGTGGCTTCACCTGCACAGATGCACATTTGCTTGACATACATTCCTAACTGCATCTCAGAGAGCTGCACCCATCTACTGTTAATGAGGAGAAATATCAACAGATTTTTAAATTAACTTCATTAAACCAAGAGAAAATTTAGGAAACTTAACGTCAAAACCGCAGGTTTCCTGGAGCAGGGAGCTGCTTCTCTTCAGGAGATCTGAATCCCCAGGCAGGTTTCAGATGTGATATCTCAGCAGATCTCTGGCATCCCCTGTTACCTGCACCCCAGGTCCAGTTCCATGGAAGCTGAGAGGGGCTGCACGTGGTAAGGGATGGGAAGGTGTTTTACCCCTCTGTACAAAGCACAACCTGCTGCTGAAGGGCTCTGCTGGGCTTTGCTGGGAGCTCTTTTCCAGCAGTCATTTCCAGCCTCCACAGGCCAATCCTGACCTTTCTACACAAGCCAGCTAAAACCAGCAGCATATTTCATGTAGGCTTCAATTCAATATCTAATTGTAGCGAGGAGGGGGGCGCTCCTCTCCCTGGGAACAAGAGACAGGACAAGAGCACAGAGACTCAGGGAGGGGCAGGCTCAGGCTGGATATCAGGGAATTTGTTAAACCTGGGAAGGGCTGCCATGGAGGTGGAGTGCCCATCCCTGGAGGTGCCCAAGGAAAGGCTGGAGGTGACACTGAGTGCTCTGGGCTGGGGACAAGGTGGGGATCAGGCACAGCTGGGACTCGGTGGGCTTTTCCAACCTCAGTGATTCTGTGATACAGAGAATTGTGCCACTATAGGAAATGTTTTATTAAAAAATTGTTTAAAACACCAGATGAAGGTGCTGAGTGGAGCAGGATAATGAGACTAGAGCAGCTGCTGACCTCATAGCAAGTCCTGGGTCTGTCCCAGATTTATTCACATTGAACAAACATGCACACTGACTATAAGCTATCATTTCGAACAAATGCAATTTCACCCAGCCAAGATTCCAGTAGTGACACCACTTTCCCTGGGGCAAGCTTAAATGGAGAGAATTTAGAGCCATGAAAGATCATTGCTTGTATCCAGGATGGCACTAGTTCTCTTCATATCAAGTTATAGAAAAAAGAGAAATTCATCATCAAATCAAAACACAAAAAATGATCATCCAGATTTGTTCCAGCCTGTGAGTGACCAACATCCATCCCTATGCAGCAAATGCAAGGCTTAAGACTTGTCTACCCTTAGGAAAACTTTAGATCTCTGGGGGTCCAAAAGACAAGGAAAGAGAATCTCAAGAACACAAATGTATTCAAGAAGGATCTACTTTTTTTTTTTTTTTTAACCTTAAATATGCTTCTGTAACTGCCATATCAATAAGACTATTTTGCTACTGTTGGAGCACAGGTTTTATTCTCCACTGCAAAAACAGCCTCTGTTTTCTCACCTCCTCTCCAAAACCAAACTGCAAGCCAAGGAGAAACAGTTCTTGAGGAGCAGAAGTGCCCTGGGTGTGATCTCAGCTGCACCCATTTGAGAGAAACAAGGCTGCACTGCTTTGCTCTTTTGCAGTGAAATACATCAGTGTTTTTGCTAAGTAGTGCTTAGAAGAAACATCACCCTCATTTTAAGAGGTGCTCAAGACCAACAACAAATTGCACTTAGGAAATGAGATGCTCTGAGGAAGGCAATTAAATCCAACTTGATAACTGTCAGCACAAGATGCATTCAGCAGCACACCCTCTCCACCCAGACAAGACAAGGCATGACCAGGGCTCAGGGATCCCCATAAGTAATTTTAATTAACATTAAACCTTTGGCAACTGAAATAGTCCAACAGGACACACAGCTGCAGCCACCATGAAACACAGGGGACAGGAGGTCAGCAGCTTTATGGTGACACTTGCTTCCTGAACACAGCAAGGATTAAATTAAATTACCACAGAGCTCTCAAGAAGATGGTTTTCTTCCCTGGAAGGGGACAGTCATCTTCCAGCCATGGGATAAGGAAAAGATTCAGAGGTCAAGCTTACAGGCTTGGTCTGCAAGTGAACCTTGACTTTGCAAAGCTCTGTCTGAGAGAGAACTGAGGCTTCTTCAAAAAAGCCAAAGGAAACGTGACATTTCCTAAAGAGGAATCACAGTAAATCTGAACACGTGTTACACATCTCTGGTGACCTGACACACAGTCCTCACATCCCCAGCAGAGTACCTGTGAGTCCTTATCATAAAACTACTATAATGAAGAATATATATATATATATATATATATATATATATATATATTTTAATAAAAGGACCATTTGCTCTATTTCAAAGTGAACACTTGAACAATTATGGATGTGCCAAGAGGCTTAAGTTAACTGGAGATGTTCACATACAGCTAAAAGGTGACTTTGTTATATTTTGGTGCTCAAAACTGCCCCAGCACTGGAGGTGAGGCTGCCTCTGCCCGGCACAGAGCAGGACAATCCCTCCCTGGCCCCTGCTGTCCCAGGACAGGGCTGTCCCTCCTGGCTCCCGGCATTGCTGACTCAGATCCAGCTGGCCATAGACCTGCACCCCCAGGTCCCTTCCTGCAGCTCTCTCCAGTTTCTCAATGATGTTCGGGGTCTGAGAATGGAGGAGGGTGGTTTAGCTTCCACTTCCACTTTTAATTTCATGAGAATCTCAGCTTCTAAACTTTCAGAAAATTAATTCAATTTTTTTTTTTTTTTTCCACAGGTTGCAGGAAAAAAGCCTCATCAGGTAAATGCAGAAGATTCTGATGGCCCAACCAAAATTAAAGTGGTTTTGTCACCTCCTTGATTTTAAGACCTTTGCAATCCTGCAGGCTCAGATTCCAGTCACTTTGGACACTTGAGACAGTTCTGGATCGCGTCTCCCTGTCCAAAGTATGGCAATGCCCAAAGTTCCTTGGCCTCAGGGTCCAGTGCATGTGTTTATTTAGATGATTTAACCTAAAACAAACTCACAGGAGAGCAAAGACCCAGACTGCAGCTCCAAATAAGATCTGACCAGAAGCCAGCAAAAGCCATGTCAAGTTTTGCTTTCACATAAGATGCCAAGTTGGAATGGTTTATGGCTGAGCATGTCACAGAGAGATCCACAGAACATGTGCTATTAAACCTGACACCCTACCAATCCTGCTCATGTTTGTGTTGCAAATTCAGCATTCAGAAATTGTTGGGTTTTACAAGCCCCTTTAAGCAACCTGAATACTGTGCAACTCCTGGAAAAATTCTGGATAAGCATCAAACCCCAGTGGAGCTTAGAGTTCTGCCCGAAATCCAAGATGCAATTAGGTGTGGTTTTAAATTCACGAGCTGAGGAGGGCAGGCATCTCCTGTGCTGCACCAGAGTTCCAAACTGCAGCCCCTGGGGTGCCCCTGCCCTCCCCACACACCTCCTGGCAGAACCTTTGCTCCTTTGCAGCACCCCTGGCTGGTCCTGACACCCAAAGGCCACCAGGGCACGTGGGGGGACCAGACACGGGGCTCATCCTGCAGTGTCCTTGCCTCAGCCCCCAGCCCTGCAGTGAGGAACTGGTTCTGCACCTGCAGCTTTTCAAAGACAGCTTTTCAAGAATGCTTAATCTCACTGTCAGCCAAAGCCACCTGATGGAAACCTGCTCCAGGCACAGCAGAAAGGCTTTGGAGAATGCCCTGGTGTCTCCCACCTGGGTCAGTCTCCTTCCCTACAAAGGGGTGCTCCTGCTGAAGCCCCCACAGCTCCTTCTCCCTGGGGCCAGAGGAGTTTCAAGGGCCAAGAGTACATTTACAGGCCATGGTGGGCACCTTCACCCTTCGATGCTGTCAGAGATTTTTTTAGCCACCTTTCCTGACTAAACACACACATGCCTCAAGAAAACCCCGATTTTAAAGTTGTGATGTAAACAACCCCGAATTATTACTATCTCCTAAAGGCTACTGCTGGCAGGCATCAGTGATAAAGCTCTGCCAGAGCAGTCTGGCATCTAGCAACAATTTGTTTGTTGTCCTGCAAAAATAGAGAGCCTTGCCATATGGTATTAGCGACTTTCTGGTAACATTAAGAAATATATTGGCTTGGAAAGCAGTTATCATACCAGCAAAATCACTGTGTCTGAGAGGCAGGTCTCTGCTGCGAGTGGCACCAGCACAGCGATGCTGGGCAGGGCTGGGAGAGGCCCTGGTGGCCAGCACAGCCATGCCACCTCCTGTCCCCTGTGCCAATGACATGGCCCCAGCACAGCCAGGCTTTGGCTGGTACAGCTTTTTTTGTTCAGGAGCTGGACGGTGCCTGGGGACCAAAGCTCAGCTCACTGTGAGTGCTGGGAGGGCTCCAGTGCTGCAAACGTGGTGTCAGGGGACACAGCCTGTCCCCTGAAGGCAGGGGAACCCAAATTATCTGTCACCAGTCTGGAGCTCTGCCTCAGCCACCCAGCTGCCCACAGCTTCCCTCACCAAACAGCTTTTCCCCTCTGCTCATGTCCAGCTCAGAGAATGGGGGAATAAAATCAAACTCATTGAAATACTTTTACAAAAATAATGCCCCTATACTGCAATGATTCTGAGAGTGTGTGGACACCAGATCACTGAGGATCCTTGAAAGAAGGTGGGAGTGTGAAATACCCTCCCCACAGATACCTGCTGCAGCCTGAGCACCAGCATTGACCAGACTGCTCCATCCACAGGGGGATGTCAAGGAACCAGAGGGAATTCCCTGGAGACAGTGCTGGGGGTCAGGAGATGCTCTGCTCTGCTCCCCATGCAGCTGCCACCAACCCTGGCCATACCCAAAGCAAGGGCAGGCTCTGGCCATCCTTTGATAGTTCAGACTCACCCAGACCCCTGACTGCAAATGTTCTCCTGCCAGAGATGGGACAGGACAGGGAAGGGCAATCTCTGCAGCATCCTGCAGTTCTGGAGAGTTGGATGTCTGAAAGGACAGGCTCAGCAAGAGCAGCTGGAGCCCAGCTCAGGTAAGAGCCACCTGCTCAGCCCAGGCTGCTCCTCGCCCCAGGAGACTTCAAAGACTTACCCTTGCCAGCCTTCAGCAAACACGGCATCCCCACTCCCCCATGGCCTTATCTCAGTGCACAAGATAAGAGAAGCTGAGGCAGAGAGAAAAAGCACAGAAGGACTCCCCAGGAGAACCAGTTAGAAGCTCAAGAGCTCCTCCAAAGAGACCATCAGCTCCTCTTCGCCTCTAGCACTGAATTACTGCCAATATTCAGAACTGTTGTGTTCTAGATGATTTGTCACCTTGTCACAATGGACAAGTCACATCATGCCTCTCCTTGGAAGAAGAACTGCACCTTTGAGTCCTCTTCCCCCCATGTTTTTATAAGCCCAAGATAAATAAACAGGTTTAATAACTTTTTAAAAAAGACAGAAAGGTTTCTCAGAAAAGCAGCTGTCATTCTTGTTCTGAATTTTCCCAGTTTCATCTTTCTCCTTGTATCTCCATAAATACTATCTCCAGTATTTAAAAAAGGTTAAAGAAAGATGGGGCAAACCTTTTAACGGGACCTGTTACAATAGGACAAGGAGTAATAGCTTTAACAAAAAGATAAATTTATACTAGTCATAAAGAAGAAATTCTTTACTTTGAGGGCACTGGCAGAGATTGCTCAGAGCACCTCTGGCTGCCCCTGGATCCCTGAAGTGTCCAAGGTCAGGTTGGACGTTGGGGTTTGGAGCAGCCTGGGACAGTGGAAGGTGTCCCTGCCATGGCAGGAATGGAATGGGATGAGCTTTAAGGTCCATTCCAACCCAAAACATTCTCTGATTTTATAATAAATTTCAGTGGTCCACAGAAAACCTCGGGAAGATCAGAAAACTTGGGACCTACAATTTTTACGTAGCAGCAAAAACCCATAGGCAAAGAAAGATATGGGCAGAAGTAAAAAGAAATAAAATTAAATGTTTCTTGGGCCTTCTTCAAAACAACACCAAGAATTCACAAAAAACACACTTGAGTTTGTTTTCCCCAGGTGCTGCTCACCTGTAACAGAAAAGTCACTGCTGTACAACACATCCCCTGTCTCATTTTCCAGAGCACCACGGAATGTCAGTGACCTCAGCAGCTGCTGTTGTGAGAGCCAGGAGCCTGCACAAAACAGCTCCTTTGGTCCCTGCTGGCTGTGAACGCACCCAGCAACACCTGAGACAGGCAAAACCCACCAGGTTTGGGGCTCCTGAGCAGGCTCTGTCAGAGGGTTCTGCTGGGAAACATTGGTGGAGGTGCAGTTGCCAGAAATAAAGACACAAAGGCTGCTCCTCTTGCCCCAGGGGTTAAGCTGCTTCCCTGCAACACAGCCGGCTCCAAGGTGGGGAAAAGCGCTGTCCACCTCTGGAGCTCTTGTGTTCATCACTGGTTCCAGTTGAGAACAACAACAACCTGCTCCTGACCGTGGCACTCTTCGTAGGTGATTATGGGACTCAAAAGGGGCTAAATTCAAAGCAGGTTTTCAGCTGCGGGGGATCCAAAACTGCCGAGTGAGGAGCAGAACAAAGCCAGGTGGCACGTGCTGGTGTGCTTGGGGATCATGAGTGTAAGGCAATAGGAAAGCAGCAGGGGAAAGGCTCCAGAGGTTGGTCCCATGGCTCCTCTCCTGCCAAATGAACATAGCTGGACAGCCATGGAGCAATCACTTCGTGGGCTTCATTCCCCTCCACCCCCAGACTGAACTTAAATATTTGTATAAGCCCAGGCGTAACTTTCATCTCATGTTTTCCTTGGGGTTTACTGGCTGTTTGGAGCATGCAGGCTAAAAGGCATTCCCTCAAACTCTTGCCACAAAGAGAGCTGAAGCCATGACATTAATTAAAACCACACTCTTTGGTATCTAGAAGACATGCTATTGTTTTCTTTTGTTGCTCATGGGGAGCTGTTAATGTGGGCGACACATCTGGAACATTTTCCTGCCCAGTGCCGCGTTCCCTCTGGCCCAGGTCGGCTGCTTTGGGAACTTGTCACAGGCTGGGCTGGGAGGGCAGCAGTATTTACAAGAACAGACATATTTATTCTTTGTCACAAAACATTTGCCAGCTTAACACCACAAAAAGCACATGGTGGTGGTGGGGGAAAAGGGTTTGTGCTGCCTGAAAGGTGACAAGCTAAAGAACTGTCCTGCCTCAGCACCCAGCAGGCCAAATCAAGGGATGAGCCTTAAACGCACACTCCATACAAATACACAGAATGTTTGGAAAAACTGATGTGACTTGGCCAGGATGCTCCTGAACACTCTGTGAGGAACAGGAAAGGCCGTGGGCTGCCCTGTGCTACCGCTGACCCACCTGGGACAAGGTCTGCTGAAAAAAAGGTAAGATTTTGTGTTCAGTTTACCCCACCTGAGTGCTTCTAAGATCTCCACGGCTGGTATCAGCACCTCCTAAACATGAACAGCATTATCCTTGTAACACTTCAGGGGAAAATGCTATGACTGCATTTAAAGGACAGAAAATTAAGGCACAGAAATATCTAAGGCAAGTTTGTGTCCAATGCAACCTTCAAAAGCATCCAGCATGGTTTAAATCCAGTTGAAATAATTTCCAATGGGTTCCAATAATAATTCCAATAATTCCAGTAATTTCCAATGAGACCAATGGGGTCTCAGGCAGGGTGGTAACACAAGTGCAGGAAGCAGACAGAATTGGATGCTTTGCCCCAGCCCTCCCAGAGTGCTGATTTCCATTTCTACCTGACTTTAAGCAGTGCCCTGGATGCCTCCTGCCTCGACCAAAGCAGGTCAGGCAAAGGGCCCTGGCTGGCAGCAAATAACCTGGGCTTAGCCTCCACAGAGCATCTGCTCCCCAAGGAAGCACAGGTGGAAGAGGGAGGGATCCTCCTGGAAGGGCAGTGTCCCACAGGTGTCACTCCTGCCACCACAATAGTAAATCATTTTTCATCAGAGGCATTTGGTTTCTGTTTGGGAGCATGGCTTTCACTGCCTTGACTCAAAACAAAACTCAGCTTGCCTTTTTCACAGCCACAGAGATACTAGGTTTGAACTCCTGGCAGTGCTAAGTGAGGGCAGCAGAGGTTTGAAAGCTGGAATATTCTATTTCACATTTATTTTTTGGTGGCAGTTCAGCTTTGCACAAGCCTCTGCCTGGTTAGCAAGCCTCCAGCTTTTCCAACAATAAAGAAGGACTGTGTGAGTTACAAAAACAGCTAATACACAAAAAATACTACTTCAGCACACAAGCTGGGCTGAAGGACTGAACACGCTGTAATTTGCTACATGCTTCCATTGTGGGGGCATCCCCCAAAGTTCTGATTCCAGCCCTGGCTGTGCCACACCAATCCCTGGCTCCTGGCTGGCAGGAAGGAGCTTTCTGCTCCAGCACAGTGCTCTGCTTGCCCTTCCACTCTGAATTTCTCCCAAAAGAAGTTCTGGGGAAAATTTGTATTTGGATGTCCCCCCAAAGGAAGATCGGGTGGGGAAGGTGCTGTGGAGGTGGCCCTGGCCCTGGGATGCTGAGGTGACATCCCACATGAGGCACGAGCCCGTGCACACCTGCAGCAGCCCTGGAGAGCCCTGTGGGGCTGCAGGGCTCGTTTCACAGGCTGGGGGGCTCAATGGAGCCTCAGGAGAGCACCTGGGACAGCAAGAGCTGCCCTGCAAACCCCACATCCCCCGTCCTGCTTCTCATTTGAGGCTGACAGATGAGGCTCAAACACATCATTACAGCCTGGAGGAGGCTGCTCAAGGTAACACTCAGGTTACAAATGAATTAATAGGAAACACTTACCTTCCCCACTAGCTTGCCTTTCCTGTTCATGCAAAGGTAGAAATCTGTCTCCTTCCCTTTGATCCGGACTTGACTGCCAAAAGTGTCTGTTTCCACTAGAAGCTGGGCTTGGAAAGGAAGAAGAAAAGAAAGCATTTACCAGTGTGGTCCCAGGAAGCTGCAGGGTGCAGAGCTCACCAGGGCACTGTTCCTCTGCACCACAGCACGCCCTGCAGGGCCAGCCCCAGGACCAGGCAGCTCGTGGCTCGGTGCAGGTGCAGGACTGACAGCTCTCCACTCATCCCCACACAGATAGCCTGGGTTTAGAGCTGCTTTACATGGAAACATGGATACACGGATAACCAACACACCTGTGGGCTCTGTCACACCTGCCCCACCACCTCACCAGCAATGCTAGCTCACTGTTCAGAGAACCAGGAATTGCTTATGTTGGAGAAAACCTCTGGGATCATCAAGTCTGACTGTTCCCCCAGCACTGTTGTGGCCACCAGATGTGGCACCCTACGTGACATCCATGTGGCTTTTAAACACCTCTGGGGGTGGTGATGCCACCAATGCTCTGGGCAGCCCATTCCAGTGCCAGCACTCTCCTTCACACTGCAGGAGGCTTCTTGGAGGGTAAGAACGTGGATTTCATTCTCATGAAGATGAAAGATTAGCATGATGAGAAAGAAAACCCTTTCCCCACAGCCAGCAGCCCTCAAACACTGAACAGAAGATCTTCAGCCACACACTCCAGTGCAAAACCTGGCAGGGATCTCCCAAAGGTCGCCACAACAGCTCACAGGGAGAAATTTGGCACTGCCTGCTCTGTTTGATGCATACCCACCCTGCACATGTCCTGTGTGCCTGGTTGTGCTCCCAGGAGGTCACAGGTTTCTTTCTGGCAGTCCAGGTCCAGGTCTCAGGCTCTAGCTGGGAGAAATGTGGCCAATCTCTGTTTTGCAGGGTATTGATGCCAGAGCTGGTTTGCAGCAGGAGCCAGGGGGGAGAACAGATTGCTGCTGCTCCACAAAGCCCTGCTCTAGCACAGCTGTACCTGCCCAAGGGGCCCAGCTCAAGCTGTCACCCAGACGAGCGGCATGCCATCATCATCATCATCTCAAAACCCAGACAGATCCAAATGCAGCCTTTTACTCCATCTCTAGCTAAACACAAATTCCAGTCATGCTCAAGATTCGGATTCCAGGAATTTCCCCGGAGAGGCAGGAACAGGCAGACTGGACATTTTGGTGCAGATCCATCTCTGACATGGAGGAGGAGAGAGGAGACATGGTTGAAACACAATGCAAGAATGTGTGAGTGTCAGCAAGTGCAGCTCCACGCTCCTGCTCTGGAAATACTCATGCCTGTGAGTTCTGAGCCCCACCGTAGAAATACAGCTATTGCCAAACTCTGGAGAATGTTTGATCTGCGCTGAAAAAAGTCACATTCTTTTTGGCATTCATATTTCAAACTTTAAAGCCCTCTAAGAGCAAATATGTTCATTGTAAGGATTTACCATGGGGATAGAAATAGGAGTTTGTTTCATTTAAACACATTAATATTTTTCCCACTTGTAAAGTCAGCTTTTGGCTTCTGCAGCAGTGCAAATATCACAAACCTTTAACTCACAAGGGCCCTAAACAATTTTCCCCTCACAGCTCAATCACATCTGTAAGTTCAGGGGTTTCCAGTTACTAGCTGCTTACATTTATTTAGATATATTTGTTAAACCTGTTATCACTGGGGATATTTAAATTATAACTTCTTTCTGACAGCAAGTGGGATAATGCCTGTATTACAGCAGGATATTACTTGCAATCATGCAGAGATAGGGATATTTATGGAAGTTTTCCAGAAATACCTCATGGGTTTAGATACCTATGATGGGAGCAGCCTGAAGCAACAACTGGGTGCTGCCCACTTGGTCCCCTCACCTGCCAGGGCAGTGTCAAACCTGTGCCCATTTCTGTGAGGAAGGGCTCCAGCCAGAAATAACCCCTCAAAGTGAGGATATCAAGGTGGGCCAGCCAGGAGGGGGTGATGGCACAAGGCAAGGACAGCTCCTCCAGGGCAGGCTGAGCAGCATGGCTGGAGCCTGACCCACGGCTCCAGGAAGCTCAGGGAGCTGCTCAGGTGCAGTGCAGCCCTGACACACAAGGGAACAGCAAAGGTGACACCATCTGCCTTTAAAGAGATGACTCTGAAAGGGCTTCTCCTCTCAGGAGCAGAGGATGGAGCTCAGCCTCAGAGAGGGAGAGCAGCAGCCAGCACACGAGCAGAGCCAGCAAAGCCTGCTCCAGGAGCCATGGCCAACACCCAGAGCACCAAGGAGCTGCCCACAGATGTCCAGTGGCCAAAGCAGCTGGGCATGGGCACCCAGCACAGGGGCCGGGTGAGAACAGGACAGCTCCCTTGAGCTGTGAGGCACTCCCTGCCTGCTCCAGCCTGAGAGGGAAAAGCTGCTGAGAGCGACTCTGAACATCACAGGCTATGAACATCACATACAGGCTCTGGCCAGCCAAAGGAGGAGCTGACACCACAAAACTTTCACCACGAGAGCTGTGGTCCCAGCAGCTCCCACCCCTCTGATACAGGTCCTGTGCTCTGATGGACAAACACGGGGCACACTGGCTCGTGTTCCCCACCCCCTCGCTCTGCAGCCAGTATGAGTAATATCCAAGCTGATTTTAATTTGAAAAATATCACCTTAAAAAGATGCCGGTTCCCTGCTGTGAAAATGAAAACCATCTGGATGGAGTGATTTCAAATAATTAATCTAGGACTCCTTTGGCACCGCTACTAATTAAAATACGATACCTTTCTCCCCCTTTTAGAATAAAAAATTTAACTAAAGTTTAAAGATCTAATAAAATAATGTCATAATTTAGAACTAGATGGAAGTCACCTTTCCTGCAGGCTGCAGAGGTTACAGCAGCGCTGAGATCCCTCCCAGGCAAGTGCCAGTGCACAGCCCAAGCAGCAGAGGATAAGCAAGCATCCAGTGGGACATTTGTGCTGGCAAACACAGCAGCATCCACGCCAGGGCCCCGAGGGACAGCCCAAACCCCCAGGGACTTTCCTGCACCAGGGAGCGGAGCAGGAGGTGCAGCAGAGGATGTCTGATCCCTGCTGTGACCTGAGCTGCCCTAGGGCACACCAGGGCCTCACAGAGGTTCCCACTTGTGCAAAATCTGAGTCTTAAGATGTTGGAAGCATTGTCTTATTTCTAGGGAGCCCTGGCCCCCCTTTGCTTCCCAGGAGACCGGTGCAGGGTTATGGCCCAGCAGGCGTCCAGACTGCAGCACCCCTGCAACTTCTTTGTGCAATAAGCACAAAGTTCCCTAAGTTCTCTCAGGCACCTTAAACAGCACATCTAAAATCCTCTGGGATGAATCCCAGCCCCGAAGGATGCAACCAGAGTTCCTGGGGGGTGGAGGCTGACCCAGCACAAGGGGCTGCTCGTGTCTCCCACTCCACTCACACACAGCAGGAGAAAAGCTCAGCCATCACCAACACATTTTACATTAATTTGAACTGTTCTTGGAATGCTGCCCTGTGATAAATATGCCACAGCACAATGGAAGAGCCAGGGAAAATCCAAGAGAATGTGCAGGAGAGCTCATGGTGTGCCACCATGCCCGAGCAGCATCCCCACAGCACTCTGCTGCTCAGCACACCTGACTTCCAGCCCCATCTGTCCCTGGACACACCACACAGAGATTACAATCTTTATTTTCAAAGGCCCTGTGCTTCAATCTTCAGATCAGGCGTTATTGTTTGAATTCTTTGAGAGCTAGATATTCTGATATATTTTCCTGGGGAATAAAAAAAAAAAGCAAAAGAGAAACGATGTCTTTAGAAGGTGAGATCT
Source organism: Cyanistes caeruleus (assembly GCF_971803275.1). NCBI lineage: Eukaryota > Metazoa > Chordata > Aves > Passeriformes > Paridae > Cyanistes > Cyanistes caeruleus. The sequence goes on from NC_141715.1 coordinate 17,816,459, forward strand.
CCTGCTACATGTTTTGCCTTATTGGCCCATTTAACCTAAACCTTCCTGAAAACTCCCACTGGAAGAGACTGGAATTCCTCACAAGTCTGGGTGAAAAGGATTACATATATATATATATGTGTTGAAAAGCTATCTACCAGCTAAGAAAACATGAAGTCAGGGAGATATGTGAAGGTGGCAGAAAATATGCCAAATTATCTTTCAGCTATTTCCTGGGAGTGGGAGGACAGGAGCCAGAAAGGCACAGGGAAAGAGAGGAGAAAGAGGGTACCTGAGAAGTGTAAGGTTTTCAAATTCCAATCACAAAATCCTCAGGTCCAGATAAAGAGATAAAGGGGAAAACACAAGAAGGGTGCAGAAGGACTGGATACTTCAAGTCTATCCACTGGTTTGGGTTTTTTTGCAGGTGAAACCCCTGCAAAGGGAGCCACAGGGAGAAGGAACACAGCTGCTTACACTGTCCACAGGCACCTTGCAGTCAGCCAGATACAACAGATTTCCTGGGGACGGGGATCTCAGAGGGGACCAAGATTTTGCTGCTTAGGTTGCACTTGTTTTTCTGAAACAGTCAGGGAAGCACTGCCAGAGTTGTAACCATTTCCAGGGAATGAAGAGGATTCAGTGGCACACTGAGGCTGAGAGCACAGCCCCTGGCATGGAGGGCAGCTCTCCCAGTTTGTCACCCTGCTGCTGTGAACCAGGACATTCCCATCGTTGGCAGAGCACAGATCGCGTCTGATGGGAGAGTAAAATTCACTCTCTGCTGGGACTGAATCTTCTCCCAAGACTCCCAGCACGGACAGCAGCACTTAAATACTTGAAACCTGTTCAAACCCTGCCTACCCCTACCAAAACCACGTGAATCCCTTCCACAACCACAACAGCAGAGAGCATGACCCTGTCTCCACAGCCATGATGTAATGATGAGGGAATAACACCAAAATTAGGTAAAGTCTGGAGGATCTAATGAAGCCTGCTGGCTGTGGCCCAGTGAGGGAGTCGAGGCTGCATCCCTAAGTTTTGTCTGCACACTTGCATAGTCCCACAAACTGAATGGTATTTAATGGTTATAATCCACAGAACCCAACTCCCTTCTCAAATATTCAGGTTCAAATTAGGAGCAACCACCCCAATCAGTGAGGCTTGTGCTCAGGAGGGCAGAGCTCTGACCCCACTGCCCTGAGCTCATCCTGTCTGTCCTGAGCCCAGCATATGCACGTCAAATTATTAAATGGGATGTTCCTGGAGAGGAAGACTAAGAGCAGCTCCAAGGCCCAGGCACCAGATATTTTCTGATTGAAGCCACCGCATTGCACGAACCAGGGAAGTGCTGGGTGTCAGCACAGAGGCTGCTCAGGGAGCAGCTCCCAATCCTGAGCCAAGGTTTGAAAGATGCTCTTACTCTAAATAAGGATTTAAGTGCTGTAGCTTTCACTCAGCCACCACTCTACCTGTCGTACCTGGGGACAAAGACTTTTTGGGGTGTAAAGTTCTCGGGGCATCAGCACATACACCAAGTGCCAAGTCCCCATCACAGGGTGGGAAGGGAAGCAGGATCAAGGGCTCTGAACAAAGGACAGGCTGCAGACTCAACCTGCCACCCGCAGAACAGCCTCGCTAGCTCTCAGGAACCAGACAGGTTAAATATTTGCATGGGAGACATCAGAAGAAAAATCTATAATGCAGCAAAGCCCTCAAAGGCACTTCCACTACAGCAACCTGATCCTGTAAATACTCGCACACAAAGGACTTGGCACACATCGGAAGTCCCTCGAGTGCTGATAAAGCCCCTACACGGCTTCGGGGTCCCGTCCGTGGCAGCGCCCGCAGGGTGGGAGCACAGCCTGGGACAGGCTTTGGGCTCGCTGCCCACCTGCCCCAGGGGATGGAGAACTGCGAGATCCCGGCACCGAGCCCACGGTCCCTCCGGGCTCCCCGCTCCGGGCTCCCCGCTCCGGGCTCCCCGCTCCGGGCTCTCCCCTCCGAGCTCTCCCCTCCGGGCTCTCCCCTCCGGGCTCTCCCCTCCGGGCTCTCCCCTCCGGGCTCCCCGCTCCGGGCTCTCCCCTCCGGGCTCCCCGCTCCGGGCTCCCCGCTCCGGGCTCTCCCCTCCGGGCTCTCCCCTCCGAGCTCCCCGCTCCGGGCTCTCCCCTCCGGGCTCCCCGCTCCGGGCTCCCCGCTCCGAGCTCTCCCCTCCGGGCTCCCCGCTCCGGGCTCCCCGCTCCGGGCTCCCCGCTCCGGGCTCCCCGCTCCGGGCTCTCCCCTCCGGGCTCTCCCCTCCGAGCTCTCCCCTCCGGGCTCCCCGCTCCGGGCTCCCCGCTCCGGGCTCCCCGCTCCGGGGCAGCTGACAGGAGCTGCGGGCTCCGGGCGATGCTCGGGGAGCTCCCAAAGCACCGCCTGGCCCCAGGGAGGCTCCTGTCCCTGATCCAGCATTCTGAGCTGTCCCTTGGTGCTCCTGGCCTTGTCTGCAGCACGCAGCACCAAGACGTGCAGGAGTGTCGGTGCCAGCCCGGGTGGGCAGCTGTGCAGGCTGGACACGCCGTGCTGCGGTTCACCCACAGCGTGCCCAGCCCGCCGTGGCCAGGACAGAAAGTATCACTGCATGCTCTTTAATATCCCTCCCTGCTATTTAATGTCAGCCTCCACTATTTAATATCCCTCTCACATCATTCAATATCACTCTCACACTACTTAATATCACTCTCACACTACTTAATATCACTCCCTAGTCAAGCCTGACACACCATCCCTAGAACCATGAAATCACAGAATGGTTGGGTTGGAAGAGATTTTCAAGATCTGCCAGTCCCACCCCCCTGGGCAGGGACACCTTCCACTAGACCACATTGCTCTAAGCCCTGGCCAGCCTGACCTGGACCATTACAGAGTTCTTAACTGTAGGGATGCCCACCCAAAAAATTTCCCTACCCAAAATTTCCCTTCCCCTTCAGCAGTGGCTAACAAAACACACCCAGGGGACAATGCTGAGCTGGTGTTCCCCAAGCGTCGCAGGGACCACCTCAAGCAGATTCTGCCTCCCTACCCTGTAAAGATGTGTTGTTTATGCTAGAATGGCACTATCAAGGCAAAAAGAAAGTTCTAAAACATGAAAGGCCTCTTCCCCAAACCACCCAGGCTCTATCAAGGTGTTAAGGCTGGGTTGGACTTGATCTTGAAGGTTTCTTCCAACCTAATGATTCTGTGATTCTATAGGATGACAAAGCTTCCAAACATAGTTCCTACAAACTCACTCCAGTCACCACATCTTGGGAGAAGCTTAAATGAAAATGTGCTAATTTGAGGTCCTTTATTAGCCTACTCAATGACAATTGTTTGAGAGTTCAGTGGATACAAGACCAGAATCAGACCAGAATAAATACCAAGGTCTAAGAGATTTTTATCCAACTTAAATAAAACTTTAGTAAATCCCTGAATCTGTAATTCTGTGGAAAACAAACCAAACGAAGAAACACACAGAGAAAACACCCTCCAAGTTCCATATTTCTGGCCCAAGCTGGCACTACCCAGAAGCTGGTCATCCCTTAGCAGTGTGAAAAATTCATGTAAAATATTGTCATTCTAACGTAAAGCCATTTGCACCCTTTGGTACATCTAAGAAAACAGGATTGAGCAGTGGGAAATCAGACTTGACCTCTTGCAGATGTTTTATACATAATTCACCATAAGAGACACTAAAAATATTTTGGCAGTTGCTGCAGGGCTGGTGAATAAGCTTATCTAGAGCAGGTTCAGTAGAAGTGGAGGAGGTCAGGTTCTGTGCTTCAGAAACGCCTGGAGGGGATGGCTGTGAACAAATTGTGCCCTGAACTTTGCCACCTGCACACTTGCCATGACTAAGAAATAAGCCTGGAAAGAGAAACGTTCAGAATGTTAGCACAGAAATTCCTCTATCTCACCAGGGTGTCCTGCTGCCTCCAAGCACAGCTCAAGTGGACAGCATTTCTACAGAGGCAGGAAAACTGCTTGACAAGCTCTGAGTCTGGAATTACTGAAGGATGAGCCTCAAAAAAGTTCAGAAGATCTGTTATGCTTGAAAAAGCACCTAAAATGAAAACTAAAGGGCCAAAGCCTGATGTCTTTGATCATTCTCATTTGAATAAACTCCTATTGACACAGTCAAGCCCAACAGACAACGACCTCAGAAGCTGGCCCCAAGCTCCTCGCTGAAACACATCCAAAGCACTGGAATCTCCTGGGTCTGGAAAGAGTATGAACCTTTCCCGTCCTCACAGAGGGTTAGAATTACTGCAAGAACAAACCCCAATGAAGTTATTTTGACTCTCTTGTTCCCAGTCTCAGCTGGACCCAATAAAAACACTGATGTACACACGAATAATTCAGGAGAGAATGGCCAGCTGGGAACCCTGTGTGCTCTTGTGCCTCTGCAGAGCTGCTCTACTTGTGCCCAGGAGCTCAGGGCAGGGCACAGGGACCCTGCAGCACTGCCCACCTCCCTCAGGGAGCTGCTGGCTGGCTGCTCATCCCAAGGGAGGAAGTAGGAGTGATGTCAGCACCACCATCTCCCCTTTCCAAGGAGTCCCAAACACATAAATCCCTCACACATTGCAACGCAGAGATGGTTCCATGCACTCCAGAAGTCAGCATGTCCAGGCTCCTCTGCTGTGGTTGTGAGTGCTCCAAAACAGGGCTAACTGGGAGGAATGTGTCAAGCAGCTGCAGGGTTGGTTGAATTAAGATTGTCAGACGTGCCTGATACACAAAGATGTTAAGTTCTACCAAGCAGGGCTCTTATTCTGCACCAGTAAAAACTGAAGTAAGGATAATTAATTTAATGGATCAGAATATCAGTGTGTTTGTGCATTTTCTCAAAGGGACTCATTGTAACATTCCCTTCTTCCAGCAAGTGAAAAATATGCTGAAAATAAAGTTGCAGGATGCTCTGGTGTTTTCAGTGGGATTCTCGTGGCTCTGGAACCCAAAGGAGCAGAGGCAGCAGCACAACCTACCAAAAGAAAGTGTTCTGGCACATGGGGAGAATTCCTCTCTATTTTAATGTTTTAAGCAGGATTTGCTCTTAGACATGGTCACAACACAGAGTGTCAAAGATACCTGACTTCTTAGTGCTTGTGCTGCTGAAGCTCCCTTTTGCCAGATGAAAGATAACTTGTTATTCAATGAAGTACAGAAAATCATCACTCTTGGGTCAGAGGATATAATAGAGTGTGACTATTTTGGGGTAAGGGTTAAAAGACGTGGGGGAGGACTGATCTACAGCCCCTGGGGACATCTGGATCCAGCTGCACCCTGAAAAGTGCCTTGGAGAAAATCCTCTGCACCAGCCCTTTTGGAGAGGTTTCTCCCTACAGACACAGCACAGTTCTTACAACTGCTCTCAGGGCAGAAGCAACAGAAATAACACAACAACCACCCAAACTCAGGTATCACATTAACTCTCCCTTCAGCACCTTTGCTTTCACATATTTATTTTTGGAAGCATTCATCACGGGACTTCTCTTAAACTGTTACCCCTAGTCCTCAGCATCTGTAAGACTATATACTTCCCTTTTACTGCATTTTAATTGCATGAGAAGTTTTAAAAGTCTTTTTTTTTTTCCTTCCCTGAAGTCATTTGGGACAAAAGGCATCTGGCATTGGGTATTTAAATAAGACCTGTCAGAACTGTAAAATTAGTTTTACGTTTTAATAAAGGTACTTTAAAAATCTCAAATATAATTCTGCATTCAAACCATAAGTGTTTGGATTAAGAAAAGCAGATCCCATATTAAATCTTAATACAAAAAATAAACCAAGTACAGAACTAAGCCAGTCCTCATCTGTGGCATTATGAAGAGCAGCAAAGAAAAGAAGTAATATCTCCAATAGCTTTTTGGGGGTAGGGAACATTCTGAGTTTAAAGAAGCAGCATTGACAGCAGAAAATCTGTATTATATTATGTTATTTGTTCTTTATATCAGTTTATCTAAAGACCCAGGCCACCTTTAAAGCTCAGACTGAGCCCCACACTTCCATCCAAAATTCTCTACACTCTTTCTGTCCTCACTGGGATGGACCATCCTGCCCTCCTCTCCCCACCCTGAAGGGGTGGCCCCAAGAGCCCACATGGCAAAAGGTGCCTGGAGGTGCTGGGTGCCACGGGCAGGGGACATCTCTGCTCCACAGCCCACACCCATCCAAACTGGGACTGGCAGAGCTCACTTGGCTTGGAGGGCTCTGTGATCAGCTCTGCAGCCAGCACAGAATTCACCCAAGGACCTGCAGACAGACAGACAGAGGACAAACCCAAACCCTCCTTCCCACACTCACCACCCCCTGCCACTGAGCATATTCCTCCTCCCCTCCAGGACACTTTCTGCCTCCTTTTATCTCCCTTCAGCCTTGGAGTGCCCAGGGAATCGCCCAGCCCTAAGCAGACCTGCTGGCCACGTCTGTGTGCCAAGCCTGGATGGCTGCCCCCACTTTTGGCACGGGAGGATGAAGCCACCTTTGAACCCTGCTGAGATGACCAGGTCCCCCCATGCTGGCTGCCACCACCTGAGCCCAGCAAGCACTGCTGAGACACTCCCAGCCAGCACAGAGGAGCCCAAGGACACACCACAGTGGTGGGACAAGAGACAGCCCCTGGCCAACAACACCTTCTCCAAGGGCTTTACAGCCCAGCAAAAAGCCTGACCTGTGCCAGAAGGGAGCCACTTCTCCATCCAGGACCCCAAAGGAGCAAAGGAACCAGCTAACACAGACTAAGGAGCTTCAGCGCAAGTTCCTGGTGGGGAAGTCCCTGACCTTTAGGATCCCTTCCAAACTGAAGTGTTGTGTGCCTGTGGTGTGGCTTTCCAAGAGCTCAGCAGGCCTGGCCCTCCTCCGAGGGCACAGCGTGGCTGAGGGGAGCGGGCAGGGAGGTGTCACAGGTGCAGAACAGCTCGGGGCAGCCCCCAGCCCCAGCCATGCTGTCACCTCCCCGCGCCAGCTGCCCAACCTGGCGCTTCAGCACAGGTCACCTCCGGCGCCAGGAGTTACCGCTCATCCCCCAGCGGGCCGATGAAAAGGAGACAAAAAGCAGGCTGCTGGTGAATGACAGCAGTGGGTGGCCCAGCCCTGCACACAACAGGCACAGCCAAGTGTGTCTGGCACCAGACAAAGCTCGGGCCGGTGGTGTGTGGGGCAGCAGCGCCAGCGCCGCTCTCACGGCGGGGCACCCGGCCATGTCGCCTCACAAACCCGCTCCTCGCTCCCAGCTCTTCCCCAGGGCTGGGTTTGTTCTTTGCTCTGCTGTCTGTTGTGTTGGGACATCAGCAGCTCTGAAAAGAAAGCAGGCCAAACCCCCTCAGATGGTGCATTTAGAGCTTCCCCTTGCGTTCCTGTGGCTTCCTTGCCATTTTCCCGCTGCCCTGGGAAGCGTAGCCGGATTTTGGGGTGGCAGCCTGACCCCTGGGCCCCACATCAAGTGCTGCTAACGCTTTTTGCATTTGTGCTCGGGGCAGGAAATCTCAGCTTCCACTGCCAAGGGGTTAATTATAATTTATATAGCAAGATCTCAGGCTACGGGAATTGTTTTCTCCAGCTAATTAAGAGGCGCAATTACCTTTGAGAATCAAAGGGATACTGGTACCCAGCTCTGAGAAGCAGACTACAGGCATTTAAGACACAAGGACACCTTTGCTTTTCTACATGTTCTTCATTTATGATGTAGATCATTAGCAAGAAATTGTCATGCTTTTGATCCATCACCACAATGTCCTGCTGACCCCCCACTGGAAGCCACTGAACAGGGCACCACAGAGCATTGCTGCTTTCCCTGTGACTACCTGTCCTTCCAGCAACATGCTCAGCTGGCCCATCACCTGCTGCTCAGGGCTCTGGCAAAACCTCCTGCTTACTAATTAACAAAGCCTCATGATGACCTTGAGGTGGGCAATGCCTAACAGCCCAGTCTGTGCTCAGACCACAGGCTCAGGATTACTCTCTCCCAAAGCAAGCAGCGCATTGATGAATGTCATATTAACTTGACAATAATGATTGTATTTATTTGTAAATATTATTATCAGTAATAATTATAAATGGATACCGTAATTATAATATTATATTAATTTAGTGATAAATATTCCTACACTGTCCCATGGCAGCCACTCTGCACTCCCTGTCCTACCCAGTGGTGCAGTGCAAACAGGAGGACACCACTTGAAAATCCACCCCCTCCCACAAGCTCTTCCCATCAGCTCCTTGCCTCCGTGTTTGTGCTGGGGCTTAACAGCTCCAGCTCTCTGTTCTCACCACTCCCGGAGGTGACCGCTGAGCCATTTGCAAGGGGTTAATGGAACTGAATATTCAGACGTGGGGAGGGGGACGTTTGGGCTAAAGGTAGCATTGAAAGGTTTGGTGATCCCTCAAAGTCCTGCTCTGGGGACTCGGCAGAGATTCACATGCAGGGCTGCAGCCTCAGCCCAGCTTGGCACAGACTGTGCAAACTGACCCTCAGCCATTCCCCGCTCTTAGGGACACACGGGGCCATCGCTCTCTGGGAATTGAGTGTCGGAGTTCGAAACTGTGTGTGCAGCTGGCAGCAGCCCACACAGGCTGCAGGGCTCACACCCCCGGGGCAGCAGCAGCAGCAGAGCTGAGGCTGGCAGAGGCAGGGGGACAAGCTGCCCCTGAAGAGAGGATTCCAAGAGGCTCTGTCTGTGCGGGTTAGAAAGGAAACTCGCGCTGGCAAAGCCGGCAGGGTGGCTCAGCAGCTGGTACCCAACATCAGCAGCTCTCCCATGACCTGGTTATGCTGTGGCAGCTTTCTCAGGCTGCCCTTTGATGTGCTGGCTGTGCTGAACCTGTGCCCATGCAGAAACACACTCCCCAAAACCACACCACATGAGGCACTTTGTTAAACGAGGAGGAGATAACACAGTTGGCACCTCGGCATGGAGAGATGGGACTGGCACTGCTCATCTCACAGAGAGCTCCAAGAAGCTCCTTTAGACCTGACAACCACCCTATCCCACAGGTATTGCCATCCCTGGAAGCCATCCTTTGTTAGCTAGCTGCCAGAGAAAGTCACATCAGTTGTCATGAGCCACTTTATAAAACTACATCTAAAAAACTACACAGACCTGTACCAAGGAGAGCATTTCCAGTACAACCGAGTCCCCAGACAGAATAATCTGTTTCTCTTCAGGAGACTAAGCAAAAATCAGGAAGGCTTTCCTCTGCAAAGGTTGAGAATAATCAGGGTAGAAGAGAGGATGGCAGTTTTTAGAGCATTTATTACTCTACACAAGAAGGCATCTTGCTTCTTGCTGGTGCAGGCAAGAGGTTGGCAAAGGACCTGGCTCAGCCCTGGAAAAAGCAAAAGAGGGATTACAAAACTATGCCTGTAGTCTCAGCTTAAGCCACAAACCTGCACAGCATTCAATGAGAAAGATTGTAAAAGCTTCATCAGCAACACGACCAAGCTACATAGGAAAGAAAAAGAAAGGAAGGGCAGATCCAGAAGGAAATAAATTTACTCCAGCATCACCTTTCCTTACAGCTTGCTATTTATTGAAGAAGCAGCAAAAGCTTCAGTGCACTTCAGGATACAAACGCTGACATGGAAATTCAGAGCCCTGAACCACTTCCAACAGGGAAAATATACTGACCGCAGTCTCTTTGGAGGTCAAACAAAATCAATAGCCATTCTCTCCAGTCTGTCTCTAAACTAAGCTTCTTTCAAAGACATCCAGAGAAAATGGATCATCTTTTGTTGTTGTGTGTGGTTTTGGGTCGGGCTTTTTTTTTGTTTTGCTTTTTTTTAAGTGGCCAAACATTCATAGAAGCATAAGAACTCCTTCCTCCCTAAGCATACTGAAAGGATTGTATAGAAGTCAACACTGCCCATCAGTTTTACTACACAATAGATGAGTTATCCACTTCTTGGGGAGGAAACCAAGCTGGAAGCTGCTTAGTGCTCGGCAAGAGGAAAAAATAAATCAATGCGCTTGCTTGATTGGGGTACGTTTAAAGCTGGTTGTCAATTAGTTCAACACAGTTTGCTGTTAGAGAGCACAACAATTTAGCCCCAGGAGCTGAAGTTTGCTGCATTTCCTCAGATTCCTCCTGCTGAGAGACAGATATTGGCTGCAGCCAGGTCAGGAATAGAGGAGAAGAGGCGAGGCTGAAGTCACAGCCCGAGAGTGAGAGCCTGACATGGGATACAGCCAGTGGTGAGGGCTTCCTTCTGTTCTGAGCACACAGCACACCAGACTTGTGTCCAGAGAGAAGCAGAGGCAACAGCTGGTTCTCACCCTGGTGCCCAGCGTGTCTCTCCCCTCCCCAGCACACACCTTCCGAGATAAACTGCGGCTCACACACCCTTGTGCAGATGGCATCATCCTCCCACACAAGTGGGTCACCCCAAGCTGAGCAAAAGGGCAGAAGGACCAAAGGGGGACAACAAAAAGCTTTGCCAATCTCCAATTTTTTAAGCAATACAGATTCTTTAAAATCTCAATACAAAATTCACAAATGGGGACAAACCACAAAAGTCACTTCCCGAGGTCCCACTGAATGCATCCAAAGGAAAATCACTGCCTTTAGAGCAAGGGATCACCAATGGCTTTACCTGCCAGTTGTGTTCTGACAATCAGTGTTGGAAGACACTCTCCAAAGCAGTAATTCAGGCTGAGAAGGCTCTCAAAGAGGTGACCCAGCTCAACCCTCTGCTTTGGGCAGGACCACGAGGGCTAGGGACCATCACTGCCATCTGTGCTCCACCTACCCTGCAACAGGTCACGCTCCGAGCCAGTGCCATCCTGATCTGAGCACACCTGAGGGTGGCATTGCTGTGTCACCAGCGTGGCTGGAGAGGGACAGACACTGGGTGCTGTCAGCAGGACTGAGCACTGGCCCCAGCAGAGTGAGCTGCCCCCAGCCATGCCCGTGAGGCTCCGGTGCCCTGGCAGGCACAGGCAGTCAGGTTTGCCAGCAGCACCCTCCCACACTGCTGGCACAGCCACACTTTGTCTCCACCTGCTCTTCCAAGCACAGCACACCCTGACTCCCATCACAGGAAGGAAGCTGTGTTCCCCCACCGCTGGAACTTCATTTCTGGGCCAGCACATTCACCATTGCACCATGAGACCCTTCACCCTGTGCCCACACGGGTCTGGTGGTGCTGGGACATCCTGGGGAGGCTCAGAACTGGCTCCAGCAATGGTGACCATCAAAAGTCCACCCCAGCTCCAGCAGCCGCAGGAACAGGGGAGGCTGAGAGCTAGAAACAAAAGTGCTGTTTCTTTGTAATGCTTTTTATCTCCCCTCCTCCAGCCCCCCTCAGGTGGGACAATTTACCGGTGACTATAAAGCTCTTACATGTGCTTGTTAGCACCCCCAAATTAGTAGGTGTAAAGTCAATATCCTTTTGCCTATTTACCCCTAATGAGTCACCAGTCAGAAACTTCACTTGAAAAAAACGGTTACAAATGCAGATGCCGAAGCAAATGAAATAAAGGCGAGAATCACAAACGTTGCACAAAGGCAAGGGGCTGGGCACACCACACAGCACCAGGCCATTGTCACCGGCTCAAACCTAACAGCTTTGATTTGCCTCCCACCGGCTAAAATGGTTTGAAATGCAAGGTCTGAACAAAGGTGCAAGACACAGGAGGAATGGGAGGCACTGCTGGGCACTTAATCTCCTTTCAGTCTCACACAGGAGCTCCAGGAATGGCTCTGTTGAAGTCGGTGGAGTTTCAGGAGCGTAGGAAAAAGGATAATCAAGCCTTGGCTCTAACAGAGATCCAACCCTGTGATCCCTCCATGCAACCAGCAGAAACCTTATTGGGGATTTATGCTGAAATTACCCTTAGGCACGTTCCTTCGGCACTGGAACCTGGGCTTCCATCACTGATCCCAACAGGACAAGACCAGCTTTTGGGAGCTGCGGTGTTCACCTTCTAACTCAGCCCAAAGTGGAATTTGAAACCGGGAGCCCAAAGCATTCCCCAGTCTTGCTCCAGCACTCACCCCTGCAAACTGTGAGCCTTGCAGCTGTTCCTGGCCAAGCACTGGGGACACCTGGACAATATTTTTTAGGTTTATCTGGTGCTTACATGCCATCCCATTCCTGGCCCTTCCCTGCTGCTTTTCTACTCTAAGGTCCTCACAGCCTCCGGAGGCTGTGGGCGACATCCCCTGATGCTACAGCTCCCCTCTCACATTCCAACAGCCATTTCCTTTCCTGCTGTCCTCCCAAAAGCACTTGAGAACATCGGGTGTAAACCAAAGCCCACCAGCTTGAAGCCAGGACCCCAAGCATGTCACCCACGGTGTGTCAAAGGCTCAGAGCAGCAGCGAGCCGCTCGGGAGCGGCGTGCACTCCTCTGTCCCACCAGCCCGGCGTTAGGACAAGGCCAGAGCAGCTGGGCAGCAGAGGAGAGCAAGGGCTCCTCTCCAGAGTGCTACCTGGGCCAGCCCCTCCAGCCAGCACAGCTGCCGTGGAACACCCAGAGCTCCTCACAGCTGAGAGAGGCAGGGTCACGGCGCATGGCTGGGGCTTGTTCCTGCTGCTTTGGGAAGAAAGGTGACTTTTTTTGGCAGCTGTGAATGCAGAAGAGAAGACCTTGGCAGACGTTTCAGCTCACAGAGACAAGGCCAAAAAAAAATCTGAGCACAACCCAGTCATGCTCCAAGCTCCACCACTCCAGGCAGCATCAGCAAAGGACAGACACATCCCCAAGGCAGCTACAAGTCGGGGACACAAAGCTCAGGGTATATTGAGAAGGTCTCAGCTTCTACGTCACCATGAAAGCACAAACTGTCTATTATGGACATGCAGAAAATACTGAAAGTTCTTCAGGGACCAAAGTGGGCACTATTTGTTGCTGGCACAGCTCATTAAAAGGGATGTTCGCAGAGTGCAGCCATGTGCCCATCTCCCTTGAACCCCAATAGCCCCACTGGAAGAAAGGTAGGTGTTCTTTCTTTTTTACTGGGACTTCTCACTGCCTTTGCATCCAGCTTGCCTTCCACTTCTTGTGAGCACTGGGACCGCAGACACTCCACACGTGTTCTCCTCTGCATCTGACTGGCAAGCAGTCTGGAAAATGCCAGTATTGGAACGGCCTGGATCCAGTGGTTTCTGAGTGCTGATCGGACACTATTTCGTTCAAGCCACAGGTAGTCATTTTTGGGGGGTATTTTCAGCTCCTTTTTTGGATTCTTCCAGCTTTCCAAGCATCATGCAGTTTCTCCTCTTCACAACTTTGCTATTTTTCACCTTTCTGCCGAGCCTGGGGCTTGGTGCAGTTCTGTAGGGCCTGGGCCCTGTTCTTGCAGTGGTACTGGCATTGTTCATGTTTGCTGTGCTCCACCTTGCAGCTGCGGAAATTCCTGACTATCTGGTTTTTCAAAGAGCTGAGGTGAAATGCGAGCAACTGAAATTGTATTTTTTTTATAAATTTAACATCTTTCTTGAGGAAACCCCAACCTGAAAACAAGAGCGGTCTCACAGCATCTCAAAGCACCAAATAATTACTTCTAACCAGGCCACCCGTGTTGTCTCCATTAGCACAGCCTCCTCAGCCTCTCTCCGCCTGCAGAGTTTCATCCTGCTGGCACACCGTGAGGTGAGGCCGTTCTGGGCTGAGGGGCGGACACGTGAGGACACCGAGATGGTGACATTCATGTCACCTCATTATACCTGAGGAACAAAGTTCCTTCTGTGTCCAGTGTCTGGAGGGTCCAGCCCCAGAGTCCCACCAGCCCAGCTCAGCCAAGTGGAGCAGGAGATGCTCCAGGTGAGTGGGGTGGCCAATGCCAACACTCCCAGGAGTCTCCAGGAATCTGACCTTAGGAATCTCAAACAACAGCTGAGTGAGGCTCCATGGCACCTTCAAGGAGAAGTGTCATCTTCGCATCAGGTTTTGTGTTTCCCATCCTGTCTTTTGTTAGGCAGCTAATAGGGTTATTGACGTTTCTCATTTCTTCCAAATGTTTCTTGTGAAGGAAGAAATTGCTTTGGCCACTTGGTATCATGTATGGGAATGTTCACCCAAAGCAAAATGTACAAGAGCAGTTGTTGACAATGTTTTCCTTCCTTCCTCTCCAAAGTAAAAGCAATTAAAAACCCTTTTGGAAATGCAGACTAGCCTATTTGTAGAGTACTTTTAATTGCACCCCAAGAACCAACTTGAATTAATCACTGACTGTCCAAATGCTTAAACATGGGAAAACCTCAGAGAGCACAAAACAAGGTTTGGTAACAGACACCAACCTAAAACAACTGCAATAAACCTAAAGGAACTGTCAGCATTTGTGCATAAAATCACTCCTGGCCTAGAAATATATTTAAAATTATGCAAATTTCTTCCAGAACTTCATCACAGAATAGTTTGGGTTGGAAGGGAACCTAAAGATCACCTCCCAGTGTCCCCTCAGCAGTTCCCAGTACAGATTTCAGACAGAAGCGATCACTATACTGACACAGAGCCATGGAGGAGAAAGGAAAGCCCTAAGTTTGTTTCTGTGTTATTTCACCAGAGCCAGGGAAGAACGTTTAACAAAGCAGCTGCTTGACCTTCATGAGAAAGCACCATAAACAGCAAGGCAGGAGCAGATAACATCATATTGACCTCTCTTCAGGGGCTGGCATTCACATTTTCATAAAGTGTCTAAGAAGATAAATCACTATACTAATAATATTTGTATTGATTATCTAAACTGAAGCAGCAATCGACTCCATTGTCTCACTTCCTCTTAAATTGCTCACAGATGGGATCCTATTTCCTATTCTGCATTTCTAATGGGAACACTTAAATCACAGTGCAGAATTATATACACACACACAAACTGTTAACAAAAACCCTTTTATGACTTGCATGAAAATAAAGATTTTTCACTTTGTAGATCACTTTCCACTCCACAGAGAAATTAACAATGACAAAGTATCTGCAGATCTCTAAATTACCTCTCCTCGCTATATCTGGGTCCCTAATATTTGCTGACAGACAGGCCTATGCTTTCCAAACCCAGTGCTTGGGGACTTGAAGTTTGGACACAGAGTTAAAAGGAGATTCTCTTTTTTCCCCATGAAAGCCAAGGTTCTTTAAGCTATCTCAAGATCCAGGAGTAGGGAAATCCAAAATCAGTGTGGTGTCAGAGGGAAAATAAATGAAAGGTTTTGCTGTTAGTGCAGGTACAAAACAAGGATTGCTGCAGAGAGACTGAGCTTCAGGTCTGATGCTGGTTGCAGCAGTAGCTCAGGAGAGCAGCTATTAAAATCAAAAGTAAAGGAAACTGGCAACAAATTCATTGTTCGAAATAGGTTTGTCATGAATTGGAAAGGCTTGGATTTTTTTAAACTTCTCACCCTGCCTAAGCAAGGCTTTTCCCCACCCTGGCACAGGCACAGGATATGGCAGAATAAAAACTGAAAATGTCTTCAATGTACAGATGGTTTGTATAAGACGCTTACAGAGTGTTTTAAATGGAACATTTCAGAGACACCAGGAAGGTGAGGGCAGCCAAGAGCCCTTGGTGCCCAGAGCAAGCTGGGAGGCCCTGTTCCTGCCCGAGCCCCAGCCTCAACTCTGTCCTCAGCCCCAGCTCCATCCCAGCTCCATCCCCAGCTCCATCCTCAGCCCCAGCTTCATCCCCAGCTCCATCCCAGCTCCATCCCCAGCTCCATGCCCAGCTCCATCCTCAGCCCCAGCTCTGCCTCACACATGGCCAGCAAAGCCTGGAGCTGCCTGAAGCTTCGGCTCATTCCCTCATCTGTGCTCAAGGAACAGTTTCCCCACAGCCCCGCTGCAGAGGAAAAGGGGAGATGCTCTAAGGAACAAAACCTAAGGCAGCTCTCAGGGATTGTTGGCAAGCAGGGAAGAGCCCAGAGCCACAGCACAGCAGCTGCGGGGCAAAGGCTGCTCCAGCTCAGGACCCATATGACTGTACAGCTGCCATGGTGAATGATCATCCCCTGCGCTGAGGTCAGCTCTGCCCCCGGGCTAAGTAAATGAAAATAAATGGTTTAGGAGATAAAAGGTCTTTTAAAAAATTTATTTGTCTTGTCGTGATGTCAAAACTGTAATGGGAAGAGACTGGAGGCAGCGATATGTCGGTTAAATGGGAAACAGCCATCCTGATGGGTCAGCACAATAAATTACAAAACAGATCCCAGCTCATGCAGGATTTGGGGTAGAGCTATACCGACAGACAAACCCTTGCACGCACCTGTTCCTGGCAAGAATAGCGGCTTAGAAAAACACGTGGAAAAATTGTGGAAATACAGCGATCTTTCACAAATCCAAATTGCTGTTTGGACTACATCTCTTATCTTTCTTGCAGATAAACTGAGTCTTCCAGCCACAATGAGTTTTGCTTTTTACTCCTGCTCTTCCCAGGAGAGGGAGCAAAATTGATTTAAACTATTCCAGGAAGGGGAAGGGTTAATCAGATTTCCCAAGGCAGCTTGTGTTAAGGTGCCAGAAACACTGAGGGGAAAGAATGACTTGCTAAAGATGGGACAATGGCACTGGTATTTTGCATTTGTTTCCAGGCTTTCAGATAGAACAAATGGGAGTCATTAGTGAAATGAGTTTAGGGAGTTCTAAATTAGCTGTCAGGCTGCCAAGCCCCAAGAAGTGCTATGTCAGCCATTAATTCTGGAGAGCACCGGATTACCAAAACCCAGGAAGGAATCCTGCAAAATTCAGAGTCAATTAAAGGAGGCTATTTTGCTATAATAGTATTTTCCACATGTATTACACCTCCTCATGGAACAGAGCCCATTTCTACCACAAATGAAATCTCTGTCAGGATGGAGCGTGGCTGATGTCTAGACAGCTGCAATCCCTTCCCTTCCCTTCCCTTCCCTTCCCTTCCCTTCCCTTCCCTTCCCTTCCCTTCCCTTCCCTTCCCTTCCCTTCCCTTCCCTTCCCTTCCCTTCCCTTCCCTTCCCTTCCCTTCCCTTCCCTTCCCTTCCCTTCCCTTCCCTTCCCTTCCCTTCCCTTCCCTTCCCTTCCCTTCCCTTCCCTCCCCTCCCCTCCCCTCCCCTCCCCTCCCCTCCCCTCCCCTCCCCTCCCCTCCCCTCCCCTCCCCTCCCCTCCCCTCCCCTCCCCTCCCCTCTCCTCCCCTCCCCTCCCCTCCCCTCCCCTCCCGCAGGGGTTCTGGACCCGGGGGAGCCTCTGGGGGCTGCTCCTGCCCGGTACCGGGGTGCTGCTGTCCCCCCTGTGCCCTCCCCAGCTGAAGGCTCCGCGCTGCGGACCAGAGGGCTGAGCAGTGGGAGGTTTATGAAGCGCAGGGTTTCTGAGCAGTGGCAGGTTTATCATCCACAGGGTTTCTGAGCAGTGGCAGGTTTATCAGGTTTATCATCCGCAGGGTTTCTGAGCTCCCGAGGGGCTGTGGCGGCTCGGTGGAGCGGGCCCGGGGACAGAACAGAGCCCGGAACGCTCCGGAGAGCAGCAGAGCGCTCTCCCAGCTCGGCACTCGTGCCTATCACTGCTCCGTGCCCCGCAGGACAGCAGGAGCTGGGGACAAATTAAACCAAAACCCCCATGGCTGTGAAATACAAATGAGGCAAAAATGCCTTCACCCAACCAAGAGAGCTCTGTCTGCCCAACTGCGCCGGATACACAGTTCGTGAGCAAACAGGATAGAATGTCTTCTGCCTTTTGTGAAATGAAAATAAATGAAAGGATCTAAGGTTTCAGGTCACTGATCCCTCTCTTCCCTATCTGTACCATTTATCGGAGGTAGAAAATAAAGGTTCCAGGTCCTTTTCTTTTTTTCTTTTTTCTTTTTTTTTGTCAGCACTTTAATGGTTGTTTTTTCTCCTTCACCCTTTCATTTTCTGAATGAAAGGACCACTTAGGAACCCGTAAAGTAATAATAAGATTATAATAGGAATATTGTTTTTCTGGGCCAGTGCAAATTCCTTCTGGATAGGTTGAAAAGATTAAAGTAAAACTGCAATTTGCAAATAGATCAGTCCTTTAATTAGTTTATAGTCTGTTAAGAGATAATATTTTTCTCACATAGATCATCTGTTATCTAAAGATCTCAGAGCACTTTAGGAACATCAATTAAGCCTTTAAAAAAAAACAACCTTGGGAGATAGGTAAGTGTATTTAGATTAATTAGTGTTGCTGTAAGCAGCGGGCATTATTATTAGATTTAATTTAGTCCAATAATTGACTTATCTGTTAATGGATTCTAATTCATCTGAGAAGGGATCAAATCCATCTGATTAGAAGGATTACATCGACTCAATTAATTCTATTAACTGATTTAATTTGCCATTTAATAATCTGACACACTGGGCCAGGTCTTGGCCCCAAAGAATGCATAAACCAAAAATTACACACCGGAATGACGGCAGCAGAATCCTGCATTGCAGAGCGTGGCATTTGCACACCTGAGCAAAAGAGTCCAGGGGCATTTCTCTGGCCGGATCCCCAGCCCTGCAGCATCATCCCTCCCCCGGGCAGGGCTGGCTGCTCATTCTGCTGTACCTGCGGGGGCTGCTTGGAAAGCGGCCATTCCCTGCCCCAGATCTGCCACCTCCCCTCTCTTCTGGGTTTTCTCTGTGCCAAGAGGTGAGAAGTTTTACAGAAGTCAATAAACCTTGCAATAAAAGTAAATTCCCTTCAAAGGCAGGACAACCCTCCCATTTGGAAGTTGGATATGTGAAAAAATAAAAATAAAAATCTGGACACTGTTGTGGGTGTAAGGGAAGACGGGAAAGAGGCGCTAAAACGCTATTTGCTCTGCTATCCTTGCAATGAGCTGGTGCTAATGGGGTGGTGATGAGCACCAGGGACCTTCCTCCCGACAGAGCTTCCCACCCGAACCCCGACCGGCCCTTGCCTGATGTCACCTTCTGCCCTGGGCTGTTGAGAGAATTCACGGCTGGAGCCATCTCACGGGCACCTTTCCCCACGTCTCTTGCCTTTGGTCAGGCATTTCTCAGACGTGCTTGTCCTCCCCCAGCCCTCCCCAAGCCGCAGCCTTTAGGCAGCGAGCCGCACGGGCCGGGGCAGGCAGGGAACGGCCGGGGAAGGGCAGGGAACGGCCGGGGCAGGGCAGGGAACGGCCGGGGCAGGGCAGGGAACGGCCGGGGAAGGGCAGGGAACGGCCGGGGCAGGCAGGGAACGGCCGGGGAAGGGCAGGGAACGGCCGGGGCAGGGCAGGGAACGGCTGGGGAAGGGCAGGGAACGGCTGGGGAAGGGCAGGGGACACTCGGCCATCTGCTGCCCGGGAGGAGAGGTGTACTGCTCCAGACGCACAGCCGACCGGCAAGACGGAGATGTGGATCAAAAGTTCGCAACTGTTGAGATCCCCAGACCCGGTTTAAGCCTCTCTCTGGTCTTGATCAAAGGTTACTCCATAATAATGCCTCAGGGGGAGGGGTTCCCGGCACATAATGAGCCTTGTGTCATTGCCTTTGTGTCCAGGTTGGGCTGGAACACAGATGGTTCTCACTCCAGTAACTCCGACGTCTCTCCCCACTCCGTTATCCCAGACAGGAGCTTTGCGTGGTCCCATCCCGGCCCGCCGAGTCCCACCTCACTGTCTCCCCGATTATCATGCTCCCAGTGCTCCGTGCCAAGCAGGACCGGAGCCCATTTCCATAACCTTTCACTGCGCTGGGGGCCAGAAGGCTCCGCAGCCTCGGCGCGTTTGCTGAGGAGGCTCCGGGGCCGAGCGGGTCTGGGGGTGCAGGCAGAAAAACCGAGCACTCCGGCAGCCGGGAGAGGGATTTGGAGGCAGGCACGGATGCAGGAGCAGGGTTTGGAGGCAGGCAGGGATGGAGGAGCAGGGTTTGGAGGCAGGCAGGGATGGAGGAGCAGGGTTTGGAGGCAGGCAGGGATGGAGGAGCAGGGTTTGGAGGCAGGCAGGGATGGAGGAGCAGGATTTGGAGGCAGGCAGGGATGAGGAGCAGGGTTTGGAGGCAGGCAGGGATGGAGGAGCAGGATTTGGAGGCAGGCAGGGATGGAGGAGCAGGATTTGGAGGCAGGCAGGGATGCAGGAGGTCTGGTCCAGGAATCTCGGGCTCTGCCATGGCAGCACCGCTCTCGGCCAGGAGCTCGCTCCCGCACGCGGGTTTGTTGTTCAGACACGATTGCATATGTATGAAGGGGACAAGATGGGCTTTGACACATAAATTAGCACTTGTCAGCTGCTCCCGGGAACGTTTCCCTGCTGCACCCACTGTAAATGCCGCCTTCTTTCACCGGGAGGAAAACTCCATCACGGCACCTGACAGCCTCCGCGGGCAGGAGCCGTCCCCGGGCGGCGGCAGCGCCCAGAGACTCGTCTCCATATCAGAGCTCAGGAGCACGAATGCCATAAAATGACACAATAATTAGCAGCCAAGCGGCACTTTTCACTCCTGTAATATCTGGGAATTTGGGAATGACAAGGGACAAGGCTGATGAGACCTCAGGGCAGGGCTCTTTCTGAGAGAACGGCTGACCCCACACAATGCCTTGGGGTCACTTCCTACCTGCCAGGTGCTCGCTGGCTGTCGCTTCCCGTGGCACAGCTCATGCTGCTCCTGCACCCGCACCGGCAGTGGCAGCAGCTGCCCTCAGCATGTGCCTCATCTGTCCTGGAGCTTCCTGAGGGAACAACCGCTCCCAGATGCTGAGCTGCCCTCCTCGGAGCTCAGCTCCACCTCAGCAGTGCTGCACCAGACAATCCCATGTGCTGGCCAAGCCAGCAAACTCTCACACACACACCTCTGCAGCAGCACGGGAATGTGCATCCCAAACACCAACAGGACCAGTGCTCTCAACAGCCCTAAAACCCTCCCGACAGCCAACGAGAGAAAAAGCATCTCAGCAGAAACCATCTCCAAATGAATCAGAATTACAGTATTTTGCATAGCCCAGCCTCCAGCAGCATTTCCAGCATGTTGCTTGTGTGAAAATCTCAAGAATCGTTGGATGCACTGCTAGCATAGGGTAAGCATTGTTTTTCCTGCAAGATCCACACACTCAGAGACTCAGCTTGAGCTCCAAGGTACTCTCAAAGCTCTCAAAGTCTACTTTCAGTTCAAACCAAACATCCCACTACCTGAGAAGATGGGAGTGCTTCATTCAAACACTGGATTCACTCAACCACAGGCCCAAGAGTTCATGGGGAAAGGGCTTCCCCAACCACCAATTTAGGTGTCATTTATGAATTGCAGAAAACACACAGTGAGCTCATGGCTTAGGCAGAAAGACATTCTTCTCTCCAACCATACACTAATAAACAGGGGCATGGCAGTACCATGGGAACTGCCTGCAGCTCAGAGGCAGTGGCAGCAAACCAAATCTCATGTTCTTTACCTGGAAAGAGCTTTTTCCTCTTATTTTGGTTTTTATTGCTCTTATTATTTTTCTCCCAAGATATTCTTAGCACAACACCCTGGATTAAAGCCTTTGACCTGAAGTCTGGGGGATTCCAGTAAATATTCTTACCATATTTATCTCCGTCTTCTCCTTTGGCACTGATCCTCCTGCCAAGCACTTGGATGTGTTTCCCGCTTGTCCTGCTGTAGAGCTGGTAGAGCCGAAGCTGCTTCCTGCTCACGTCGTCCCTCGCCCGCGTCTGGTTCTCCACGTGTATCCGAAAATCCACATTCTCTTCAGCAGCAAACATCTGGGACAGGTGGGGAGAGAACAGAACAGAACAGACTGTGAGCACAGCAAGGCTTGGGGGCAGAGGGGCTGCACATCAGTCTGCCAAGGGCACTGGGGGCTCAGGTTGGGCTGCCCTTCACTTGGCAGCAGTGTCAGGCACTCTGTAATGCCCCCCAGAGCTGACTCTCCTCAGTAAACAAACCTGGGGGGTTACAATCAAACTGGGCATTTTTGAAAAACTTCTGCTTGTCCTTGCTTTGATTTAATCCTCCTGGTCAGCCCCACTGACCATAAATCAGGCTCTCCACTGCATATGCACAGCCTCTACCAGGTCACACAGGCGCAGACTGGAGAGCGGGGACAGCCAGCCCCTTCTCAGAGATCTGGTGCAGCAGCAGTGCACTGATTCTCTGGGTCAACTGCAGGGAGAAGTCAAGGGAAAAAACTCTTTGTGCTGCCCTTAGCAGGCTGGACTTGAACTTCACATAAAACCCACTACAACAGAAGTGTCATTTGTCCATTCTACAGCTCTGCTCTGGAGTGAAGCCATGATGTGGTCACCATCCATGGATGTGCTTCTGTCCACCTTGACAGGGCCATGGGACAGCTCCCTTGGGGAGAGATCACGAGGAGTGGTGAGAGTCAAACCAGCTTTTCCACCAGTGGCTGTGGTCAGCAGGGCTCTGACAGCCTCAGCCACCTCATCTGTTTGTTCTGGCCAAGGGACTAAATTAACATGAGTTCACCACGGCTTCAAACATTACCATGAACTTTTTGTTTCATTTCCTATTTTAAGTATTCCCAAGAAATATCAAAACAGGAGTCCCACTATTCCTTCCAAAGAGTTGACCTGGCTTGCCCAAGGTCAGAGGACCTGATAACACCAATGCTCTCAAGGTGCCCTCCCAAGCGGGACACAACAGCGTGCATCCAAAAAGCTCTTCACACCCTAACAGCAAAGCCCAAAAATTGCTCCACAATCTGTCCATCTGTGACCTGTGGAGCATTTGCACCACAGCATCCACACTGTCCACTCCAAACTCACAGATGGGCAACATTTTGGTGGCAGACTCCCTTTACAGGACAATAAAGGACTTAGAAACATGGCCTGAAGAAAAAGTGTTCTGATGTAGCAGTGTGGGGAGGGAACTGGCAATGAAAATGAGAAAAGGTCAATAAATCCTTGTTCAGATCCACCCCAGACTGATACATATACAGAAAGTGGCCACAACACACCAAAGAGCCCCACTTCAGCCTCCTGCACACCATCTCATACCAGCAAATACTGTGAAGCCTGAAAGTCCAAATCTCAACAGAACTCTGCAGCATTCCCAATTATCTAGGGATAACCTAGATATCTAGGTTATATTATCTAGGGGACACCCAGGCCTGCAGCAGGAAGAAAACCTCAGGCAGGCAGTGCTGCTGAGCACCAGACCTCCAGAAAGCACCGTGAGCCAAAGCCCAGGCTCAACAGCCATGAGGTTCCCAGCGATGCTGCGGGATTGCCTTCGGTGCTGTTCCCAAAATCTGGATTTTGGTATTTGACATTTTGAGAAGAGGGTGATTTAGCTCTGATTTTGCTGTCAGAAGCCCGTAGGGAGCTGAAGGCACAGGCTGGGCAAGGGAGGCTCAGGGCAGTGCTGGGACATTCACAGCAGTGTCAGAGGACAGGGACAGGGCTCACAGTGTTTCCCACTGTCAGAAAACAGCGCAGCCAGGAGCTGTGACTCAGCACTGGGGATGTGGCAGGAGGAGCACCCCTGGGCAGAGGGCATGGCAGGGTGGCCTCAGCAGGATGCTAGCAGAGCTCTGCCTAGCACAGAGCTGGGCTCTGCTTGCCCTGCACTCCCCAGGCACCACAGCTACACCTGAGCACAGCACACAGGGCTTGGCTTTTGACAGAAATAATATTAATTTCTTTTTCTCCTTTCTGTGTCTTTTCTTGCTTTCTTTTCAAATGTCATAGTTGCAAAGGATGCTAAACTACCAAACCCAGAGATGTTCCAGTCATGCTGACAGTCTGCCTTGTGCCCCAAGGCAAGGCTATTTGCAGCTAAAATTCTGGCTCCATCATTCTAAGATTTAAAACAGATTTTAAGTCAAGATGACGTCGTTACATTGCTTTCACCACACATTAATGAATTTCACATTTTTCTAGGAAAAAAACCAAAACAGGTGGGATTTGAAGTGGGGGGAAGGGCAGGTTGCTTTGCTTTTTTGGAAACTCCCAACAGAAAATGCAATCTGTTTCCCAAGACGTGTTCTAATTCTCTTCTAATTGTCTCTGGAGGACTTGCACAGCAGAGGCCCCAGCCTGTGGCTGCAGTGCCTCAGGAGCACCCACAGAGCATCCTGCACAGTGCTCAGCTCCAACCTGTCACTGACACACCTGTGCACCTTTGACACCACTGTCCTGCCTTAAGATCAGCTAATTGAGAGCCCCTTGACTTTGTAAGAAGGGCACCAGCAGCACAGGGGGTGACATCTCTTCCTGCCCTGTCCAAGGAGCTGGCTGGCATCACCCTCAGCCAAGGCCTGAAGTAGCTGATGCAAAATCAGCAGGTGATGCTGACCCCAAATGCACCCAGCCCAGTGTGCATCACTCCACCTCTTCCCCAGGAAGGGCCTGGTTCTGTCCCAGGGCAGGGATCCTGGAGGAGCTACAGGTTCCCCTGGCAGCTGAGCTGTCCCCTGGCCAGAAGCCGTGGTCAGAGCAGCAGTGAAACCACCCGGATTTCGCCGCCTGCTTAAAGATAAGCTCACACTTAACCACCCTGTGAAAACAGGATGCTCTGCTGGAGGGTGGCCAAAGGGAATTAAGCGTGCCAGCCTGGGCTGCATCTGGCCTGCAGCAGAGAATATCAATACACCAAAATAAAATTTCATGCAGTGATCATTTCATGAGATAAAACCTGTTTGATCATTGCTAAAATCCACTCTCACAGGACCCCTCCCCTACAGGGTACACTCCCTCGAGCAGCAAGCCCCTCTGAGATAAGGAAGTCCATGTATATATACCATAAGAGAGACTCTTCTATAAATCTCATAAAAATTAATAACATATGTCTCCTTTGGCAACTGATTGCCAACACTCAGTTAGGGAGGTCACCTGAAACCAAGTACATCCACCCCCAAACACACTTCAATGCAGAAATGTCTCTAAGTCCCTTAAACCAAAGGGTTTTCATTCCTGTTCACCAAAGCAAGTTTTCCTTTTTTGTTTTCACTGTAGAAATGTTGTCACTGCACACAAACATATCTCACACAGTGTGAGAGCCCTTCTTTGCCTTTCAGCCTGACCATCCACACCTCCGTGTAGGCAGCAGACAGACCCTGGGTCCAGAGCTGCACACGAAAGGTCCCTGAAGGGAAGGGCTGCTTGCACCTTCCAGCTCCTGAGCAGCACTGTGGGACACAGGACTCCTCCAGGGGCCTGGGGATGGGTACTGGTCTGTCTGGCATCTGTCCAGCTGGTTTGGGCATCTGTCTGCTGCCTGTGCATGCTGGTTTCAGCATCTCAGGAGTGTGGTTTCTTGTAACTCCATCTCATTCTTTGGCAATGATTTATAACCTGCAAAAGCCCAGTTGTTAAATCAGAGCACTGAATTTGGTTTCATTTTCACACTTCCTCTCTTTTTCTTTTCCATCAATTCTTTATCCATTCATTATTTAATTGTCACCACACCTTTCGATGATACTATACAGCTACAAATACTGTTGGCTATCCAGAGTTTATGCAAGGGAATAAACAGCATTTATTTTAAAAACAACCATCACCTCAAGCCCTAGAAGCAACAGAAATGCCTCCCTCCTGAAAAGAAGCTGCTCTCCCTCATCTGTTGTCCTTGCCCAACCGTTCAAGGTGGAACATTCAGTCCTACCTCCTTTCCCAACAGCCAAAGGAACCAGAAACGATGTCTGTCTTCTAGCGAGTCCACAACGGGAGATTTTCATGTGCTTTTTTGCCAAATGATTCTCAAATAAGACTGGATTTCATTTTAAATGGCTTTACAACGATCCTTCAGCTTAAAGAATGACTCCCCTCTTTGTTAAATCCCAGATGGAGGGTGAGGGAAAGACCATTTTGCTGATGCAGCCTAAGGTTTCACTGCACATTAATCCAAGAAAAGCTCAGGAACAGCAAAAGCCTCCAAGAGCAGCACTGTGATGTCAGCCCTGCACAGGCTCGTGCCCCATCTCTGCACTCCCAGATGCCTCCTGTGAATGGAGCACTCCCAGCCCCGCCAAGGTCAATGAAACCCTGGCCGTGCCAAGCCACGTTTACAGGATTTGGCTTTCCACCCAACCAACCTCCACGCACTTCACATTTTCTATTTTGAGCTTTCCAGTAACAGGGGATGTTAATCTGTTATTGTTCATGTCATAAAGTGTTACAGCATGAGATGTCCAAGGCCCACAGCATGGCCAAGTTAGCTGGGAGCTGGACTTCACAGTTTCCTGGTGTTTTGCTATTTGTGCTGTGGAGCACTCGGCGGAAAACAAGCCCTATGTCATTCCACCAGCTGAAGCAGGAATACAAAATCCCTCTCGCTAAGGGCCGTACCGATTGCAAAAGATAAACAAATCAAGCTATTCAGAGTTCTCTCAAACCCTATCTGATAAGCAGGAAATACTTATTACCTTTCAGCCATCAAATCAACCTAATATTAATGATTTTCTCTGTGACCTTCTAAACACATGAAAGTTAACTCAATAAGGTCAACAAGAGGATATCCAAGACAGATGTCTCCCAAGCCCTCAAAGGCAAGTAACAAACCACTTTGCTTCCATGACTGGCAAAATTCCTGTATGTAAAGGATTTGCTAGCTCCCCATAGCAGCCACAGTGAAACACAAGGCACTCATTTTTCCTCCATTTAACTGCAAAGTCCATCTAACAACACCAAGATGTTGTTACCTTTGTGTCACAGAGCCTAGTCCGGGGCCAGACAGGAGTGGATGAGAACGGCTTGGGCATGGTCCCTTCTCTGGGTTTAGGAGCATGTTTGGAAAAGCAGCTCCATGCTCAGATATGCAGAGATGGCACTGTGCTGGTTTTGCATTAACTGATGTTTAGTAAGGAGGAAAAAACCACCCACAGAAATTATTTTCTTGAGAGAAGCTGCTAAGAGCTCTGTGCCTGGAAAAAACCAATAGCTGGCTAGCTCTGAGAATATCCCTGATTTGGAGTGAAGCTCTGGATGTCCAATGGGAGGGAGGCTATGGTGCAACAGTGCCAGAATTGCACAAATGGAGCTAAGCCTTTCCAAATAACAGAACTTAGAGCTTTGCTTTGGTGTTTGTTTCTTCCTGACACCCATGGAAAAATAGGGATTTTTCTTTAAAAATAAATAACCAAAAATTTAAGCTGCACTCTAAGCCGTGGGAGATGTCACCATGGAAGATGACTATGCACCTTGGGATGGTCTGTGAGAAAGGGCATGGAGCACTGTGGAAGCAGTTGTTCAAGGTGATCAGATATGGGATTCCACAAAAAAACTCTACCAATGGCATTTACAAAGAATTCCACTTGAAATGCTCTTTGGTATTTCTTTTTGGTGAGAAAGCTGGAGAAGGAAATGGGGAGATGAGGGGGTCAGGCCTGCCTGTCCCTGTGGATTTCAGAAATGTTAAATAAGACCCAAAGAGAACACATTTCCAGGGCTCAGAAAAGGGGACAAGCTCCATGAGGTGACACATACTTGGATCCAAAAGCTGCTCTGCAAGCGAAGCCCCCTTTCCTCCAGAGAGCTGCCCTGTGCATTCAGAGAGACAGACTGAATCTCCTCGGGCAGTGGCAGAGCTTCTCCCTCAGAAGCACACAATCTCTGAGAAATGCAGCCATCTTCATTTCATTTCATTTCATTCAATGTCAGCCACACTTCCAGCAGCTCCATGGCCCTGCCAGCTGTGCAAGCCATACACCACTGCAAAAGCAACGCATCTGTTGGCCTTGGGATGACAGGCACAGCATTACTGAGCCTGGTATGAAACCACGAGGGAGGCTGGAGGGTGTGCCAAGAAATTGGAACCTGAGAGCTTGAGGAAATGAATGTTTTATGGCCCATCAGTCAGTATTTGACCATTTTCTAGAGAAAGGTGATGCCACCTTCAAGAAAACTAAGTTTCTGCTTTTGATGGTAGAATGAGCCATGGCTAGAACTGTGAAAATGCACCATTTGTGAGATGGTGGGATCCTAAGTTTGTTGCACCCTGGAAATGGTTAATCCTGGTGAAGAGCAGGGCTTCAGCCTGGATGAAGAACTTTGAGAAGCCCAGCTGCAGGCAGGATGGCGCTGCCCACAGCACAGCCCAGCACCAGAGTGCTGCTGAAATGCAGCTCCCAGAGGGGGGGCTCCAACACCCCCAGCCTCTCATCTCCCCCTGCATTGGCTGGGAGTAGGTCACTGCCAGCAGCACCCAGACACATTCCTGACAGTGTCACCATGAGCAGCAGCAGCCCAGCTGCCTGCACGAGGCAGCCCCGCTGTCCCCCGTGCCCCTGAGCCATGCCCTGGTGCTGCAGGGGCTGAGGCTGAGCCCCCTCCCAGTGCCCAAAGGCAGCTCTTCCCCAGTGGGACCAGCTCCTGCTACCTGTGTTGACCAAAGCAAACCTCAGCTGAGGGAGATCTGCAGGATGCCACAGTTTGCCATGGGCTCTTGACAGCTTGAGTCTCTGGAAATATAGTTTAGACCTTAACTCTTTTTCTTATTTTTCTCCAGTTGTGATGTATCTTGATGGTGATGGTGGTTATTAGTTAACAGCTGGTATTATTTTACCATGCTATCCATCAGGCAAGGAACAAGCAGGGCTTTTTCTTTCTTCCTTTCTTTCTTTGTCTTTTTTTTCTTTTTTAATGCTTGTTATATCTCTGCTATATACTTCCTCTCCCCACAGAAATACCCCTTCAAAGCTTGATATTATTGAGCAGCTTTCAACCATGCCCAGCAGAGCCATGTATTCTCTGCATTTGTCTGGCCTTTGTTTCTAGGAATGAAATACCAATGGCTGAACAGTGTGACTTCGTTTCACTCCTTCATTCCAATACTTGTTCTATTTCTATCCCACTGGGTCAAACTCACCTATTGTGAGACCTCACCGATTTCAATTACATCAGGGATTAATT
The DNA here is from genome assembly GCF_971803275.1 of Cyanistes caeruleus. NCBI lineage: Eukaryota > Metazoa > Chordata > Aves > Passeriformes > Paridae > Cyanistes > Cyanistes caeruleus. The sequence continues at coordinate 17,845,178 of NC_141715.1, forward strand.
TGTTCCATTGCGTTGAAGCTGTTAATGCAATCCTGGCTGGCTCTAGATTAGAAAAGGCACGGTGAGACCTCCCTCGCAGGCAGTGTGTTTAACAGCAGTCTTGATCTTCAGTTTTGTTCGGCGGAGGGGTGGGTTTTTTCTTCCCTTTGTGCCCCTTTGCCCCTCTTTTCACAACCTTCCCCTTCCTTTCTAAACTGTCCTTATCAGAACTGGGTGGTCCTTGTGACTTCCCCTGCACCCGGCCAAGTGCCGCCTCCCCGCGCCGCTGCCCGGGGCTCGCCAGGGAGGTCAGAGCTGGAAGGGCTGACCTGATGCCACACAGATGTCACCACTCCAGCTCTGGCACCTCATCTCCCCACGGGGTGCTCTCTCTGCTCCAGAGGGAGTTTCCGTGTTCATCCGTGTCCCTTGGGCTCCGCTGACCCGTGGCCACATCCTTCACACTTCACGTGGGCCATGCTGGACCCCGCATCCCTGTGAGGCTCCGTGCTGCTGCCACTGCTCCTCCCTGCTCCCACCAGGGCACCCAGCTTCCTCAGAAGTCATTTCATGCCCTCGTTCCTCCTCACAGCATCAGTGTCGCTGCAAAGAGATCTGAACAGGTTTTGCAGAACTGCCCCAACCTGTGAAACCATGGGCTGGGGAGCTTGGCACACTACAACTGCCTCCGCTACCTTAACAAAAAACACCTTCTTCTCTGGGTGCAGAAAGCTCTCCTGCCAAAATGACCTGCCCTGATGGGCAGGAGTTAAACATTGCCCAGCACAGGTGGCTCTGCACAGGGGGCCACAGGATGGGGCCCGAGCACACGGCCTGTCCCCGATCCTCTGCTGCTCACCCTGGGCTGCAGGAGCCCGCGTGGCCACAGCGGTGGGGCTGCGCTGCAGACCAGGGCTCAGCTCCCAGCGGGATGCTCCTGGGACAAAAGCTGCAGCGCCCCACTAAAAATACTTCCCAGCAATTTGTTCACCTCATCAAGTGAGACCTGAGTCCAATTACTGAGAAACCTGTCAGGTTCAAAGCACTCCTGACCTTTTCTCCCCTCTCCCCAGGGCAGATGCTCCTGCTGCAAACCCATTTGGCCACAGCAGCAGGGCAGAGTGGAAACTCTGAGCCTGCAACCCTGAAACAGGTCGGGCATTTCCTAAAACCTGGAAAAAGGCCTCTGCCTTGTGCTATTCACAAGGACTTAAAATGTCAGTTTGAAGCACCAGTGTGCCAGGTTCAAGATGACATCTCTGCTCTTCTGCTTGACACCAGCCCAGTCGAGACCTCCACAAAAAAAGGAGCAAAGGCACGAGATCCAGAAAACCCAAGAGATACTCAGGAAAACCCTCCCACCAGAAGGAGATGGAAGGTCATCAAAGACCAACTTCCCCATAAGAGAATAAACATTTGCAGGGGCAGCACCTCAGCAGTGATCCAGTGCTTATCCCGGGAGCTCCTTTCATCTGGTCCCCTGACATCCTCCAAGGAACACAGATCCCTGCTCCCACTGCAGAAAAGCAACTCCCTCTAGGGTAAAATACGGCAACTGCCGAGCAGTGCACACCAGGGCAGGGCAGGGCTCACAAAATACCTTCTTGCATTGCATCTGCAAAGAAAACAGAGACTTGGCCAACAACGGTCCCCACAGCAGCTCCCAAGCACCGGCCTCAGGTGAGAGGTGGATTCTCTAAAGGCCAATTCACAGAGATGCCTGGGACCTGACTGAATGAGCCCACATCACTTTCCTCTATCAAGCAGAGTTTTTGAAAAACTCTTTTTTTAAAGAAACCTACCAAGTTTTTCTCTGGAAATCTTTTGCTAAGCTCCAGTCAGTTCCATTCCTGCCCATTCTGACAAGGTAACACCCAGGGACCCTCTGTGGGAATGGTGCCAAGGGGAAGGGGCCTCCTCAGGAGTCCCTGCCACTCACACCAGCCCCTACCTGCTACCAAAAGGATCGAGCAGCAGTTTGGCATCCTGATTTCCCTCTGTGACAACCCTGCTGCCACAGAGTCCCCTTCCTGAGGAACCAATCCCAGAATGGCCTGGGTTGGAAGGGACCCTGAAGATCACCTGGTTACCACACTCTGCCAGGGCAGGGACACCTTCCACCATCCCAGGCTGCTCCCAGCCCCAGTGTCCAGCCTGGCCTTGGACACTTCCAGGGATCCAGGGGCAGCCACAGCTGCTCTGGGCACCCTGTGCCAGGTCCCCTGCCCACTCTCCCAGGGAAGTACTTTTCCTAAGATCCCATCTAATATTCCCACTCTCTGGCAGTGGGAAGCCATTCCCTTTTGTCCTGGCATGACATCACCTTGCAAATTGTCTTTCTATCTTTCTTGTCAGCTTCCTTAATACTTCACCACTGCCTACTCCTGCTGAAGACCAATCAATTCTGCTTGCACAAGTCACCCTTGATGCCAGCCCCAGCCCGTTGTCCCAGGCCAAAGGGCTCCACGAGCATTTTTGCTCCAACTTATGAACTCTACTCCAGACTGTCCCATGGAGCACCCACAAAACCCATCAGCATTAAGAGGGAGAAATAAAAAATATCTTGGCTGGGTTGGTCTTCCTCCAGCACAGCCAGGATCACCCCATACCTGCCAGCAGTCACAGAACTTCTCCTTCCCCAAAAGCACTTTGAAATACATTCTCAAGCCCTATTACCTCTCCTGTTTATACCATGCTCCCTCTATTATCAAGAAATCTCCAAATAATTTATAATCCCGCAAGCTCCTGCACTAACAGGGCATAAATCACATTTATAAACCCCATCACCTGCTGCTCCTAGGGCTGTGAGCCGGGGCTGGGCAGCTCCCGAGCCCTCCACACCCGCACGTTCCAGGAGAAGGCAGCTCCGTTCTGTCCCAGCCACAGGTTTGTTTCCCAAAGATCCAGAGAGGATCCCAGCCAGTGTCCTGCCTCACTGCACTCTCCCCATCCGACCCCAAGACAAGCACACAAAAAAGGATTTTCTTTGCACAACATCAACCAGGGAGGAGGATGGTTTTGGCAATTTTCCTCAAGGGAAGAGGCTGCCCATCTAATAATCCCTAAATGGGCAGTGGGTTGTTGGGCTTTCATGTGTGCCTCCAAGCCTCCCCTTGCCATGCCAGGCCACTGGTTTTCTTTTCCACAGAATTGCAAAAGCCCTGAATAACAAGGTTTGTACATGGAAGTGCTGACACAACCCATAACTACAGCATCCTGAACATGATACTAGAATAAGGACGCTCCCTGTGTGGCCCAGCCTATGGATAAATAAAGCATTTCAGCAGCCAGTGCCGACAGATCATAAACCTCCACGAGCATAAATACCAACAACAACCCAAAAAGATTAGAGGGCTTACGGGCGAGGCAGGCTGGGATGATTTAGAGGTGGGGTGGAAGGGTCATTATTGCTGAATAGGTGGGGGTGAGTGGGCCGCAGAAATCAATAAACTGCTCTGCTCCCAGGGAAGAAGGGGCCATCCTAATTGTGCAAACACACATTTTCCATTCAAGGCCAGAGCTCCCTGATTCTCCTGGCATGGAGGGATGCAGGGAAGCCCTCGCTGGGGACAGGGACCTCAGCCCACGACACGTCCCAGGAGCTGGGCACAGCTCAACTGAGCCCCTGGCTGGGGACAGCCTGCTGCTGGAGGCAGCTTCAAGTGAACGCAAATACAGGCAACGTTCAGCTCCATTGATTGCATTTTCTAGGGGGTTAATATACAGCTGGCTCAGGTTTCTCAGTCACTTTCAGCATCACCATCAAGTCAGGGCTTTTCCAGTGCCCAGTTCTAGCACTGAGCAAACACCAACAGGTCCTGCCAGCACCAGTTACCTTCAAGCACCAAAGACAACTCTGGAATCCATTTCACCCTGACAAAACAACCCCATTTGGAAATTTCCACACCGGCATCAGACATGGAGGTGGCCTCAGAAAGAGCCACAACAGCTCTCTGCATCCTCCAGCAAGGACAGACCTAAAGCTTTGCAGCCAGGCTTCCAGGCACAGAGCTGCTAAGGCACAAAGGCAGCAAGCAATTCCTCCTTTGGTCCTCCCCATTCCAAATTTTTCTAATTTTTTCCCCACTTTTTTCCTTCCCCACTTTTTTTTAGGAGAAACAGTAATGACAAAAAGATGCTCGCTCTGGAGAGTGAAGCCTATTTATAAACAGGATAAATCTGTACCATACAAGTGCACAGCTGTTTGTACCCAAGGGGCCAAGGGTAGCCAAAGGCCATTTTTGGGACACACCAGGGAGGGAACCAGCAGCCAGTGGCAATGCCTGTCATTCCCATGAAGAAGCCTGAGCTCACAAGCACGTACAGCTGCAAATGGTGGCAGTTTTTGCTCCTGCTGGTTGGAACTGGGTGCTGGTGGTAAAGCACAGGGACCTGCTCTGCTCCCCCTGCATGAGCCAGTCTCCTCCTCTCTGCCTTTCCAAAGGTATTTAAAGAAAACACTCTCTAGATCAGTTAATAATAGCTTTAACTTTCCCCAGATCACATCAAGCTTACAGCTTCCAGTTGATGGATTTCAACTTTACTTGGGATTTTAAGAGTTTTTAAAACAAGTAATTTCATCTTGCCTCCAGAAATAAATTCCCCAATAGCTTCTCTGAGAAAATATTCTCACAAATGGACAATTCTGCTGCTTACATACTAAAGACAGCCCAGAAAAAAAAAAAATCAGATTACTACTGAGCCTTATCAAAAATATGGCATCAACCATGTGTTGACTTTAATCCAAACCAAGCTGTCAATCTGCCTTCAGGATCCCATATAACAAACATGAGCTGAGGGCCAGAAAAGAAAAGCAGGGTTTGTTTTCTAATAGAAGATTTGTTCTGATCTCTATTAGCCACGGTTCTGCCTGGAAATATTTACACTGCAAACGTCGGGAAAATAGGATTTCTTATCTTTCTGCTTTGTTGAGTTAGGGAAAAGTCTCATTTGGTATTAATTTAGATTGCAGGTTTCCCATTTTCAGGAAACAACTCTCAACAGTTTTGGAAAATAAATCTATTTTTGAAATATTTTAAATAGGGGAAAGAATAAAGTGGTGTTAAAATCACTGAGGTTTGGGCTGCTGCATCCCTGCACAGCTCAGGAGCACCAGGGAGAACCCCACACATTTTGCTCCATCCATCACCAGTCACCAGCAGGGAGAAAATGCTGCTGGGGGCAGATTCAGGCCAAACATTGGCAGACACAGACATGAGACCTTGTGGCCTGAAGCTGGGGATTCCCCAAGGTCCCTTTCTTTGAGGCACCAGCGCCCACGTCCACAGCACTGGGATGATGGAAGGTGCCGTGCCTCATCCAGACGTCCCCAGGTGCCACCCTGGGCCACCACCAGCACAGGCAGCTCTGCCAGCTCAGCCCTGCTGACCTCAGGCCAGACTTTGCACAAATTTCCTTTGGGAGTGAAACCCCACAACTGAACCTGGTGGTGCTCAGTGTCCAGGCATATACAGTGATGGTGCACGCTGGGGAAATCAGGCTCCCAGAAATGAAAGCTGAGCAAATAAATTCCATTTTCTTGTTTGCTACATTTAAACAGCAATTAAATTCCTATTACCTACTCTTTCAACATAAACAGCACAAAGCAAGCCCTCTGCCTTGCTGGCAAACTGCTCCCATTTATTATAGTACAAAGGCAAATGGGTTTAAAGTAAAAGAAGAGAGATTTAGATTAGATGTTAGGAAGAAGTTCTTTCATCAGAGGTGGTCAGGCACGGGCACAGATTGCCCAGAGAATCATACAGCATTCTGAATTGGAAGGTACTCAGGATCACCCACTCCAGCCCCTGGCCCTGCAGAGACACCCCAACATCCCAGCCTGTGCATCCCTGGGGGTGCTGTCCAAACGCTCCTGCACCTCCAGCAGCCTCAGGGATGCTTCATCCCTGAAGTGTCCCAGGCCAGGTTGGACAGGGCTTGGAGCAGCCTGTGACAGTGGAAGGTGTACCTGCTGTGGCAGGTGTGGGATGAGGTGGGCTTTCACGTCCCTTCCAACCCAAACCATTCTGGTTCTGTGATGAGCAGGGCAGACTCTCCGTGCTGGCCAGAGCTGCCTTCACTCCTCCCTTCCAGCTTGAGATGTTCCACCTGTGAGAACCCCACTGGAAACACACACAGAACCCCCCTGTCCCCACGGGCTGGACTCAGGCTGGCACGGCCCAGCTCCAGACTTGCAGGTTTAATTGCAGGGAAGCCAGCAGCGCTGCCTGCTCCATGGACAATGGTGAACAGCCAGCAGAGCTGTCCCTGCAGCAGAGCTGCTGCTTTCCCATCGATTGCTGGGGCTGCTTGCCGCTCTGATCTCAGCTGGCCAGGCTCTCCCCAGTCAAACCGGGGTCAGAGCTGTGCTGCACACATCATCATTTCGGGTACAGATAATCAATACTGCAGCGCTGCCGCCTCGCACCCAGGACTGCAGCACCAGAACCGTCCGGCCTGAGAGAGCAACGGGGCCAAACAGCTTCCCCTGCGAGCTGGAGAGTTTGGCTGGAGATGGAGCACACGCTCCACTCTCTGTTCCTGCATTCCTACAAGCCAGGTGAGTCCCACCTATGGCTGGAATTCAGCTTGGGAAAGGAAAGAGCATTCTCTGATCAGGATCGTGCCCGACGCTCCGGTGGGAGCAGCGCTGCAGCCGTGCCAGGAGATTACCTGGGAAGGAAGAGACCCCGCTCTCTGTGCTCACAGCACTGCCAGCTTTCCAAAGCACCCCTCTGCTCAGATGGACGAAAAGCATCAGAGAAGCAGCAAAATGCCTTTCTATCGAAAACGTCCTTCACGCCACTTTCTAATTTATATTCCCAGGGCTTCCTGTGCCAGCAGCCATGCCCACAGACACCCAGCACACACTCTACACACAGCCACTGACTAGGCTCACCACCATTCCCTGCATTTTTCTGTTAATTCTGGATTTCTGCGCAAGAGCAGCTCAGACTATTCCAAAAGTTACAAAATCTTTTAAACAAGCTGTCCTTCAAAATGATGCCGAAGAGTATTCTAGCAGGAAAAATGGGATTTGAAACACGTAGCAGGAGAAAAAGGAATTGGGAGCACTAAGGAGTGCTGGGAATACCTTGTAATAAGAGCAATCCATTCTTAATTCCTGCATCCTGACATTTGTATCCACTCAATATGCACTTCTCTGGGGCCTCCACCAAGATTTATCATCCACCCATTTGGATTTGAAAAGATGAGCAGAGGAATCGCAGGGCACACTGGGCCCCTTGCCAGCCTGCTTCCCCTCAGTGCCAGCCCTCAGATTTCCAGGTCCAGTCCCACAGCCTGGCCAGCACGGGGGCTCTGGCTCTGCCTGGGGCAAGTAACAGCACCCCCAGCCTGCCCCCTCTTCCATCTCCACATGGGTGAGCCTGGGATGGACTCTGCCCCATCTCCTGCCATCACCAGCCACACAGCAGTGAGCAGGACATGCTGGGCCATTCCCCACTGCTCACTTCCTACCACAGAATCATTTAGGTTGGAAAAATCCTCTAAGATCACCAATCCACCTGTTAACCTGGCACTGCCGGGCCCACAGCTAAACCACATGCCCGAGTGCCACATCCAGGCATCTTCTGAATGCTTCCAGGGATGGTGGCTCCACTCTTCCAGTGCTTAACAATAATTTTGTTGAAGAAATTTTTCCTAACATCCCATGTAAACCTTCCCTGGCACAACCTGAGACCTTTTACCCCAGTGCCACAGCCTCAGGTGTTCCCCTCTGCTCCCACAGTCTCCAAAGCAACGCTGGCCCCCGGCAGCAGCAGCAGGAGCCCCGAGCAGGAGAACCCCAGAGGCTGCTCTGCCCCCTGAGCTCCAGAAGCTAAAGGCGTTCTGGCTCTCCTGGCTGCAACAGAACCAAGGCAGAAACGCCATGAAAAGGCCAGGAAATGCCATGAAACCAAGGCAGTAATGCCATGAAAAAGCAATCACAGCAAGCAGGGTGTGAGCAGAGGCTTCGAAGAGGAGGATGCACTGTCACTGCCGCGCGGATCTGTGAAATGCAGCTGTTTGCGTGGGCACAGCAGGCAGGGGCTGAGGCAGGGGAAGGGGAACGGCCCCACATGGAAGCACCGGGGACACAGACCCACACAGACCCGCAGCCCAGCCCCTGCAGGGGGAAGATTGGCACATCGGCTCCCACCCACCGCAGCCCCTGGGGCTGTGAGGAGGTAGCACAAAGGGAAACACACAGACCATGACAGGCTAAGCCTCCTCCTTCCTCTCTGTTCCCCCTTTCTTTCTCTTCATGCTAAGGCGAGGCTGCTGAATGGCAATAGGGAAATACTTTGGCAGAGCCAGACAGTCTTTTATATTTGGGGTTTTTTTTCCCTTACTTTCCTTCCAACTGCTTTGCCGAATGCCTAATCCTCCACGGACATCTGGAGAGGTACCAGGACACAGAGGCGACATGCCAGGTAGGCAGCACATTGCACAGCTCTGCATAATTTCTGCTTGTACCTGCTGTTACGGCACAGCAGGTGATCAAAACACAAAAACCCAGGGAAGGAAAGAATAACAATCATGTCTGGACCTGCCAGGCCACAGACACCCAGGTGGAAGCCCCCTGGTCTCAGCATCTGAGCACAGGAAGGCCATGCCCAGCAGCAGAGATGTCCCAGGCAGGAGGGCATTTAGGTGCCTCCCTGGGCCCAGGGCTCCCGATTCCCCCAGCACAAGCCACCCCAGGATTCCCAGGGCCAGAGCAGCTCCCAGACCCCAGGCAGGGATCTTGGCAGCAGGCATCCCCATCTCTGTCCAGGCACCAACAGCAGCCATTCCTCTTTTCCCTTCCTAAATCACTTTCCATGAACACATTTTTCACCTGCACTTATTGTAATAAAGTATCCAAATCTGTGGAAAAGCAAAGCAAAAGCAGCTCTGCAAGGGAGGAGAGGAGAGAACAAAACAGAGTCCTAAGGAAAGGAAGAGATACATAAAAATACTCCTAAAGATCTGGGGAGTAGCTTTACAGATCCAAAATAATGATTTTCAGTCCCAGGGGAGTCTCTCTCTTGAGCTCACCTGCCACGGCAGAGGGAGATATCCCCTGGCCCTGCTGTAAGCTCGGTGCTATCAGCTTACAGCAAAAGCAAAAACTCAGTGTGGCTGCCCGAGCCCCCCAGTGCTGCTCATCCTCCCCAAGCCTCCTGCCACGCTCAGCAGTCAGTCCCACACCAGCTGCATCCCACATCCGAGCCACACCCGCAGAGCTCAGGCACGGCCAATCCTTCGCCCGTTCTGCTCTTTTCTTTCCCTCCTTGCTGTTCTATAAGCACAACTAATTCTAAGTTTGAGCAGGAATTCCTCCTGTGAATCCCAGCACACTCCCAACCCAGCACGTCTCAGAACCCCACACTGCTCCAAGCCCTGCACCCCTCGCCTCCACCCAGCTTTGCACTTTTCAGGCATAATAAGGAAAGCAAAACCAAAATACAATACAACCACCACACTGCATCCAATTAAAATCTGAATCTCATGGTTCAGGCACTCTCCTCAAAAATGTCATTGTCCATCTCTGCTCCTCTGAAGCACCTCACACATCTCTAGAGCTTTGGAAAAGCAAACTGCACTCATGCAGGGTGCAGAGCAAAGCCCCCAGGCAGCTCTCCTCTGCTGCCCCTTGCCACAGCACACCCAGAAAACCAAGCCCCCAAACACTGCAGCAGCTCACCTTTGTGTCAGCCTTGCTGGGGTAAGAATCTGGAAACAGCTTTGCAAATCCTCCTGCTTTGAGGGCATTTCTCTTTGTGGCAGAGAATCTGTCTCAGCCTCCAAAGGGCTGGGGACTTCCAGTGAGAAGCCAAGGCAGAGAGAGCCCGGGGCAGGCAGCCCAGAGTGGGGCACAGCAGCACATCCCCATCCGTGTAGGAGCAAGAGCCACACCTACACTCACCCAGCTAAGCCGAGCCTCCCTGTCCCATGGGAGAGCCCCAGCACACATCAGCCCAAGCACCAGCCCACCCTCACTTGGCTCCCCTGCTCCAGCCCAGGCAGCTGCTCCAGCGAGTCTCCTCTTCCTCCACAAGCCCAAGCTCCCCAAAGTTCAGGAGGCAGAAGCAGGATATACAGGGCAGATTCAGGACACAACACTTCACAGTCTGGTGCAATGAGTCAGCAGTAGGGAATAAAAATCCCTCGTGGCAAGCCACATGCTTGTTTCCTGGAGAGCAAGGGCATTTGAAACTGGAACAAACGATTTCATGTGCAGCAGGACCCTGCCCCTGCAGGCTGCAGGCCAGCAGAGCCACACCACCAGGAGCTGCATCCACCACCGTGAGTCCAGCACAGCATGGAGCCAGAGCCAGGGAACATCCCATCAACTCCAGCCCACAATGCCATGCACTTCCACTTTGCTGAACTCCTCTGTCCATTAGCTCAGGCTTTGCTGATGCAGTTTCTCTGGTCTTCTCACTGCCTAGTCCCTGTAACCAAGGGAGGTGCAGTCTGAAAAATCAACAGAGAGCTGCCCAGCCTTCCACAGACCACGTTTGCCATATTCTGTCCTTCTCAGCGTGGCTTCTCACCCCTCGTGGAGCAGGGGGCAGGCGCTGGTGCAGGGATGCTGCGCTGAGGATGTGGTGTTCCAATCCAGGCTGAGCAGAGGGGGCAGGCACAGGATCACCCAGCCTGGGGGCTTTGGACCCCATCAAGTCTTGGCATGCAGGGTTTGACCACGAGGAGGAAGCAGCCCTGCCCCATCCCACAGCGCTCCAGGAGCAAGGTGGGGATGCTCAAAGCTCCATCCCTGGCAGCACACACATTGTGCCCCCCGAGGAGGCAAAGGCAGCTGGGTGCCCATCTGCAGGGAGGGCAGACATGAGGATAACCTTGTTGTGACATAGAGTCCAGCACCCTGCCTTTGCTGCTGTCTCCGGGAGGGCAGGGCAGGCAGGGAGCTGTGGCTCTACAGCTGCTGCACACCCGCAGAAAGAGGGGCCAGGCAAGGCGAGCTGGGCGAGCTGTGACCGGGACCTCCTTCGGCTTCTCCACAGTGAATCCCCAGAGCCATTTGGTGGCACTCACACCCAGCTTGTCCCAGGGAGGATGGCTATGGAGCAGAGGGGAGGGAGCTGCTCAGCAGGCTCACGCCTCTGACATGTGCTGCGTGTGGCTTCGCCAGACCGCAGGATCTGGCTCACTGAACGTGTGGAAGCAACACTTCTCCGTGTCTTGCTTTACAAAGCCCCAAACAATAACTGTCTGTCGCTGCACAGGAGCTTAGGAGAAACATAAGTTGCTGTTGGCATGGCACACAGCAGCCTTCCTCTTACACAACACCAGCAGATGTGAAAATAGCCCAGTACTGCTTTGTGCATTCCTCTGACCTCCTGTTTGCTTCTGGATCAGATTCCAAAGCTGGATCTTAACCTACAAGAGCCATAAAAGCAAAGGATTTGGCCCTATCAGGGACCTCTCCATAATCTAAGACAGATGCAGTCCATGTAGGAGAACACGGCGAGGTTTATCAGGCAGGGAAGAGGCTGAGGCAGGACCACCCTCTGCTCTGCAGCACAGCCAGGGCAGCCCATGCTGGTATCTCCTGTGCTCTGCCTGCCCAGGCACTCGAGGTGGCTCAGGGACAGAAGAGCTGGAAGCTCTTGCAAACCAGGGCAGGGCTCAGAACCTCAGATCCTACTGCTGAACTTACACTGAAGCTGCCTGCAGCCTCCACCTGCTCTGGCAGAGGAGGCCATCTGAGGTCCCATGTCCCCAGACTTGTTATACTCAGGATCACTGGTGCTGCCAGAGCCAGCACAGCACAGCACAATCCCCTCCAAGCCTGCAAGGTGCTTCTGGGGTTTCTCACCTGCTGGAAGAACAGAGATTGACTCCAAAGCCAAACCCAAAAGCACTCTGGGCCATACAGAACAAAAAAGCACACAGAAGAGAAATTGTTCCTGGAAGTGTGAAAAGGTAGGGGAATAAAATGAAGAATGCTAAAGGCATGTGATAGAGGGAGAGCTCAGTAACCATCAGCGAAAGGGCATCCCTAAGAACAACCTGCATAAATAAATTAATGTCTCCAGGGTGTGTGAGGGTATCCAGTGTCCCTGCTTTGGAACTGCAGCAACCCCAGCGGCTTCCTAAGAGGCAAGAGAAGAAAACAGGACAGGGGCATTGTTGTCACAGGGGAAGGGACTGGTGAATGGCCTGTCCTCCAGGCAGCCCTGTGAGGTCCAGGGCTACTCCCAGGGCTGTGCTGCACCCACACTCCAGCAGTGCTCCCCTCTGTACAGCATGTGTTAGTCCCTGTGCTCCTCGGTAGAAATGTCACACGATGGCAAAGCCCTGGAGCAGTCTGACTCATCCAGAGGTCTGAATCCTGCTCCTAATCATGACCATCCAACCTGTCTGTGACCAGGGCTGGGGAACACCTTCCTGTGCTGCCACAACCTGCCCACAGCAGATGCTACACCTGCTCCATCACCCACTGGCGGCTGCAGGGTGGCCTTGGGGTCTGTGAAAAAGCTTTTGGCCAGAGCTGAGCCCCCAGCAGAGAACTGCAGCAGCTCACACATCATTACACCACAGCCCTCGCACACGAGGGGCCACCAGGACACACAGATCACGCCCAAACCAGGCTGCTGTGTCCCACAATCCCCCCAGCCCCACACTCGCTGGAAGGATTGCTCTCTCTGCACGCAGAGCCATGGGCACTGGGCAGCAGCAGAGCAGAGTAATTCTAAGACCAGCACATGGGACAAGCTGCAGATCACGGCTTGAACGCAGGGCAAAAGGCAGCCTTAGAATATAATCCACTTCAGGAGCTCTTAAATCTCCCCAGTACAACACAGAGCCCTTTAAGCAAAACTAAACAACTTCCTTTAGACCAAATAAATATTAAACCTAAGTGATGCATTAATTTACTCCAGTTCACCAAAGGCTAACTTCTACCCAAACTGATCATTATTAAATAAATCCTATAATCCCTCACTCCCATTCAGGCTCAAAACATGTAATCCCATGAATAAACCCAGAAAAAAAGTGTAACAAAATGGGCAATAAAAACTTACAGCATTCACATCTTTTCATCTACCATTAATACTGTAAACACTCACTCGAAGGCCCTCGAGTATGACTAATCTAATGTTTTGGCTCCCCACAGCAATCGCCAAAGGAGCTCCGCTCTGTGTGTGACACCCAGCGAGCTCCGCCGCCCCTCCAGCCGCAGCCAGGACACCTCCACAGAGCCCAGCGCGGCCATCCCACCTCACAGCCCCCAAAATGCTGCAAAATCAGCACGAAAGGGAGCAAGTATGGTTTTAATAGCACCAGAGCACAGAGCTTTCTTCTTCTTTTTTTTTTCTTTTCTTTTTTTTTTTTATTATTTTATTGCTTTGGAAGCCTGCAAGCTCCAACTGTATAAATGCCAATAACTTTGTTTTAAGGCTGCTGAAGTAAGAGATCAGATTTTAGCAAGTGCTTTCCAGGCAGCTAGCCAAACTTTTTCTGATTCACTAAAAGCACCGAAGGGAGGGGGAGAGGAAGGGGGCTGGAGGGCTGATTAACTTCAGTTACCGCACAAGCGCAAAAAGCCCTCTCCCCGCAGCAAAGGGTTCCGGCGCTGCGAGCGCTGCGCAGCCTGTGATTCCTCGGCCTGAAAAAAACGCTCCGAGAAGCAGAGCAAACACCTTCCAACCGCAGGGCAATTTACAGCTGCGGATCCTCTCCTGCTGGGGAGGCTGCTCCACCAGGGGAGGCTCTGCTGGTGTCGGGTTCGAGCTGCACTTTTTGGAGGGGATGAGGAGAAAAATGTGATGGGGATTTTTTGGATGGGCGGGAGAGCAGGAGATGGGGCTGGTTCGGGTTTCAGCTTGGGCAGAGGGCTGGAGCCCTCTCTCCAAGGCTGCGCTCGTCCAGGACCATCCCGTGCTCCGCTGGGGATCCGGAGAGGGTGAGCAGGTGCAATCCCGGCCAAAGCACAACTCAGGGCCAAGGGTGGCACAAGTGTCCCCGGGCCCCGGCGGGAGGGTGGCTGGAGCCAGCGGAGAAGCGGCACCTGCTCTGCCCGGCCCCGCAGGTGGGTCTGCTCCAGCTGCCCAGCTGAAAGCCCTGTGGTCCCCGTGGCCACGGGGACAGCTGCCATCCCCAGGCCGCGGGCACCGGGGCAGCAGAGCCCCGCTCAGGGTGTTGCTCATTCCTGCCGAGGCAGGATCAAAGGCTGGAGCGGACTTGGACGGCGTTCTACTGAATAATGGGAAGGGAGCACGCAGCCTCCTTCTCTTGGCTAGGAAAACCTGTGTTTTTCAAAGCATCAGTTTTTGGGAGTGAGTTCCCGAAGAGGGGAAGAGAAAAAAAAAAAAAAATAGAAAAGAGGCGGAGGGGGGGGCGGGGGGGGCGGGAAGAAAGGGAAAAAAGGGCGAGCAGGAGAGCGCCTGCTCTTCCAAGGCAAGTGCATCAATCAACACACTGCAAGGAGAGTCCAGCACTCCCTCTCACATCATTAGCCAGGCTAATGCACTCCAGAGGATCCCGCTAGGGCAGGCTACCGGCGCACCGGCTGCACCCCTGCCCGCAGCGGCGGCCGAGCACAGCGGCACGGAACGGGAGCTGAGCGCAGGGGAAGCCCCGGTCCAGGGCAAATGACACTCCAGCATCTGGTGCGGGGCTCGCTTTAATATAGCGATAAAAACTAAAGGGAAACAAGTGAAAGCCCCAGCCAAAGCTGCCTGGCACTCCAGGTCAGCACGCCGCCTTTGTTTCTATTTTACAACCAAAAGCGAGAGAGAGGACAGAAAGGGCACGTACCTGTACCTGAAAGCACAGCAGCAGGAAATGTAAACATCTGGAGAGGAGAAAAAAAAAAAAGCAACAAAAGATCAAATGATGCGGTAGAATTATTAAAGTTGGGGATTTTTTCTTTTTTTTTTCTCTTTGTTTTTGTTTGCAATTTTTTAAAGGGCTCAGAGCGATGCTCTGCTTATAGAAAGGCTCAGGTCCCCATTACCACCTAGGTGCAAGGAAAATGCAAGCGGAGCCTCCAGAATAAAACTTTAAAACAATTAAAAATATTTTTAAAAATTAAAAAACAAAACAAAACCAAACCCCTATTTAGAAATATGCCATAATCCTTACAGGCAAGTGCAGGCTGAGAGCAGTGAATACATCGCTGGGCGAGGAGCGGCTGGCCGGCGGCTGGTCGCTAGCGGAGCGCAGTCCCCCGCCGCCGCGCTGACATGGGAGCGATCCGGCCGGCGAGCTCCGATCCGCGCTGCTCCGCGCCGCTCCGCGCCGCCGGGAACTTGTGGTACCGCCCGCTCTGCCTCCGCCGAGTGACTCGTCAGGCATCAGCTCTCCTCTCCCCCTGTCTCTCCTCCTCCTCCTCCTCTCCCTCTCTCCGCCTTTGGGGGGATGAAGGTGCTTATTGTCAGTAACTTCCGATCATCAGCAAGTGCCCCCCCGCGTCCCCCCGGGCCGGGCCAGCCCCGCCGGGCGGATGGAGCCTCTCGGCCGCCGCCGCGCCCCGCTCGGGGCTCCGCTCCGCGCTCCGGGCGGGCGGCATAGCGCGGAGCGGAGCGGAGCGGAGCGGGGCGGGACCCGCCCGGGCGGGCCCGGCGCTGGCACCGCCTGCGCGGAGCGGGCACCGCCCGGCCCGAGCGCTTCTTACGAGTGAGGGACGGGCTCGGGCTCCCCCGAGCCCTCCCCGGCCCGACGGAGGGATGCGGGGCCTCGGAGCCCCCGGGCCGGCCGCCCCTCGCCGCGGCGCGTGTGGCGGCGGTGCCCGGGCTCCGTGCGCCCTTCGCTCCGAGGGGCCGGAGCGCGTCCCGTGCCCGCCGAGCCCCGGCCGGGGGCAGCGGCCCCGGCAGCCCCGGAGCGGCCCCTCCCGGGCCGGGACAGCCGCGGCCCGGTCCGTGGGTCGGCACCGCTCCCGGTGGGGTCAGAGCACCGGGCACCCGCGCCGCTCCCCGCTCCGCACGGCTCGCCTGCCCTCCAGCGGCCGCTCCGCCGCCCCGCAGCCCGGAGACAGCCCCGAGGCTTCATCCGCCCCGGCTTTGGGGGCTTTTGGTTTGGGGGTTTGCTTTAGGTTAGGAAAAAAAATTCACACGCTGACAGCTGACTCTTTCCTCTTGTCTGAAAGCTCGTTTATAGCAGACAAAATGCCAGGAACCGTTAACCTCCACACGTAGCCGAACTCTCCAAAGAGCGCCCAACGTCAGTTAACACCTTATTAAGTGAGAACATAACCATAGCTCAGAACTCTCGAGCTTTCCAAATTCTCCATCCGAGTAACAGTGTGCACCAGCGCAGCGTGTCGGGCCCAGCTGCTCCCACTTCTGCAGGGACCGAGGTGCTTGCTCCCCCGGCACTGTCAGCCACAAACCAAGGAGCATCTTTAATCCCTGGAGTTCATCACTGGGGAGCCTTCAGGTATCAAGTCACAGGGTTTTTTGGCCCATAGTTTCAGGCCAAAGAGGCACAGGAAACATTAAGTTTTAAAACAGTGATCAAAGAAAGTCCTTATTATAAGGACTATAAAACCTCCAGCACTAACACATCTGTGATGTATCTAACAGACTTCACACTTCTGGTCTTATGGATCTGCAAGCTTTAAAAAAACCCAAAACTCCAAGCTGCTGTCAATTGCCGATGTCACCAGCCTCAGAGGCCCCATGCATCCCTGTCCTGGCAGTCCCACGGCACCTTGCCACAGCTGAAACCTGTTTTCACACATGGCCAAGAACATCAGAGCCACCATCCTGAGTCCTATGAGTTGAGCTCACCAAGATGCCTACACTGGAACAATAGAGAATCTCGGGACTCACAAGATCACAGTATTTGGCTTAGATTTGAAAATATTCCATATATCTGTAATCATCACTGATACCTCATTTCTTGGAAGCAGTTTGGGTGGCAGAAGCCCAGCCTGTGCCATTGTATGCTAGTGGGTGCTGCTCAGTCCCACAGGAAAGGGACTCACAGCGCAGGGTCATGCCCAACATTTGCACATGCACCAGCTATCTGCTGCCCAATGCACACAGGAGTTCTGCAAAGCCAGAGGCAGTAACTCCTCCAAAATCCTCACAGTCACCTGTGGACGTGAGCTTTGACTGCTCCACAGGCTTTTCACCATGGCAGCCCCATCACCTGCCTCCAAGAAAAGGCTCCTCAGACAGTGACCAATGGCTCTGCCCAACACCAGAGCTGGCCCAGGGCCACTGCACCTGGCTGGAAGCAGAACAGCTAGAAAAGGCATTTGTGAAGCTGCTGCTAACATTTATCATTTTAATTGCCCCAACAGCAGGTAAAATGACAGCAGCTAGAGCAGAGCTGTGAGCCACGCATGGAAAAACTCATCCCAGATGACACTGGCCCAGACCATGCTGAGGAGCCACATGCTGGCAGCACATCTGTCCCCACAGCCATGACCCAAAGGACCTGGATCCACACAGCCCAGGAGGAACTGGACACCTCAAACTGCAAGAGCTGCCAGGGCAACACCAGGGGTTGTTTTAAAGAGGGCACATGGGGATTTTCTTCTTTCAATTGTTTAATTTGTAATCACACAAGTTCTTTATTTAAATTTGATCTTTTCTTTGTGCCTCAGTAGTCTGGCAAAACCCCTTAATCTTTAATATCCAAATAGTTACCTGGAGAACAACACCAATATTGGGTGAATCTCAGACTACCTGTCTTGCACAACACAGATGGGCACAGAATAGAGGCAGCTCATGTGTGTCTGAAAAAATAGAAATATCATTTAGCTGCATGCTGTTATGAAAACATGTGAGAGTGCATATATATATATATATCTGATATTAAAAGCTCCACACCCAAACCTGTTGGTCCACTGCTGAAGGCTCCTGTGTGATCAGATTCCCAGCACAAATCCAGCCAGAGCAGCCGATGCCCACTGGAAAACCTTTGTTTATTTTTCTTCAGCACGCTCAGGGTGTGAAGGCTGGTGCAGCACGTTCCTGAGAGCCTGATGTTCTCAACACTTCATAGAGCCAGACAGGGCCAGGTAGGAGCGTGCAGGACCCCCTGGGAGCTCCTGGGGTTACTGCCTTCCACTCACCCTTGCAAATGCCTGAATTAAGGCTGTGTCCCCGGTGGCTTATTGGATTAGTGACTGCCCTTCAGCAGCTCAAATCAAAGTCTGAGCAGCCTGACCTTTCCCTTGCAGGGCAGTGAAGGTGCCCCTGGTGAAATGAGCTTCCTTCGCCCTGCTCCACTGGTCCATGTCCCATGAGCAGCAGGCATTTCATAGAGCATGGAGCCCATTCAATGGGGCCATGGACTTAAGAGCATGCTTCAGTGGGAAGCCTTCCCACCCCGGACACCCCTTTGGAATGTGAAAGAGAAGCCAGCAGGAACGGCCGGGATCTGGCCCTGCTGCATCTGGCACATTGAGATTTAAATGAAAATGAAAAACCTGGGCTGATGTTTTACAAAGACCAAGTTCAGCTCTACATCCCAGCCCTGCTGCTGGTGAGCAAATCCCTGGGTGGTTTGCTCATGCCATCTGCGTCTCCAGCCTTGGGTTGTTCGTCTATGCAAACTATTCCCTACAGAAAATCCAAAAGGAGAGGCTGTCTGAATTTGAAAGCCTTGGTAAAAGGAAAGACAACTTTCAGAGTGGCTGAGGTGCATGTTCTGTCTTTATCCAGTTTACACACATAAAGACAACTTCATCCCAAGGAAAGGAATGCTTCTGCCATATAGTCTGAACAGACAGGGAAGGAGGGGATGCTCTACAGTTACTGCCATTTGACAGAAGAGCCATTTCAAAACAACCCTGAACTTTCCAGGAGGACAGAACTTCAGCCTCAGCTCCACCACATTCAGGCACAGTCTTGCAGAAGAACAAGAAGATGGTGAAGAACAGTCAGAACTTGGATTCAGCCATCACAGCCTGGAGTTCTTGGCAACAGAGGGAACAGCAGCATCCTTCCAGCTCTTGACCACAGGGATGTCTCGTGGCCCCTTGCAGAGGGAGCCCAGCATGCTACAAGCCCTTATTCTGATGTGTATCATTACTTTATAAGAGAAAAGAAACCCAAGAGAAGCAAGCATTATTCAGCAGGCAGGGTTTCAGAGTTCACAAAGGTTTTGCTCGACTGGAACACCCCTTGGATTTCAATGGGATTTGGGGACTGAAACCTCCAATTCCTCTAAAAGCTCCAGCATAGTCATAAACAAATCCCAGTGCTTTAGCAGCAGGGCAGTGAGGTGAAGGAAATCCCGAACAATGATGGATGCCTCAAGCTAAGGGCAGACAGTGGGTCGGTTCAATACCCTGCTCTCCTGGGTATCCAGCCCCTCACCAGTGCCCAGGGCTCCTCAGCCAGAGCCTGTCCCCACCCTGTGTCCCCCAGGCTGGCCACTCTGTTCTAGAGTGTGTCACAGGGTGGACATACATGGGCTCTCCTTGATCCCAGTGCCCAGGAGCACTGCAGCTCCCCTCTGAAAGCACGTGGCTGTTGCTAGAATGCTTCTGAAGGGAGCAAGAACAGGCCAACCTCTGCAGACAACCCTACACAAACCAGTGGGAAATTCCACTTTTCAGCCTTTGCAGTGCATTAAATCTTAGGGCTTGGCTCCTTGGATTTATAGTCTTCTTTGGTTTCACTTTTCTCTAAAAAAAAAAAAAATAAAAAAAAATCACAAGCTGTTAAGCTTCAAAACTTAGTATTTCCTTAACTTGGAGCTTTTCAGCTCAACAGCTCTTAAACATAAACCTGTTTGACTGAAGGCTCCTGAATGAGGCTGTCTCCAGCAAGTCACCATCTCCAGCCCTGTCTGGGATGAGCAATCCCTCCCTGCAGCACCACCCTGGGCTCCTGCCCTCTGCCCCAGCCACTGGCTCAGGGCAGGACCTCACACATCGTGCATGAGCACCCATGTCCCCACAGCTGGCAGTGCCACTGCAGGGGCAGCTCAGGGCTGATGCAGGCACTGACTGGTGACATCACTGTCCTCAGTGAATGAGTGACCCTGGAGGAACAAGGGGTGGGCTGTGAGACAGGACAGTTTCTGAAAACAGCGCTGGAAAACCTGTTTCCACTAATCTTTCTGAAGAGGAACTGTAGTCACACTTTGCATCAGAGCAAGAATTCAAAAAATATCACATGGGTGGATTTTCACAAAAATATATTGGAACATGCCATTTTTTTGGAAAACCAATGTCACAAATCAGTAAAGAGATGTCTCTGGAAGTGCCGTTCTCCTGGGGCAGGCACAAGCGTCTCCAGCAAGCAGAGCTCCACCCATGGGGAGCTGGAGCAGCAGGGCTTTCATCAGCATTCTCCACCACGGTCACAGCTGGGCTCTCAGGCACACTGCCAAGCAACCCAGAAAGGGGACAGATTCATGCTGGAGCACCATGTTTGCAGTGGTGTCTGAGCTTTTCCTAGAGACCAGGGAAGGGTCCTGGCAGTGGCTAGGGAAGACTGGAGTAGGAACTGAAAAGATCAGAAGACTTAAAAGTCTGAAGAACAGTGAAGGACTGAGCAAGAAGGTTGTGGCAAGATGTAGAATTGGGAAGGAGTTGGAAAAAACTCCTTTCCTAGAACCATGAAACTAGAGAGAACAAGTAGAAGCATCTCTCCTAATTCAAGACACTGAAGATGAAGCCAAGATCCCTCAATCTCGCTGTCCTATGCTCTCTGGAGATCACAAGGACTGGCTGGATGCCCTGCACTTAGAGTGGTCCCATGGCATGCCCTTAGCTACAGCCATTTATTTTCCATGTAGAAAATTGGAAGAAAAGGCTTGAAAGTACAAGAAAAATATTTAAGGAACAGGGAGGAATGTTCTTGACACCAGAGGTGCCCTTACTATTAAATGAAAAGCTTTACTCATTAGCTGTAGCTGTGCACTGCTGTTGGTGTCCTCACACACATTTACACCCAGGGAACAGCTCTACACCTGGACTGCAGCAGTGTCCAGGTAATATTCACTGCCTCAAAATAGCACCATGAGGGCTGCTAGGAGCCTTTCATCAAGGACACCCCTGGGAAAATAGCAGTTATAAGCTTTGGAACAAATGTAAGGAACAGTGGGAAGAGTTTCATGAACAGGCATGGTTAAAGGTGGCTGCAGTAGTGAAATGCCAAATACCTCAACAGCTACAATAAACCTTCAAATCTCCCTGCAATTATTACTCATTAAAAAAAACCAAAACAAAACCAATGTAAAACCTAAGGCTTAATTTGAAAATGGGCAAGGGAAACTGTTTTCTCCTAAACGCAGTAAGTCAACAGACTTGGATGGGGCTCAGCAGGCTTCAGGCCCCAACAATTGTTGTGTAAAACTGCAGGACCCTTCTAACAAAATTGCCTTCAATTAAAACAAAGACTGTTTCTAGCACTAGCATAAACTCATCACTTGAGGTGAATCAGGTGCATCAACTCTGAGTGGCCTCGCTCTGTTCCCTCTCTCTGTCATTTGCAGTTCAAGCAGGATGGTGGCCATGCCTTCATCCTGGACAAAGCTCTGGGCAGCAGCACACAGCGCTGGCACAGCCAGCTCAGTGTGGGTGGGCCCTGCCAAGCATCCCTCCCAGGCCCTTCCCTTTTCCCATTCTCACTTTTTCCCCTCGGCCACCTTTTTCCCCCTTCTTTTATTCCTTGCCCTTTCTTGCTTGTTTTCTCCAGGATCCTTTTCCCATAGAGGCTCTTATGGCTTGGTCAGGGAGAGGTGACAGAAGTGGTGGAAGGAGAGAAGGAAGTTTTTTAAGAAACGAGAAGAGCAAAAGTCATCTTCATACAACTGAAGAGAGCACATATCTTAATTAACATTTGATATATTTGATTGATTTACTTGGCTCCAGTTAGGCACTGCTTAAAACCCAGTAAGACAAAAGGCCAGCCACTCAAGAGCTGCTCCAACACAACACACAGCTGTTCCCAGAAATGTCTATGCAGGTAAACCAGCCAGCAGGGTATTCCTGTGCTCCCTGCAAACAGAAGAACAAGCCTGGCCCCTTCAGGCACACCTGCAAGTCCAACATCACCTCTGTACCCCACCCCACATGCTCAGCTCTCCTTGTTCACATTGAGAACCAGGCTCAGACAAAGCAATCCTTAATAAATACCAGATCACAAAACCTCCAAACCTCACTCAACACAACCAATTGCACTTGCTGCTGCTTGCCAGAACCTACTGCCCACTAGCCAAGGGCAGGCATAAAGGCACTGTGCTCCATCCAACACTGAGCTCCAAACCACCCCATTCCTTGCAGCTTTTTCTGACATTTCTAAGTAGGATCCAGTCTTTAACACCGTTTTGGGAAAACAGTGAGGAGAGTAAGGACCTGGGTGCTGGTTCCCAGAGAGGGAAGGCAAAGTTGAGTTTGGCTGCTAGTCAGTAACGGCACACGCGAAAGAGACAGGACATGGCTTGGGGTATCTGGGTAGGAGCATGAACTTAGCCCCTGAGGGACTGTCTGGGTGGCAAGGAGCCCAGAACCGCCACCCATCCTGGCCCTGTTTTCCATTACCTCAGCCCACACACACTCCCACCCTCCTGCCAGCCATGCTCCAGTTGCTTCTTTGCAAAGGCTGCAACAATTGCTGAGCACAGGCAAAATAAGAGCCTCACACTCCTCACAGCCTCTGGACTCTGAAAAGCCACTCTGGCAGGTTTGCTGGATCACAGGAGCAAACAGAAGCACAGGACAGACAGAGCTAAGGTGGCCACAAGCACTTCTCTCCAGCATCCCTAGGAATAAGGCCCAGACCGAAGCTCCTGAGAGGACAGTACCACCTCTTCTGCAGTGAGATGCTAAGGGACACCAGAGACTTGGAGACCAACTAGATCCACATGGAACAGCTCTATCAGAAGCCAGCCCTGCAAGGTCACACACACACACACACACACACTCATGGGGTGGCCTCCCCTTTGTCCCACACAGGGAGACACCAGCTACCTGCTCACTGTAAGGAATGAAACACGTACAGAAGGAAATACACATGGAAAAAGCCAGAGCACATTCTGCAACAGAAAAGACAGCAGTAGGAGAAATTCACCTACAAAGGCAAGGTGAAGGCACCGCTAGCTGGAGAGGCATTTCACCATCCTGTAAAGGAAGTGGTTTTCCCATCACAGAGTGAGGAAATATCAATGCATTTGTGGCTCTAGAGCTCCATGCTCTCAAATAAGCCATCCTCAAGGACCAGGATCATACAGAAGCTTAGAACCCTCAACACAGCTATCAAAACACTCCAGAGCTTTGTTGCCATCATTACCATGGCAAGAACATGTTTCAACTCTGCAGAAAGTCAAGAGCCTACAAAAACCTACATCTAATATTTGTCTTTTCAACAGGTATTTTCACATCTGAGCTTTTTTTAAAATTCACCTTTGAGGCTCTGTTCAAAACGCAAGAACTGGCAGCTGCACGTGAATATCCAAGAGGATACAGCTGCATCCAGAGTCATCAGATGGCCAGTCCCAAAAGGAGCCAGGGCTTGGAGATGTGACCAGCACAAGAGCAGGGGTAGGGACAAGGCCCCAAGGCAGGAGTGGGGCAGTGACCATCCCTCACTACTCCATAATCTGGCAACAAACAGCGGGGGACCTAACCTGGGCCAAGTGAAGTTTTGTTATGCCAAAAGGGTGCCTCAAAGATGCCTCGTGAGGTTCAATATTAGCCTGACAACAACTTGACCTACATTATACCAGCACAGCAAAGATTTCCTTCAGAGCTGCCCACTCAGGCTCCACTTTCCCCCTGCACTGCTTGTGCACAGTGCAGCTGCACCCCAGACCCACTTTGGTCAGTCACCTACAGACAACACCCTGGCTTTTCTTAAAACTTTAATAATCAGAATATTTTACTGGCTAGAAAGCCTCTTGCTGAAATTACTGTACAATTTTCACTTCTTTCAGCCAAAATTGAGGGCAATTTTGCTTAAATAAGCCTGTCTGTACCATTAGCTCTATTTCACCAGGGAAATCTGCTCTCACTTGTGCATATGACATCATCTATTGACATAACCCCACCAAAACAGCATTTCAAACCCTTATGCTCTGCCATTTCACATGCTGCAATTATACTCAAGCTTAAAAGAATCTTTGACACAAGACTTGCACCGTTTTGCTTCTCTGCCATGCACTTCACTTGGCTTTGTTTTCCCAAAAAGAACTATTTGCCTCTAGAGACTTGCACTGCTTTCCATGACACCTAGCACTTCAACTATAGGAACTAAGGGTTTCATAATAGCAAACATAAAAAACTCAGTGGCAATTTTACAAATCAAACTGTACATCCTAAACAACTTGTAAATGCCCAGTAGAACAGACCCCTATGCCAAATCAGCACAACCCAGTGCGTGTTCACACGTCCTGCAAAGCCACCTGCTGCAGGACCCAAGTGTCCCTGACATGGGAAAAACTTCAACCTGCTTTACTCAGTCAGGGGACTCCCTGCTGTGAGAACACCAGTCAGTTGTGTTAATTCTCCAACACAGCAAGGATTAAAGCAGAGCTTAACAGTTACCACACAACTGTTTGAATACTTTCCAAGCATCCTTTCAGTCTCCATCCCATTACTGCAGCTACTGGACACAAGATGCAACAGTCAAGCATTGGATGTGACACAGAGACAGGAGCCTGGAGGAGTGTCGGCCCCAAGGCACAACAGCCACACTTCCCTTCACCTGAAACCACCTTTGTGGTTTTTATTTCATGTGACAAGAATGGCCCAAGATTTTAACTCTGGCTCTTACAATCATGTGTAGGCCAGAGGACCTGAGAGGACTTCCTGATCATCTAAGCTTTTGGATTTACGGGAGATTAATCTCAGCGTTCCCAGGAATTTATCCACAGCCTCTGAACTTGCTCAGTGAGCTCTCTAGGCACACCCTACAGCACTCAAACTAATTCTTCTGTCCACAGAACCCTCACAGAAGTCATTATATGAGGCAACCTCAGACTCTGAAGCCCCTCAGAGGAACAGCACAAGCCAGCAAATCCCAAATCAAAAGTATGGCATTTTACAAGTGGAGTTCCAGGCCCTATAAACCCAGTAATTACAGAGAGAAACCATAAACCAAAGCACCATGAAGCAAGTCAGGAACTGAGATGCAGGAAGGGCTGTTTTAGGCAATTATAGAATTAGTGGTCACCTCCAGACAAGAATAAAGCCCCACTTGCCACTCCAGTCTTCTCACCAATCATCTGCTCATTAGCTCCAAAGCTCATGGAACTGGAGTTGTTTTTGAAGCTGACAACACACAAGAATATTTTATGTGTCCTTGGTAAAGAGAAGTAGCTAAAATACTCAAAGGTATAATACTCAGAACTTTAAAGCCCCATTATCTCTGGATTCAGTATGCACACTCCCACCATCCATAAAAAAAGAAACAATAGTACTTTATTAAAATACTAAATTTTATTTTTTTCCACATACATTTAGTCTCCCCACCGTTTCCATTTGTCTGACCACCACCATGCCTTATCAAAACATTCCATACATACTTAAAATGAAGCTGAGGGTGGAGTCCCGTCTTTAAAAACTAAACAGGCATTTTGGACAACACATTCTTGGCAAGGTAATCTGGATGACATTTATCAGACACAGGAGGGAAAGCTCTTTCAGCGTTTGTAAAAAGAACAGCCAAATAATGGTTACAGAAATAAGACTGCAGATTTTAATGAACTGTTTAAACTGTTTTCTTTTCTTACAGAGTCTGCCTCCACTGCCAGAGAGCTTGAATGACCTGGAAGTGTACACAAGAAGTTAGAAATTGAAATCCGTTTTTAAAAATTATTCTTAGTTTACTATCTTCACTTATTTGATAAAATACTGACATTGAATTATAACTAAAGTACATTCAGCAAAAATCAAGTTGAAAGCATGACACTGAGTCCTTCTGCTAGAAGACTGCTACTCACACTAGGTCACAACTATAAGAATTCAGTGAAGGTGAGAGGATGGGTGTGGACCAGTGAGGCAAATATTGGCTGAATTTTCTCTACCCTGGCTAATGCCACAGCAGCTCCAGTAACTGAGGCTGACTGCTTTTCAACATTCCTTCAGGAATGTGTCAATTTGTCCATCAGACAAGTTTACTCTGAACCACTGACGGAAGCAGGAAAGAATAAGCAATTCTGTCACTTCAAAAAAATTAACCTGAAGGAATTCTGATAGGAAAATCTAAGACACATTTTCAGCTTAGTCTCTGTTAGTAGTAACTAATTCAGAAACTTGTTTCCTGATACCACCTTTTGGCTTGTGCTCTTTTCAAGAGCTCAGATGACTCTGGGAGAGAATGTAGCAAGAATGCCATAATCTCAATCACAAAACAGCTCTCCCTCCCAGACACCCTCCCCCCAAAAAGGGCTGAACACCAGACTGGCCTAGGTGGCCAAATTCAGCAGTAAGGGAAACCACAGCTCATTTCCTTAGCCAATATGGTGCCAAAAGGAAAATTCTGTGGGTTTAGTAAGCAAGAGATAATTTAGCAACCATATAAAAGCTGGAAAAATGTAATAAAATATTAGCTTTCCCATCTGAGCCAACTAAACCCTTAAAACCATTCCCATATATTTAATCTGAAGTATTGTTTATGGTTTGTAACCCTTTCAAACAGTCCAAAGCTTGTAAAGATTAAGAAGTGAAAAAGAATCCCTAAGTCAGGTTCTAAAAGCTATTGGACTTTATCAAGTTCTGATGAATTCTGTTACCTTCTGGTCCTCCGTCCTGAAGCAATTCTTAACGTAGTTGGCAAATTTGGGCTCCAGCTTAGGAAGGGTAGTACCCTATTTGGAAAAAAAGAAGCTTTAGGGTCTGCACATCATTTAATGCTTTAAATAAATAACCTATGAAGCTGATATCTTTCGCAAAACAGGTGAAATTTAAACTCACATTGCAACTTCCCACATTAATCTGCTTTAAACTATTTTTAAAAGTTTTTCTACCATGCCCAGGTATTTCTCACTGAAGTGGCTACACACTGAATTGCTGGTTCAAGACTCTTTGCTGATGCGGAAGAACATAACAGCATTCACCACTCAAAATCACCTTCCTTGTAGTCAACAGCCCGGTGCTAGTCAAGTAAACTAGAACTAATTCCCTGTTTATGGACTCTTACTACAGCCAACCTGAGACCACCCTTCACAGGCAGGCTGCCAACCTCACCTCTCTGAAGCAAAACATGAACTGACCTCGGACCTACCTTTTCAAACTCACTAATACACTACTTCTATTAATTTAAAGAACTGTTGTAGTAACATTTCCTTGTAATCCCTGGAATTGTCTTTGCACATGCCCAAATGTACAAGGCAGATGCATCTACTGGGAAAATTATACAGCCTGCTATTTTAGGAGACACTGATTTCCTTTCACAAGTCCCAAGAGAAATACTTTCCAATTTCTCAGGTGAAATCAATTGAAATACTCCATTCCAATTAGGACAGCACACTTAGCTGCTACTTAACACACTGCACAAGACAGTAAATTTCTGTTCAATGGAAACAGCAATGTGAAGAATATTTCAAACTGCAATGCTGCAACCAAGCCTGGATTTGAGCACTGATTTACCTCATGCTTTTCTCTTAGCTTCCTGACACCTACTTGATACAAGAGTTCCTCTCTAAATCTAGTAAGGGACTTTTCAAAACCTGTTACTTACTGTCAGCTGTAGCCCTGTGTACACAGAATGGCATTTCCCACTAGAAACACTCTCCAGCACCAGATAATGTATTTTAAAGCTCTTTTTGCCAGTTATCTGCTCTGCATGCTTCCCTCTGCAGGGACATGTCTGCTGTGAGCAGCTCAGTCATCTGTGCTCACACTGCACCACAGCAGCATCCAGGGGTTATAGTGCGACCCCTCAGGATGGGCCCATCCATCATGTCAAGCTCACAGTCCAGGACTGTGTATTCCCATCCTCATCACAGCCTGTCATTGCTCAGCCTGCATCCACCCTGTATTCAAACACTTCTGGTCTCATTTTACACCCCTGGAACAAAGCAGTCTCAAAACACTAATGGTCTAAGCAGGAGATGATCCTAACCCTCTGAGAGACCTTCGTTTGCCATTGCATGGCATTTAAAAGTGTGTAGTCTTGAACTAAAAAACCCCATCAGCAAACCAACAATGCTTCCTAGCACCCTTAGCAGTACTTCTGAGCCAGCCAAGTACAGCCACAGCCAGGCACTCGCTCCCATCTGCTCCCAGCATGGGAGTACTCAGGACACAGCCCTTGCACTGTGCACTTCAACCCTGGTTGAGGAGGAAAAGCATCACCTGCTACACCCAACCAGCCTACAACTGGATTTCCTATTTTATACTTTATAGCAGCTAAGAATACTACTGACATGTGTGACCAAATGCTGGTCAGAGCTGATTAAGAGCCAGAGCAAGTGACTGCCCTGATACCTTCAAAGGGTGAAGCATCCACTGAAGGGAGACTCAAGTCCAGATCACTGTAGAAAGCAAAAACTTTGAGGTCTGTAGCAGTGCATCAGCTCACATCACAAGCACCCATCTCCCTCTTCTGGAAGTTACTGAGCCTTACAAGCATTGGGACACTGCTTCAAGACCACAGCATTCCAAGCATGTGAGGAACTCATTCCACTTTACTTTAGTAAACCTGAAGTGTACACACACTATTTAAATCATCTTTACAACAAATACCACCTAAGGGCTTTTTTTGTCTTTCTCTCTCCTTTGTTTTTTTTTTTTTTTTTTTGTTCTTAAACCTGAACAGAGCCAGTTCTCCAAGAAATGCCCAACTGCTAACCAGCACTACTGGAAAAATACTCAAAGCAAGTGGTTTTGTTTCTCTCGAGTACAGAGGCTTATTTTCCCCCAAATGTGTTTTCATTTCTCTGGGCTTCAACATCAACACACACTGATTAACAGCAGAGCAATCACCAACATCATAACCATTTCTTAAAGCATCCAATTCTTCTCATCTGCAGAAGTGTGAAAGTAAGGCTGAGAAACCTCATTTCCAAAAACTCACCTTATCTACAGATGCTTGCATTTTTGCTTTTATCTCCTCTAATGACAGAGGGACTTTTGGTGTTTTTGGAGTTAGAGTTTTATCCTTCTTGGAATCTGGAGTCTGAAAATTATTCATCTCATTAGTAACTTGCACATAAAGATACAGAGAATGTAAGATAAATTTTATAAAACTAGCTATTACACTAATAGTCCATGTAGTTTTTAGAAGTCACAAAACCTGAATTAATGCATCCCACACATTCCTTAGAAGCACAAGAAAGAACAACTTTTAAGTCTGGAGTTATTATAGTTAGCATAGCTGGTATCTTATGCTTCTGGGCAGGTGCCTCCACAGCTCTTTTAATAGAAATGAAACCAAAAACAGCCAAAATATTTCGTGATTCAGAGTTTAACTCCAGATCTGCAGTCAGATTTTAGGTCATGCTTTGAAAGGCACATCTACTGCAGTACTTCTCAGATGCTGTCCTGTCATGCACCCCATGTTCATTTCTGTATGAACCTTCCAGGCATCATGTCTGAGTACTAGCAATAAGGAGAAGCTGCACATAGCATTAACAAGGAAATTGCCAGTCCTGCAGGGGTCACTTCAGGGCAGCAGCCTCCACTGTTCTCCAGTGGAAACATATTTGGCAGTCATTCTCTTGTACAAGATGCTGCACAAAACGAACAGTTTTAGTGTTTCAAACCAAAGAATTACCAATATTCCCAAGGGACAGTATGCCTGATTTCAGATTTGACTGTTGTAGGTACATACTGATCACTGAAGAGTTGCACAGAGAACATGAAGCAGTGAACAGTATTGTCAATACCTTCAACTTGAATGTTAGCATGCTGTTTGAAGTTACCATCAGCAAGAAAATTAGCTTCCCCACTAGAACAGACCTTTGTTTCACTCAGTTGGTTTCACTCACTTTTGATTTAGATGCTGGTGTGGATGGCTTAGAGTCTTTTCCATTTTGCTTTGCTTTCTGCATATTCTTTCCCGCAACCTCACGAGCAGGCTGAAAAGCAAGCACACAAGCTAATCTGTCAAACTGCAGATAGCATGTTACAGGAACCCAAAGGAAAGCCTCTTGGTGCAGTCACACACAACAGGTTCTGTTATGATACCATACAGCTATGTGGGACTCCCATCATACTTTCCTTAAATAGATCACTTTTCCTCATGTATCAACAGTCTCTGGGGGCAGATACTGCTTAAAGATTAATCCCTGGTGGCAGCGCAGTTCCATGACCTCATTCAGTGTTACCTTTCTTTTGTAACACAACTATTACCTCATCTGGCATTTCACCCAGAAATATTGTCTGGGATGCACACAGAACGTGATACCACACACACATCTAAGACATGGGAGTCTAAAATGCCTACAAAGATCAAGGGACCATTTTGTTCAGTGACCCTAGATGGTATCAGGTGGCAGGAATCTGCAGTTCAGAGCGTCTTCACCATGCCCCTGTGCACTATCACCTACAGAAACTGGCTAGGGACAGAGCAGCACGCAGTGAAGTAAAGCACTAAATCCCTGTTTTTAAACAGTAGGCATGAACATAGAAACTCAGGCCAAAGTGCACGAGTGTGAGTAAAAGAAACGCCTCCCTGCTCCTCCCACACAGCAGCAGGCGGCGCTCGAGGGCCGGCAGAATTTGCTCTGAAGAGCCATCCACACCCACACCAGTCTGACAGCTGCATCCCTGTGCTGGCAAGACCCAGTCTGACTGTTGCAGCCAAGGAAATAAAACCATGGGCTAGATGGATGCACACTCATACACACCCCTTGTTCACACGTTCCAGAGAGCTGTGCTAAAACTCACTCATTTCAGGGACTGCCTGCCTGATTGCTGTCGTATCACATATTAGCCACTTACTTTCTTTATTGGTGCTTTAATTTCTTCCTCATCATCCTCTAAGTCATCCTCATCACTACAATTAGAAAGGAAGTCACTCACCATAACTCAAGATTCACATTAGGAATTGATCTTCCCCCCCCCTCCCAATAAAATGCATGAAGGAAGCAAGCTATCTTTCCAACCTCTTAACACATGGCTAAGTGCTAGGGCAAGCACTACCTTTAAAGCAGTTAAATGCATTCCCTCCTCTTTAGTACAGAAGAAATATATCCTAGGGACTCCCACTACTATTACTACAAGTTAATGACAACAGGAAGTCCAATATGACATAACAGAAGAACATTATAATTTAGATAGCATTGTAGAGACAAATAAGGCAAGGATGCTTTTACTCTAGCCAAGATCCAGGAGTTTTTTCACTTAGCATCCATTTATGTCACACAATTCATGTTCTGAAAGTTAGCTCTGTATTTTAAAACACGTTTTAAAAACAACAATACATACTCATCATCATCATCCTCGTCTTCATCATCATCCTCATCATCTTCTGCTAATTTGGGCTTTTT
This sequence comes from Cyanistes caeruleus, assembly GCF_971803275.1. Classification (NCBI taxonomy): domain Eukaryota; kingdom Metazoa; phylum Chordata; class Aves; order Passeriformes; family Paridae; genus Cyanistes; species Cyanistes caeruleus. The sequence continues at coordinate 17,876,510 of NC_141715.1, forward strand.
CTTCAAAAAAGAAAAGTTTGTCAAGTGTTGATTCCATTTTGTGGTAATAAAGAGCAACTGCCATCCAAAACAACTGTGGCCTAAGTACACAAGGCTACTTTCCATCAATTTAGCTAAACACAGGAAGTTACAGCTGCCAAGTCCAAAGCTACTGACAAGGTCACTGCATATGCTCTGAGCATATGAACTTTCCTCTGTAGTACAGCTTTGATCAGCATCTTAACTCTCACAGTACACTGCTGTTTATATCAGAACCTGCAGTTACTGCAGCAGACAAAATTTCCACAAAAGCAGCCATTACATCTACCCCTTCAGGAGAACTTTGGGGACCTACTGTGATTTATTACACTTCTTTAACAGCAAGGTGTTTAACTGCTTCCTCCTAGAGGCAGCACTAATACCGAACTAAAAGAAAATGCTGTGAACAAAGTGACTGCAAGTCCATATACCTGTGGTGTTTTAGCTCCTCCTCCACTTGCTGGTCTCTTTGTTGAAGCATTAACGATTTTTGTATCATCTTCCTCCTCATCTGATTCTGGTTCTTCTTCTAATGCTGATAAAGCAAAGGCAAAGTATAAAAACTTCACCTCATTGAACAATATAAAACATGACTGCTAGTAAGAAACAAAGAGCACCACCCACAACTGAGTAGGTTTGGTGTGGCTGAGGTGCTGAATTGATAGCAGGAAGGATAACCACTGACTAGGAGCTTTTCCAGCTGACTGAAGCAGATAGAACATTTTCTCCATTCCTAAGGACATACATTTGAAAACTAGTATAAAAATCAAAGACAACTCTCCAAATGAGAAGGCTGGTGCTGGGTTAGTTTAGTTAAAAATCAGAACTATTTAATGGGCAGTCTTCTCACACTCAGCTCATAAGCCAAAAGCCTACAGTGGTACACCAACTTCTAAGGGAAGAAATCAGAACTGAAATTGCAAGGCTGACAAATGCCCGTTATCCATACAAACCAAGTGGCAAGCAAAGGCATGCAAGCACTCCTCTCAGCTTTGGCCCTAAAGCCACTTCATGGCACTGAGGATATGCCCTAAAGATTCAGAGGGTCAGTACCAGCAAAAGTACTGCTTGAGGCAGCAGCTACACATCCCAAAGTTCTGCTGGTGCTGCCAGGAAAGCAGTGAGCAGCCATACGTACCTACGAGGTGCTGACCACTGACGTAAACAGGCCCTGAGCCACATTTCAATCTCAACACCACTGGTGGTGTGATCTCAAAGCCGCCCAATGAAACCTGTGGGACAAAGCATTGGTATTCAGATGGATATTCCAGGTGAAGTGTACTCAACAGACACTCCACCCCACTGGAAACAAGCATGAGGCACTGGAGACTGCATGGCTAACACAACTCCAAGGTCCCATTCCACAGAGTATTCTACAAGTGTTAAAGAGTCAACTCGGAGCCACCAACACGGGTTTACTACACTTGCTGCTTATTCCAGTTAAAGCACACCAAGGCCAGACCAATACACATTTGTTTATACTCCACTTGGCAGCAATGTCTACTTGACCATTATCCATCCCACCTGCCCCAGCACTCTGTAGCTCTACTTGCACACTATCATCAACTGAGTCAAACTACATTCCAGACAGCAGAAACGATAATAGTGTGCCCTTAAATCAACAGAGAGTAGCAACCATCTTCAGAGTCACCTAAGAGCTTGGGACCTGCAGAAAAAATTCACTGTTCTCTTCCCAGGTTTAAAGAAAGCAAGGCAACCTAAAGATTCATTTGCTTGCATATGCTTAGACTTGTACATATATAGATGCCATGCATAACTACTGTCACTTAAAAAGCGTGTATTTTTAACAAGTACATTATTTCCAAATTACTCAAGTAACTCTACTAGGCACAAAAAAATGTATTTACTACCAGTGAAACAGACACTTACTGGAATACACTGTTCAGTTTTACTAAAATTCAGTTGACCCAAGCCATTTCCAACTTTTTTCTCACTAGAGACCATATATGCTTATACCATATATATTTTCCCAAGCTTCTGCACTTACTGTAGGCTGCACTGACATTTTCAGAGATGCCAGTACTACTTTTGTAGGGTTGCCTTCATAGTCCAGTGCTTCTGCTTCTACAATGTGTAATTCGTCTTTGGCTCCAGCTCCTAAAGTAACCTGTGAAGTCAAGAACAGGGCACAGTCTGAGCATCTTCCCAAATATTTAAAAATCTTCAAAACTCACAGCAGCTTAGTTGAATGCTGTGATTTATGCATATGCCTTCTGCTGTAATTCACCACAGACTGAGAACTGTTGACCCAAGGCATTTCTAAGCCTCAGTGCCTAGATCCCTTACTCTGAGTAAGAGTCTGCCACTTTCTCTCTAAAGAGTCAAAACTCATAGCTGCAAGGACAAGTGAATCACGGACAGTGGTTAGGCCTGAAATTCCAGTTCACTGAGCCTTGGGCCTCTCAGACATCTCAATGCAGATATGCAAAAGATGTGAAAACCAAGAATCCTTTGTACTACAACTATTCCAAACAACAGTGCACAAGGCTCTGTGTTTCCTTTCCTAAACCCCATACAAAGAAAGCCTTCCAACCCCCAAAGATGATGTGGGTGTGAACACTTCAGGCAGAGGCAGGCAGACAGGTTTACATTCTCCAACAGCTAAACTTTAATGAGGATGTAATGGTCCAGACTTGGATGTACAGACTGAAGGCTGGCAAACAGAACACTGGATTAGCTACTTCTGGTAAATGATGTTATTAGCAATTTGAACGGGTGAAATTGCAGCTCTAATTTCACCTCTCAAATGTGTTAACAATACTGAATTGTTTAGTTAGTGAGACAAAAATTTTAGAACATGACCTGTCATTTGCCCCAGTTCAACACTACAGCACTTACTTTTCATTTATTTATTTCCAGTGTTTTCTCTCCTCACCTTGCCGTACCTCATGCCCAAGTCCAGCACCATGTTTGTATCTTAACAGGCATTGTCTTTACTCCTCTGGGCTTTTGTCAGGAGCACAGATCAGCCCCCAAATGTTTACTGCCTTTACACCTTACCTCTAAGTCCTTCCTCTACTCAACAAGGTGTTTTTTGGTATATTTTCCTATGAAAAGAGGTTATTGAGGTAAGACTTTATTTCCCCCACAGGCCTAACAACTAAGCACTGGTGTGGATTGACCTGCTTCATCCCTCACACTATACAACATAAGAAGAAATGCTACAGGCACACTCAAATAAATAAATGAATAGAAAAGAATTTTGAGTAAAACAGTACAATTTAAGTATTACTGACTTTATCTGCGTAACATTCAGATACAAGAAGTCTGCATATGGACTTACCCTATATATTATTGTTACATTCTTCGAGCAAAAGGATTTGCAATTAAGAACAAATTACTCATTATCAAGTCCAGGCTATGCTTTTCATAATACAAAAGCATGGAAAGCACATGACTCATATAATTAACAAGAAAGTGTTTTAAGAAACACCATGAAGTGTCTGGAGATCATTATGCAAGTGACCTCCAGGAAGCAATTCCACTGTAGGAATTAGTCCACAAACTTCTTGCTTCCAGGTATCAAAGCATCTCCTTGCATTTAAATAAACACAGTAATAACCAATAGCAATTCTACAACTCTTCAACTTCTTGTCTTATAAGACAGGGTATATTACTGTTCTGCTACCCAAAAAACCATCGTTAGTCCAGCAAAAAAGCACTGAAATATGTGTCTGACTTGTGTGGCACCAGAAAGCTCCAAGGACACAACCAGGAACTCTCCAGGAGTCTGCTAGATTAATTATCTGAATGAAAAATGGGGTTTCCCAGATACATCCTTGGAGAGGACAAACCAAGGACAATAAAACAAACCTCCTTCCTTCCAATTTGGATTTACTTATTATCTGCTTCTGGAAAAGAAAAAGGACTGGAGCTATATTTGGAAACATATTGAAATGGTTTTCAAAATCAAGTTCCTTGTAGTCTGTAAGAGTGTGCTTATGTGTGACTCCTACAAATCTATTCTTCCCCCTCTGCCCCTGTAGCATCTACACTATTTGCATTAGGGATGCCTGAGTCTATAGTCTGGCATTTAATTCCATTTACTATATATTTATTAAATCCACTGTAAATTGATGTCTGATTTTTTCCAGCCTTGCATTTACTTGCTGTCAACATTGAAACATGAACAGAGAAACTTTTTCAATATAGAAAATACCTGAAATTACAGAATATGCTCCACTACCAATAAGAGATGGTTATTTTTAACAGATTTATGTAACAATTATCTCTAGAATTATGACTGGAGAAAAAAATGACAAGTTAAAAAACTCACGTCTTGCATCACAGCCCACCACACTTAAAATGTAAAGTGTAAAAACCAAATACTACTTGCCGTTCTCAGAGACAACTGATGTTCATTTTCTTCATCATCTACTTTAAACTGAAACTCCTTATCTGCTTTAAGCTCACAGCCTGTAAGAAGACAATTTCATTGTAAGCGTGCTGTTTTATTTAAGGCGCAAGTATTTGCTAAGCAGTTATTTGGCAGCTCGCTGCTCCCAGGCCTCGTACGTGCAGCGAACTAGCGGCACCCCGGGCACCCACGGAGCCGACACGTGGGCAGAGGAAAGCCCCAGGCGAGCGCGCGGCCTGCTGCCGACCACGCAGCTCCCGCGCGGCCCGTTCAAGCCCATCCCTGCCCAGCGTTCCCCGCGCTGCCCGCGCCGACGGTTCCTCCGCAGCCGCCCGCCGTGGGCGGCTGGGCCCTCCCGGGGCGATGGGCAGCAAGGGGCGCGTGGCCGCGCGGTGCTCCACGTGCTCCGCCTCGGCCGCGCTGCCACGTGCTCCGCGGGCGCTCCCGGCGCGCCGCGTCCTTAGGAACGGCCGGAGGCGCCGGGAACAAAGCGCGGAACAAAGCGGGACGGGCCCCGCCACGTGCGGGCCTCGCGCCATTTGGGGCCCACGCGGGAAAGGCCCCTGCGCGCCCCCGGCGCCGGCAGAGCCCCCTCCCCTTCCCCCGCACGCGGAGCGGCGGCGCTCGGCCGGCACAGGCCGCGGCCCCGCACGGCGGTCGGCCCCGGGGCCTGCGGGGGCGACGGGACCAGCGGGCCCCGGATGAGCGCGACCGCGGCAAGCGTTACCGAAGAGAAAAGTCTGCGGACGCAGGGGACCCATGCTCTCCATGTCCATGGCGCTGTCTTCCATCGCGGGGCTGTGGCGCTACTGACCGAAGATGCTGTGCTGCGGACGGACGCGCACTAAAGGAAGTCCCGCGCCCGCCCACTCGCTGATATAGCTTCACGTTCTCGCGAGAGCGGCGCGCCGGGCCCGCCCCTCGGCCCAGCTCCTGCGCACGCGCACGCGCGGACGGTGGTCGCGCGCGGGGCTGGGCGGGCCGCCAGAGGGCGCCGCCATGGAGCCGGGACCGTGTGAGGGGTCCGGGCCGCCGCCATGGAGCCGGGGCCGTGTGAGGGGTCCGGGCCGCCGCCATGGAGCCGGGGCCGTGTGAGGGGTCCGGGCCGCCGCCATGGAGCCGGAGCCGTGTGAGGGGTCCGGGCCGCCGCCATGGAGCCGGGACCGTGTGAGGGGTCCGGGCCGCCGCCATGGAACCGGGGCCGTGTGAGGGGTTCCGGGCCGCCGCCATGGAGCCGGGGCCGTGTGAGGGGTCCGGACCACCGCCGTGGGGCCGGGCATCGCAGGCTTCCCCTGCACGGCCGCGCCACACGTGAGGACAGCGGTGAGGGGCGCGGCCTGGCACAGGGCCTGCAGCCCCAGCAGCCCCAGCAGCCAGAGCGGCTCCGATGGCCCGAGAGCCCTGCTGCAGTGGAACGTGCTCTCCTCTCTCTGTGCCGGGAGCTGATTGCTGCTGCCAGCTTTGACTAAAATAATAAATTAAGGAAAGCAGCCCGTTTCCTGTGCATTACCTGTTAGGATGAGCTCCCATCCCGAGCTACTGCTTCCTTTGCCACTGGCGCTGAAGGCCAGGTGTGTGATGGGAGCAAACCACTTTTTAATGTGAATTAGAGCACGGGGAAATGTGTTGCAGCAAAGTTAAAAGTCACAGGGTTATTTTATCCTTAGAGCTACCAGCCCTGGAAAGACTTGTTTGCCTCAGCAGTAGGAGCCCATCTCTGGCCCAGGGCTGGGCTCACCATCCACACATTCCAGGCCATCGTGTCCAGGGGCTGTTCTGCACAAGTCAGGTCCCTTGTGTGCTGGTCTCACACTTACCTGAACACTTACTCCTCAAAAATAAAAGTATACAGGCTCTTGGTGCTCTTACGTCTTCACTGATTTGAAATGCGTAACTTGTGTTACTTTCACATTCATAAAGGAACAACATTAAATGATGCTGCTGAAAATGACATCAACTGAAGAATAATTGACACAGTGGGAAAATTAAACTTATCCTGTCAAAGTGTCCTCTTCCTCACTCTCCCACAAAGCTGGCCCCTTTTCAAACAGCAAATGCAGTTCCGCAGGATACACGTGCAGCTTAGTTGTGAGTGTAAAGTCTCCTATTCAGAAAATACAATTCACTTTTTCAAATCTGAGATCAGCTGAGCTATGGTTTCACCAGGATATGATCCCCTGCAATCCTATTAACATTAAGGCAGGTTGTCCACTGAGGTGTTTCAGGTGGATTGCCACAGGCTGACTAAAATTCAATAACAGTTAAATTGTGTATGAAAACAAAGTACAGAAATACCAGAGCACAGCTTAGAATATGAGCGAGGATGGATATTCTGTGATTTACTCCCCTTATAAACTCACAAGGAACCAGAGAACAAGCAGTGTTAATCTCATTTTCTAACATTTAGTTTGGTTAATCTCTTATTATCTTTACAAAGTAATTACTGCTGAGGGTGGTCCTTAGGGTAGGAAGAGTGGCAGCTATGGAGAAGATCCACGCAGGGATGTGTGGAGCAGCAGAGGCAGAAATCCCACCAAGTGCAGAGGCTGGTGACCCTGGCAGAGAGAGGCAGCATTAACTGATCAGGTATCTCAGCCCTAAGAGCTGTGCAGATGCAGATGAGGCATTTGTTTGGTTTGGCTTGAGAAATGGGAACTCATATCAAACTTTCAAATGAAGTTGTGGCATGACCCAGATGTCAGACTGGAGCTGGAAGGTGAATCCTACACAGTAACAGTGGAAGGGAGTGAATTACAGTCACCTGGTGTAATGCCAAGAGGAGGACAAGACTGCTGGTCAAAGCCACCCAGAACCCTGCCCCCAGGGCACCAAGCAGCTCACAAACTGCAGCTGCAGAGGTGCACTCCAATCTGCTGAAGGGAGCAGTGCAACAGCAGCATGTCCTCCTGTGTGCAGTCACTTTTAATTCAATTACAGTCCTCCATTATGGAGGAAATAAATGTGGGAGGAAACAAAGGACAGACACAGAGAAGCAGAACAAGGGTAGGAAGTAGGAGATATATGTTTACTGTGTCTTGTTTGGCTCCATAGGGCTTTAGAAGGGCTGTCATATATCATTACATTTATTATTTCTGCCATGGTACTAGGACAAGAAGTCCATTACAATATTGATCATTTTACTTTGCTTGTCTCTGTGCAGTGTAAAACTCGGCATAGCAGAAAAGGCTTACAGGTGATTTAGAAACCGCCATACAGGACAACTAGGGAAAAATCAGAGTTTCCCTTAATGGAATTCTCTTCTTAGTGAGCTTTTACAAAACTTGGGAAATTTTATTTTAAGCATGGTTAAAACCACAGCACAGTTGTATTCGAGCAATCAGAAGCTACAGAGACAATAAAGATTTCCTATGCAATCTTAATTTACACACTGACATAATGAAATAATCTTCAGCTGCCCTGCCCCATGGCTATCACATAACCTCTCTATGGGGCTTCTCCTCCCTTCATTAGTCAACAGTTTCTGTCATGGTGAACTAAAGGCCAGAATCTTAACTGGAATCAAAACAGCCTTCTTAATGTCAAAAAGAGATCACTTTCACACCAGAAAATCCAAATATTTCACTTTAGCCTGAAATGAAGATTGTCATCCCCAGACAGAGCAGCAAGAGGCAGGTGTTCACTGTCCTCATCCCCATGAATTGGGGGTACCAGCAGGACACCTGTGTGTCCAGGCACTGTGGTGGCAGTGAGGACAGAGCCGCCCTGCCAGGTGCCTGATGAACACCCTGAACATAGGTGAGAGCTGCGTCTCCTGAGGCAGCTTTGAGAAGTTTTTTCCTTGCATTCGTAATTTCCCTTCACCTGTAGGCTGGTTTGCAGCCAGCTTGGGACAGGGAGCTGTGATGGAGGGACCATCCTTACCTGATTGTGTTCTTTCTTACCCACAGTCTGCTTTATGCTGCTGACCCTGCTGTAAGTGGCACTGGAAGTTTTCTTCATCTTCCCTCTTTCTCTAGTGCCTGTTCCATCCCCAGCTTTGACTGTAGCACATTATTCATGCAGAGCAGCATGAAGAGCTGTATCAGAAGGTCCTTCAGCACCAAAGAATGCTGCATAAGGGGAGCAGAGGGAGGCTGGTGACCCAGCTTCTGTGTATGGCAGCATGAGCATGGGTTGCTCCCTCTCTTCTGTGGTTCTGTAGAGAACTTTCAGGGGGTCCTCTCCTGTTAGGGCCCAATTTCAGTACAGCCATGAAAGGGAGGAATGACAGATGAGCCAGGATGTCCACAGGGGTGGCACTCAGATATTGCAGTGCTGATAAGAAGTAAGATTACACAGATAGATTACAGGTGTCAGTGTCACAGCAGTAAAAATTGAGATAGCCTGAAATTTCTTCTTTATTTTTTTGGGGTCTTTTTTCTTTAACTGTTCAGCACAGCATAGCCTCTGGGTCCTGACCATAACCTTTCCTGGCTATTGCAAAAATTAACACTGTCCTGACTGAAACTGGGAGAAAAGCTAGGATACTTTAAAACTGTCTGTGCCCTGCAGGTCCCAAGGGTGAGGCCACCTCCCAGTAGGAGGAGCAGCAGTAGGAGTTTGTAGTTGGTGGGGCTGACATGTGTCAGAAAGGGGGGTAGAAGCAAAGAGCTCTATAAGCCACGTGTCTGTAAACCTGGCGAGGCAGACTGCACTTCACATCCTCTCCACAGTGATGCCAGATGTTCTTGTCCCATGAGCCACGACCCCCCTGCAATATCATTTGCTTCTGTGTACTGATACTATGCCTGCTGCCAGCCCATGGCACTGCTCTGCTTGTTAAACCCCATGAGCTTGATCCCAAAATGATGCTCTGCATCACTGCCAGGGTACATGAGTTCTGCTGACCACCCATGGGCAGCCCAGGCCATGGAGATGGGAGACAACACCTGCTACTCCACATCAAAGTAGCCTGTTCTGGTGGTCACTTTTCACATCTATTCCTCCTGTGGGACCAGCTTTGAAATCTTGTCCCTGTGCCCCATGGTTTCTGCAGGGTCTAGAAGGGCAGACATAAGGCCATGGGGTAGGGCACAGCAGAATTCTAAGCAGTTCCTGATTTTCCTATTTCCTATACTCTATTTCCACAGCTTTTGCTGCCCAAGCCTGAGGGGCAGGTCCTTTTGGTGTTTGAGTAACATGCAGGATGCTGTTAGCCAGTCGTAACTTTGCACAGATGCTCTGGCTACGAGTTCAGGGAAGATGTTCCCTCATCTCAGCACTGTCAGTTCCCATTTCAAGGGCGACAGCACCATCTAGTGACCCCAAATCAGCTTCCTACATCGCTGCCTGCCTTCTCCTGAGTTTCATCCATTCCCCAGGTGTCCCAGGTGAGGTTTGTCTGTCCGTGCCTACCTACTATGCCCTTCCTACCAGAGAGTTGTTTACTGGAAGGTCATGCATGGGGAGGCTGATTGCCCTTGGCCACAGTCACAGACCTCAGAGCTGGGATGGCGTGATCCAAACTAAATCCCAGGCCAGAAAACGTGGCAGAGCTGTGTTTCAGACCCCACTTGGCTCTGAGAGAATCTTACCTGCCCTTTTGGGCAGATTCCACATTTAAAATAAATCTGCCCAGGGAAAGAAAATAATCCCTCTCATCCTTCCCTTGATTCTCTGCTATATTTGACCTCAGTCAACATGTGTAAGGACCGCAAGCACACCAGTCAAAGGTGGTGCTTTGTCCCCAGGCTCCCACCGGCACTCACAGCTCATAATACAGATGTCAGGAGAGTGAAAAGCTTGGCCAACATTATTTCTGATCTCTCAGTTTAGAGCACAGGTAGACAGGCAACTCCATACCTCCCAAGCGCAGTGGGCCCTTCTGTTCTTTTCTACATCATACCCCCTGCAAAAAAACCCACAAAAAAAATCTGCTGGATCTACAGACAAACCTGGAGAGGTTGATGTGTTGTTACTGTCCCAGCTCCTGCACTGCTGCATTTCATCCTCTCCACCAGAGTCTCTGGGGTCCCTGTTGTGGATAAAAAGGCACAAGGGCATCATGTTGATGGCAGTATCATGTTGTGCCTCTACTCTTCCTAGCCAGGACAGTGGAGAAATTTCCCTGCTGCCTTCTCTCAGTTCCTTGGCTCTTCATCAGGACATCTTGCAGGCTCAAGGCGCTGCAGGGGAGGAAACAGAAGGACACCAAGTGTCTGACTGCTCTTATTAAGGGATTTTGATGCATCGAGCACCTCCTCCATCAACAAGGTCACAGCCAAGGAACATGTACTATGTGGGATACATGTGGCAAGCTCTGTAGTTCTACTTGATCATTAGGCTAAAACAGTTCCCTGTTCCCAGCTTGTGCTAAAGGGCACTCTTGGAAACCAGGAATCTGAAGCCATGTGGTTATACACATGGATCTGGATCACACCTCTCAAATTTGCAGAGACAAACCTGGGAAAGGTCTTTCAAAACCACTCCAAAGCCATGCAGAACATGATGTATATTTCAACCCATGAATCCATGTATTTCCTGGACTTTCATGGGCTTACCTAATGTGAGCAACAGTATTAAACCACTCTACAGGCTGGGTTGAATGTGTCCAGCTGGGGCAGCAGGATGGGGTTTTATCATCACAGCAGCATTCCAGTGTGGGTTACTGGCTCCTGCACAATAAAACACCTACAGATCACTTGATGTAATTGTATGTATATCAATATGTATATATATTTATTTATAGGCTTCAGCAGGCTTTTGGACAAAGATATTTACTGAACAAATGAACATTTATCACATTTTCAAACGACAGTTTTGAAAAACTTACAGATGAAACAACAGGCTCTGGTTAGATCTCTGATCACAAGTATGATTTTAGAGATGTAATACACAGCTCTATGATCTGTGTGAAGCACTGCACTTGTCAAAAATCAAATTGAATGGTAGGAATCTCTGGGAGATAAAGATCAAATATCATTAGGTCAGTGTATGAGTGTGGGGTACAACCACAGCTTGACTACTGTAGGTAGCAATAGTCATGTTGGGGAAAAAAAAGACAAAATAAAGGGCTATCCAATAACAAGGAGCATGGAGAACAAGAAACAACTGCCTGATGTCTCCCCTAATACAAGAAATAGAGGACATAAAATGAAACTTGTAGGTGACAGATTAAATATAAAAAAAAAATAAAGAGGCAGATCCTCAGCCAACACGTTGCAGAGTTGTGCAAGTCACTGCCACAGGATGCTGGGGACGTCAGAACTTCACGAGCCTCAGAGTTGCTCATGGGAAAAGAAAAAGCAGCAAGGGAGAATAGGCAAAAGATGCTGTTCTGTGGCTCAATAAAACCTTGAACATCCTGGAAGATATTCTGGGGAAAAGACTACTGTAATCTTAGTCTGCTCTCACACATTTCTTCCGGGCACTGTTGGAGACACTGGGCTGGCTCAGTGTGACCTGGTGTCACAGAGACAGATGTTCCCAGCACCTGCAGTTTGAGAGCCCTTGCACCCAGGCTGGGCTCCAGCCCCATGGGCCCCACAGTGCTGGGTGCAAGACCCAGGTCCAGAACAGAGCCCACTTTTGAGGCTGGTCACACAGAGCAGAGGTTTAAGATATCCTGGCTGGCCGTGTCCAACCAAGTGCAGCCAGCTTTGGCAGTCCCACAGTGGAAAGCTGCTCAGTGGTGCCAGGGGCTCCTACATACTTGTACTGTCACCTGCATTGGAAACCTACTTCAGATGAAGTCTCTGTTATACCACTGGTGGTGGCCTGAAGCAGGTAAAGACAGAAAGGTGACAGAATACTCACACAATTATCTCAATGCTCATCTCATGGCTGCATCCTGTACTGGGGAAAACTAATCCCTGGAGAAAAGTTATCCAGTGCCCTTGTTCCTGGATGACTCAAGTGAAAACTGCACAGACCCCATGTTTAATTCTCTGCAGTTCCCAAACCAGTTGGGAACCTGGTCATGAATGGTGTGTGTCTGTGAGATGCAGGCTTTCAAAAAGTGGCTGGTGGGTTTACTAGTGGTTGGGGCCCTGTGGTATGTTAGCTGTCAGAATAACATGTAACTTCCTTTCAATAAACGATTTCCAGCTTCCTTAAGGAGAAATTCTTCAATTTCATCTAAAATTTGGAAGTCTGAGCGCTGACAGGAACCTCAAAATAAGAATTCCTGTCTGTCTTGTACTGCACCTACATGCTGCCACTGTGTCACATCCACGTGCTGTCACTGTGTCACACTCACCTGCATCATCTTGTATGCTCTGGTCTTGGCATGTGGCCGGAACACCTCCCATGTGCTCAGGCATCCCCCAGAGCAAGTGGCACATGGCAATGCTGAGCTGAGCAGGACACCAGGTGGATCAGCTCCTCAGGGTCCATGAGGTACACAGTGCCATCCCTCCATGTTCTGTTGTGGTCATCGTGGTGTCCACAACAGGTTGTGTCAGACACAATCTAAACAGATGCAGTTGCTAACCCACAATGTATATGTTGGCCATAGAGGAGCAAAAGTCACCTGAGGGGATCTCTGACTCATTTGTTAGGCCTGGTACACTTTATTGCCACATGCTGCCAGCATCCAAGGTCCCTGCAGAGCCCTCGTGCTCCTAGAACCATCCCATAGTACACCTGCTCCTCCCTGTGGTGCTGAGGCCTCTGACCCACAGAGGTTCCACTGGTTCTGGATACAATCAGGACATTGTATTGTTGGAGACTTATGTTTCCAAAACTAATAGACCTTAAAAAAAAGTCATTCCATGTAATGGAAAACAGATTGGACCCTTGGCTAATGTAAAACATCATTAGTCTGTGTAAGGTATCATCCTCCAGATAAACCCATGGGATGTGGAGCAAGGATGATCTAGGCTCACTTGTTTCTTGTTGGTACATTGGAATAGTGGGATCAGTTCTGCAGCCCCGTTCTGCACCGGGATCCGCACTGAGAGCAGTGTCACTGCTGAGACAGCCCCTGCTCTCCAAGGCCCCACGCTCCTCTTCTCACCAGTGGTGAGAAACTGACACATGACTCATGAAACCATTTCCGTCACAGCTCTGGGCTCTGATGTAACCCTCAGATCAGCGGAACTCTTCCTGAACTGATGCAAAGTCTGGGGGCTGCCAGGGGCTCAAGCTGAGTTCACAGCCATGCGTTTCAGCCTGAGGCTCACACCTGTGGCCCCTCACGGATCCGTGTGTCCCTGTGTCCGTGTGTCCATGTGTCCCTGTGTCCCTGTGTCCGAGTGTGTGTCCGTGCGTCCCTGTGTCCGTGTGTCCCTGTGTCCCTGTGTCCGAGTGTGTGTCCGTGTGTCCCTGTGTCCGTGTGTCCCTGTGTCCCTGTGTCCGTGTGTCCCTGTGTCCCTGTGTCCCTGTGTCCGAGTGTGTGTCCGTGTGTCCCTGTGTCCCTGTGTCCATGTGCCCGAGTGTCCGAGTGTCCGTGTGTCCCTGTGTCCGAGTGTCCGTGTGTCCGTGTGTCCGTGTGTCTGTGTGTCCGTGTGTCTGTGTGTCCGTGTGTCCGTGTGTCCGTGTGTCCCTGTGTCCGTGTGTCTGTGTGTCTGTGTGTCCGTGTGTCTGTGTGTCCGAGTGTCCGTGTGTCCGTGTGTCCGAGTGTCCGTGTGTCCGAGTGTCCGTGTGTCCGTGTGTCCGTGTGTCCCTGTGTCCATGTGCCCGAGTGTCCGAGTGTCCGTGTGTCCCTGTGTCCGAGTGTCCGTGTGTCCGTGTGTCCGTGTGTCCCTGTGTCCGTGTGTCCGTGTGTCTGTGTGTCCGTGTGTCTGTGTGTCCGAGTGTCCGTGTGTCCGTGTGTCCGAGTGTCCGTGTGTCCGAGTGTCCCTGTGTCCGTGTGTCCGTGTGTCTGTGTGTCCGTGTGTCTGTGTGTCCGTGTGTCCGTGTGTCCGAGTGTCCGTGTGTCCGTGTGTCCGAGTGTCCGTGTGTCTGTGTGTCCGTGTGTCCGTGTGTCCGAGTGTCCGGTCGGGGCTGTTAGCGCCCAGCGCTGGGACAGCCCCGGCGGGGCCGTGGCGAGGTCCGGGCACCAGAGGGCGCTCTGGAACCGCAGATCCCGCACGGAACAGCGGGTGAGCCGGGGGGAGCGGGGACAGCACCGGGGACAGCACCAGGGACAGCACCGGGGACAGGAGTGGGGACAGCACCAGGGACAGCACCGGGGACAGCACCGGGGACAGCACCGGGGACAGGAGTGGGGTCAGCACCAGGGACAGCACCGGGGACAGGAGCGGGGACAGCACCGGGGACAGCACCGGGGACAGCACCAGGGACAGCACCGGGGACAGGAGTGGGGACACCACCAGGGACAGTACCGGGGACAGCACCGGGGACAGGACCGGGGACAGGAGCGGGGACAGCACCAGGGACAGCACCGGGGACAGCACCGGGGACAGGACAGGGGACAGCACCGGGGACAGCACCGGGGACAGGACAGGGGACAGCACCGGGGACACTGCACCTGGACACTGCACCCAAACCGTATCCCCAGAGAAGCGTGACCCCCATAACTGTACCCTGTGCTAGAGAAATAGAACCTTGTGCTAACAAAAGATTGCTAAAGTCTTGAACTCAACCTCAGCCCTTGCACTGTTCAGGTTTGGGCTGGATTTACTTTATTTTTATGAAGGTGTAACTTATCAGTGACTGTGCTGCTGTCAGGCCCATTTAATCAACTTTATATTTGGCCTTTTGACTATCTTAAGCTGTTATTTTCTGCAAAAACCAAACTTCCCAGTGCCATCATCTATCCTGAGAATCTATGGAAATACAGACACCTGAACCAGGCAGGGAGCCCCAGGAAATTCCTTGGTAAAATCCCTGTCCTCTCCAAGCAGGCCTGAATAAATAAATGGCCATGGTTGCAGGGACTGCAGCAGCCAGACCTTCACTGGTGGTCTCACTGCAAGAAAGCAACAACAAACACACACAGGAGCAGATGAGTTCTCCAAAGCTTCTGCTTCCAGCCCTGAAAACATTTCCTGGAGCACACAGCATTGTCACCCTCGGCTCTGCCAGCAGACTTCTGCTCTCATGATGAGCACAGTATCTCACACTGTCACCAGCATTATCATTGCAGATGCTTGTCTGCTTGCATACAACAACTGAACCATGGAACAGCAAGCCCTGAATGGAAGAGGTTTGGGTAACAAACCCAGAGAGGATTAAACCTGAAGCAAAGTGCAGGGCTGCCCAGTGGGTTTGGGTGAGCCCTGGAGCAGGTTGAATCCTGCAGATTTCCTAGGGAAGGGAATCCTGGAGCTGGGGGGATCTCTCTATGTCATTCCGAGGATCCCAGCTCAATAACAGAGAGACGGATAATAGCATTTGAACACTATCTGCTTCAATTCAATTGTATTGATTTATTGCCTGTCCAATGAAGCCATCAAGTGTACAAAATGGTTAATCTTATTTTTTTTCCCCTGCTGTCTGTTCAGAGGAGTGAAGTTGTAAACACTGATCCATGCAAGGAAGGTGGCAGGGGAGATACATTGAACTTTTTTCAAGGCCAGTGCTGATTTGTGTCTGTGCAAAGCGAATCCAATTTTAGCACAGGGCAAAGGAAGGACACGTTTCCCACTCCAGACTTCCAGTGGAAAGCTGCTCCACCTGAATGGTTTGGACCCACCTTGCTGATCCACCTCTTTGGCATCATCACACTGATTCAACCTCTAGGAGCTGGCAGGAGCCCCAACATCACCAGCCTGGGTCGAGTGACCCCAAACCCACCTGGGCACAGCGGGGCACCCAGTCAGGCAGGACATTGCTGTTGCGTGAAACACATCACTGCAAAACAGAGAGTGACAGCAGCTCCTGCTCCAGTGCCTGACGCCCAGGAGAGAAGGACAATGAGTTATTTCTTAAAAAGTATTTTCTTTCAAAATGGACATTTGCAATTAAAGGCTGAGTATACTCTATATTTTATTAATGATGTGGGGCAGCAAGGCATTTTAAAGCTCTTCTGTTCTGATGATTTTTTTTTTGGAGGAGGAGGGGAAGGAATTGAAATGGAAAACTTAACACTTATGATTTCAAAAATTTGGCTTATATTTTAGGTTCTGGTAACATGCAATTACAGGCACTTAGAAAGAATTCCCTTTTTTATAGTATGCCCTAGAGCATAAAATTAAGAGGCCAATTCAGGCTTTGTACTGCTTTCAGAGGCAGTTTGCTGCAGCATAGATCAACATGGAGACTGACTGTCGCCTTTCTATTGAATTAGGTCTATATTTTTGACAAGTATGGCAGCTGTATCATCACTTTAATCACCAACAATCCGTTGTGTCTCTTTATGCTAATAAATAAAACATTCTGTGTTAAATATTTCCCAGTAAGCACTTGAAGACCTGCAATCACCACTCTTCCTATATGTTCCCAAGTAAAATAATATAATGGTAATAAAATCAAATGATGTCTAGGAGTTTTATAGACAACTAATAGCAGTTATTGCAAAGTGCACATCAGATACCAATTGAAGGTTACATTTCTCTTTAATATAATATAGCATGCATATTTCACTAACTGTCTCTGTATATCAAATGAACTAAGCAGGAGGATATCGGTCAAAAATGGAGTTCTTTAGGAGAGGTCTTCAGGCAGAACAGTTTTACTGGAGCTGTGTGTTAAGAGTGGGAACACTGGCTGCAAAATATGAGAAAATCATCCCAGGTTACTGAGGAATTGCCAAAGAAACCTCCTGACAGTTGCAGCCAGCCCTGTCCACACACTGGGGCTTTGTCCCAGGGACTGATGTGTGCAAGGGTGTCACAAATGATCATGGAAATGGCTGGAAGGGATTCCATCACCCCACCCTCTGCTCTAGAAGAGCGCACTGGTCTCAGCCCAAGCCCTGGAACCATAATGGCGAAGCAGAGGTGAAGGTCACAACCAGATCAGGAGTGAGCAGACAAAGGCACCCAAGCTCCTGCCATGTGTTCTCCAGGGCCCCGGCAGCAGCGGAGCTAAGGCTCAGGGGTGGGCTCCTGCAGCACAGGCTGTGCCATGGGGGCACTGTCTGCACTCTCCCGTGGCAGGACTTCCCTTGCTCCCACCATCCAGGGGCCTTGGACACCCCAGACCCTCCTCTCCCTCTCTACTTGGCCATCCCAGGGCTCCTCAAGCCCTGCAGCCCCTTTGCTGCTGGAGCGACTCCACACCAGCACTGGGAGCCCCAGCTCAGTTCCAAGAGCACACCTTGCCCTCAGTCTCCTTGATTTCCCTGGCTTCATTCCCACACTTCACTCTGGAGTCTGGGAGCCTTGGAGTCACCCTTAAGAAACCCTTTCCTAAACTTCAAATCTGCTTGCAGAGAGATTTTTCCCATCCCCGTTACTAATATACCTAATGCATTCAGGGGGCCCTGCCTCAGTCAACATGAATTGTAAACCATTTCTCTAATCCCCTCAACAATACCCTTCCCCAAACCTTTTTTCTATCTTAATTAGATATTCTATCCCTTCGGTTTAAAATAGTATTTAATTTCACTTAATGATTTCAACAAAAAATATTAGGATTCCCCAAACAGACATGTTCCCTCTGAATTCTCTCATTCTTTTTTCCAAGGGCTTCAGTTTCATCTTTTTGTTGCTTTGTCAAAACACAGATAATTGACTGTCCTGAAAGTACAATTTTAGTAATTTCTCTCAATGAAGCATCACTGCCTCCTCTATTAACACTGCCTAATTGGACTTTGAATCCCCAGCCAGCGACTTCACCCATGCTACAGGCCCGGATCACTGCAACAGTAAATATCAGCATCCCAGTTAAATGCAGGTTGGCTCACATTCCCCCAAAATTGGCTTTCTGCTCCTCAGAGTCCAATCTGATGTAATATTACATTAACCATTTTTTTTCTCGGGGAGCTGGAGGGAGGGAGGGAGGGAGGGAGGAGAAGATCTGCGTTTCCTCTGTTCACAGAGTGCGTTTGCTCCCGGCGCCAGTGGGGAGGGAGCTCTGCGGGCTGGCGGGAGCTCTGCAGCCTCCCAGCCCTCATTTCCACCTTCTCTGTTGGCAGCTTCAGCTGCAGACAGCACAGCAGGCAAGGGCACAGCAGTGCTGATCCCACGGGCCCACAGCCCCAGAGCGGTACCAGCCACCCAATGCCATCACCCAGAGATGGGCCCTAGGACAGCTCTGCTGTAGATAGCAGAAACCATTTCTCTTTTTTTCCCCTCCTTTTCCAAAACACAGGCTGTTTGTCATGTGGCTTTCAACCATCAAGGGCTTGGCACACACTGGGGGGCTGGGAAGGTTGCGTGGCCATGCCACACTGCAGCAGCAGCAGCAGCAGCAGCAGCAGCAGCAGCAGCAGCAGCAGCAGCAGCAGCAGCAGCAGCAGCAGCAGCAAACCACCCCCGGGGTTCATCTGCAGTCGCTCTAATTATCTCTGAGCATCTGCCATTAAAATGCAAGATCAGGCCAGCTACAAGTAGGAAACAGAAAAGGAACTCCTCATCGATGCCTGTAATAGGCACCAAAAGCGTATAACTCTGCATAATTGCTAATTGTTATTACTACTGCAGTTGATGCCAGAATTGCCCAGAGGTTCCTCTTGCTCCTTGTGCCCCTGTGGCCTTTGGGGGAGGCTGAATCCCACCACGAGCAGTGGCAGTGTCCCAGCAGAGACCCCCATGGCCGGGGGGCTAAAGCCACCCTGGGAGCCTGCAGAGCCCTGTCAGAACCCCTCAGCACCGGCAGCCAGGCTCGTGGGGGACAGAGTTAGGTGTGGGTTTGAGTGTGAGATGGGATGTGTGAGCATTGCAGGGCTGGCCCTGTGGGGTTCAGAGCTGGACAAAGCGCTCCCGCCGCCCTCCACCTCCAGCTCCCGCTGCCAGACCCTCCAGGGCCTAATGAAGCCACTTGACCTCTTGCTACCCCATTCTGTGATCTCCAAAGAGGGTATTAATGCTGCTGACACACAGGCAGTCAGGGGGTAGGGGTGGGTTTGACTCCAGCCCTGCTCACAGCTCTGCAACAGCTCAGCCTAAAAACACCGTAAGATTCCCCGTTCTGTTGTGCTTGAAGAGCTCCTTACAATACACAGCCCTACCAGATGTTTTTCTCCTTTGCTGCTGTGTTCCTGTGCCCCAGCAGGGTTCAGCTAGGATCTAATTTTGTATATCTGAACTGGATTTCCATTGCTCGTACTCAGACCGCTTCACCTCCCACACTGCTCCAGGTATGAAACCCTCATAAATCTGACCAAGCAGCCCCATTTCTGCTCTGTGCGTGCACAGCCCACTCCCAAATGTGCAGCTGAATGATCCCTCTTCTCCCCTGCAGTGACTCACTGGCTGCTTCTCCTTGCCCAGTACCCAAAGCTCCAGGCTGTGCTTTGGAGCCTGATCCAGATTTGATCCCAGGACTAGAGCAGAGCGGGATCCCCCTTGCAAAGATGTTGGGATCAGCCCTTTCCCTGTTGCAAGCACTCCAGCAATTAATGTTACTTGTAAACATTAGGTAGATGGAGGTAAAAGCCCACAAAATGGAGATGCCAGAAGCTTTTTTTGTGATTTAGTTTCTTATTAGAATATGCTACTGGGGAAGAAAAGATCATTGATAAGACTGACATTAGAGGCAGCCAGTAAAATTAAAACTTCAGGGAATGGCCTGGCTTTTTCTTGTCAGGCAGGCATACAGATTCCCTGCCAAGCACTTTAAGATACTCATAAATGCTAGGGACAAAACTTTCAATTAAAGAAGGGAAGGGCTTCTGCTGCCTTCTTGTTGCAATCTTCCTCCCGATGGGACCCTTCTGTCCCACCCCCCATGGTGAGAGCCCTGCTGGTCTGGGGACACGGGCGGTGGAGGGGGTCCTGCAGTGGATACAACACGGACTCAAAGTATCTAGACACAGGAGGCTCAAACTTGCTGGAATAATCCCGGGTTTATTTATTGTCTGTCGTCCATCAGGGGCAAGAGAGAGACTGAAATGTCTTATCTCTTATACCATGGGGCAGGGGTGATCAGGGGATACAGGGAGGTCACAGCCAATGGGAAGGGGGGGAAGGGAAAGAAGGTTTTCAGGTAGGAACTCACATTACACAAACCAGAGGTGAGTTTTACCCTTGCGAGATACCAAGATTTTTAGATGCACTACAACACCTTCTGTTTTGGCAGGCCAGTTTCAGATGCTTTCAAGGGCCTGGCTTCCATCTGAGTACTTCTTCTCCTGCCCCAGAAGAGGATCTAGCCCCAAGATGGCCCTGGGCATCTCATGTTTCAGCTGCCTTCCACAAGCTCTGCTCTAAATGATGCTAAAGAAAACCAGTCTCAGAGCCCCACAGTGAGCTTGGAGCCGCATCCAGAACTCAACAGCAAATGTGCACATGGGGTTGATAGATAAAACCAGTTCAAACCCATCCCTCCTCACATCTGCAGGCTTGTGGAACTGGAGCAGGAGGACTCACGAGCTCTAAGCTCGGAGTTACTGGGAGTTTTTGTTCCTGGACAAATCTCCAGTAACTTCTTGGAGCTCAGGTAAGTGCTTTGCTCTATTCTCACTGGCCTCATTTTCTTTTTTCATTTTTACACCTTTAAATAAAATGTACTTTGTACCAGAGTACACCTTACCCTGAAAGTACATTTTTTCACAATGGTGAGAAGCTCATTCTATGTCTGGGTCCTTTATCTCACAGCAGAGGGGATCAAGTTTTTAAATTCAGTTGTCTTGTCCCCAGTCCTGCTCCCAGCAGCATCCTCCAGCTTCCAGCAGCCCAGCACAGCCAGGCCTGCTCCAATGAGCACCGTGCCAGCATGCACTGCACACACAAGCATCTAAATGTGCACCACTCCTTGTGCTTCCAGATTATAGAAGTATGTTTATCCTATTTATAAGAAGATGATAATCTTACAACAGTCTTGCAGAAAGCACTTAAAATAATACAAATAAGCACTTGTGTATGTGTTCAGCCATAAGCACAAGGGAGGTGAGGTGGATTAAACCCACCTCTGATTTTGCAGTACCAGCCTGTGGCCACACACTGGGCCATGAAGCAGCAGCAGCTAGCCAAGCTCGCAAGAGGGCTTTCCTAATAAATTCAGATTAATAGAGAACAAGTTCCTCCTCCCTGCCACTTTCACAGCCTCCAAAACCAGACACCCAAGCCCTCTCTGACACGTGTGTACCACCTGAGCCTCACACCAATGTTACATGTCATTAACAAAATATAAACCAGCAGTCACATCTTAACAGGAAAAGTTAAATCTCTTTATGCAGTTAAATAAAGGTACCTTGTCCAGTCATTAAGAAGTGATTAACTTATCTAAGAAATAACAGCACTAGGGCTGTCAAACCGGCACACAAACACTAAAAAGAGCAGGGATCAGATATCATATTAGGCTAATTATAAAGAGAAGAAAAGACAGGCAGAAGCATAAAATAGCCATGTGGACAGTATTTTTCTGGAGTTTTGTTTTGGTTTTTTTTTTTGCACAGAAAAAGCTAAACAGGTTCTGCAAAAAAAAGAAATACAGGTATTAAAACAATTCCTCTCCTGCTCTCCCTAATTTAGTGCTGTACGTGAGGAGGCTGCACATGTTCAGACAACCTCCCAAGTTGTGTGAAGCAGTGGCCAAATCATCATACAGATCAAGCTTCTTCAAATTAACAGAAATCCTTAAATCTCTATACAATCCACCTGCAGCACAATTCTGGGTACTGGAGGCTTTGCAGAGCAGAAGAAGAGAGGCAGCACAGCTCATCCCACCCACCTCCTGCCCACCCCCTGCCATGGCCACGCTCCTCTGCAGCAGCCACAGGAGCTCCTGAGCATTCCTGGTGTACACTCAGCTCCTTTCAACCTGCTGTGTTCACCAGAGTCACCTCACCCAGCCCTGATGTCCAAAGATGTTTGATTTCCCTCAGCAAGGAACTGAGTGCCCTTCCTACAATTTCTGCCCTATTTATACTCCCAGAAATGAGGTTTACCTTTCTGTCCTGGTTTTGGCCACGACTTGGGGGTTATTCCCGTCATTGTCAGGGCCAGGGAAAAAGGACACTCTGGCTTCTGAGAAGAAGGACGTGGCTTCCAGTGGGAAAACATGGCAACATTTTCCACCCCTGTTCATTGCTCAGGGTCCATCGTGGATGCGGCTGAGCTCCCACTGCACACAACCAGAGCGAGGTTATCTGTGACAGCGCTTGGGACCTGCCAAAATCCTGGCACCTGAGAGACTTGGGAGGCAGAAAGCAGGAGGCACAATCCTGAGAGGGACCTCTAGAATTAAGAGGGGACTGTGAGTATCTTAATTTTAAGTTTAGGCTTTAAACATCAGTTTAGTGGGAGCAGATGTGTTGCAAATACATCTTTGGGCAGGAGGCTGCCCACTGTGCTCTGACACCCAGCCAAGCACAGACCTGCCCTCCTCTTCCGACCATGGACAGCAACAGCCCTCAACTCTGCAGGGATGTGCTGATGCTGAGGGATATCCATCCCCTCATCCCATCGTGCAGGACATCCCCCACAGCAAAGTTTTCCAACACAACCAGAGTACTGACCTGAGAGCTCAGGACCTGGGACCAAATGACTGGGACAGCCAGAAGTATCTTTTCACTGGTCAGGGAAAAGGGAGGTGGGTTTCCATTTTTAACACTTGCATCCTCTTTAAAGCTTTTTCTTTCCCCCACTAAAACCTAATATTAATAATAATGGCAGATCCTACTTTTCTTGAGGTAATGCCAATTTTAATGCATTTTTTTTAATATAACTATAATGTTATTGGGGAATAAGTAGTAAGTGATAGATACTTTAATGTAATATGAGTCAATATGTATTTGTATGTGCTTTATGACTTAATCAATATTGCTACATTAGCAAGAATAAATACGGTGTTTCCTTTTCTGGCCTTGGAAAGAACAAATAAGGAAAGTCACATTCTAAAGTTTAGGAATTAATAAAATCTCTGCATTGCCCAGACAATTCAGTAAATCTCTTGACATTCATTTGTTCTCCAGAGCAGAGCAAGTGCATCCCCAGGCTGCACA
Organism: Cyanistes caeruleus; assembly: GCF_971803275.1. Lineage (NCBI taxonomy): Eukaryota > Metazoa > Chordata > Aves > Passeriformes > Paridae > Cyanistes > Cyanistes caeruleus. The sequence goes on from NC_141715.1 coordinate 17,899,840, forward strand.
GGCAACTCTGGGGACTCAGCCTGGGACTCCAGTTCAGGTTTTTCACAAGGAACTTCCTAAGAGGAATTTAAAAAAAGGAATCAGGCCCCAGCAGACAGTGTAGATCCACTCCAGCATGCTGACTGTCAAGGTGAAGGGCTTGGCACCCTGAGCAACAAAGGGTTTTACTGCTGAGGAACAAGAAGAATTCACCAACCCCTCCCTGCTGTGCCTGGCTTGGCATGCTGGCAAAAGAAAATGACAAAGTGCTGCTGGTTTACTACAGCTCAGCCATTCACTGCTCCAAAAGCAAAGGTTATGACAGGGATAGGACCCAGTTTTGTTATTGACACAAACTTTTCCATCAATTATTTTTTCTGGAGTACTGGCCTCACCCAATGCAGCAAGGAAGTCTAGCCCCAGCAGCGAGACATTCACCTTGGACTCAGTGATCCCAAAGGTCTTTTCCAGACTAGTTAATCCTGTGATTCTGTGATCTGACATGTTCTGCACACTCATCCTCCAGTGGCAGGCCTTCAGCTGGAGCAAATCTGCCGGGAATGCTCATGCCCAGCTCCTGTCTGTCCTTGCTGCCCCTGGGGTCAGTCACTGCTGGTCTGTTCCCTGGGTAGGGCATTACCTGTGCCCAGTGCAGCGGCTCTGCTCCGGCTGCACCCACGCAGGGGTGGGATCCAGCATGTGCCATCCCAGCCTGAACACCTCGATGGGATGCAGCACATGACTGCCTTCTGATGCTCACTTGGAGTATCCCCAAACTGTGCCAGAAGAGTCCCACTCCTGCCTGTGCTGCTGGGAGACAGATCCAGGCAGCATTCAAGAAAACAATAAAGATCACTTGTTCCTGCCCCCAGATCCTCCAAATCCAAGCAAGCAGTATCCATTTCTGCTCTGAATCTTGTTTCCAACATCACATTTTGGGGCTTCATCTTGAAGACACTAGTGAGGTGCCCAGCCAGGCACATTCCAGGAGGTTTAAGGCAGGACCTTAATTCACCTGACTAAATACCTTCAGAGCAGGTCTCTCCTCTGTCCCTCGATGTCCCTCGATGTCCCTCGATGTCCAATGTCCCTCGATGTCCCCCCACACAGCTCCTTCCCCAGCCACACCACCCATGCACATACAGAGGGTCTCTCACTTGAGATCCTCATTTCAATGTTCAAAGACTTGGATGGATGCTGTGCTGCCTTCCCTCCCCAGCCCAGCTCTACGAGAGCTCGCCCGGCCGGCCGCAGGCTCGGCTTCGGCAGGGGCTGTCCGTGCTCCCACGAGCAAAGCTGCAAGGTGCATCTGAGACACTTGTGACCTGAGAGGCTTTTTGGTGTGCTCCACATGAGGAAATAACCTCTGGAAATTCAGCCACTGCTTACTGCACCTGCCTTTGGCTGGAGCCAAGCTGGTTCTGTCTGCATCCTCCACCGCTGGCCTTCTGAGCTGCTTTAAACACGGACTGCTTTCCTGGAACAGGGCTAAAAGGTTGTGCCAGCAGTGCTGGAGCTCTGCTAAACCCGCCTGGGGCTGGCTGGGGTCGGGGTCCCCAGGCAGGAGCTGCCTGCCCAGTGGCACCAGCTGAGTGAAATGCAGCCTCTCCCCTTGTGCTGGGCAGCTCCTGCCCTGCTGTCACACAGGAGAACCCCCACGGCTCTCCTCCTGCCATTCTGGGCTTTCTCTGCTTCCCGTGGGGTCAGAGCCTGACCTCACACATCATTGAGCCAGCACCCACATAAGGGCAGGATAAGAAAAAAGAAATCTCCTCTGTCCTCAGTTTGGAGCGTTTGGCAGCATTTGTTTATTTTTAGCAGATCACCACCACCACATTTCAGTCCTTTTCCTGTTGTAATCGTTAGAACTTTTGACTGGGTCATAAATCTTTTATTAACATTTGGAATTATACTAATTAAAACTGTTCCATGTTTGTATTATTAATTTCTCCACCACTTCTTGTGAGGGTGATGGTTTTAGCTGGCTTAGCAAAATTCACCATAGTAAATAAGGAGAAACTCATTTCCAGGCAATTAGGCTTGCAGAAAAATAAGTTTCTTAATGAAGGGGACGATCATTACAAATTTTACCTAAATAAACAGGGTTTCTTAATGGTAACTCTTCACGCTAAGTAAACAGATTGGTGTGGTAATGTCCCAAGCAATACTTAAATGTAACTGTTTAATAAATTGGTAAATTACTCATTTCATCTTAGAACAAAATGGTAATACTGTAGTAATAACCTAGTATATATTCTGTAAATATGAAGCATTATCACTTTAGCTCTGAAGAAATCACCACAGTGATATGTCAGCATTGATCTAAAACTGCAGCATTTTATCTCAAGTTTATTACCCATTTTTGAGAATCGCTGAGATTTTCAGAGCATAATGGCAATAAAAGAAGAATTTAAAAAGCGCTTAAATGTGCATAAGTTAATCAGAGGTATCCTCAGGGGGAAAAGGAAATTTGGTAAAACATGAATTATAAGCATCATTTAAACTTACTTTGGACACTAGAGATAATAAATGGCACCATAATTTAGAAATAGCTTTTAACATCAATGACTGTAAGAGGCACTTTACTGTTCATAAGAATTGCAAAGCAACGGTGCTGAGGCCAATTTTATTAGCCATTTTTTTCTTTATAAAAGCAATCCAACCATTTCCAAACTGAGCAGACAGGAACAAGAGTTACGTGTTAATATGCAAAATGCATTTGAGTCGTTGTGTTTTTTTTTTTAAATAGCCAGCAATAAATTTACCAAAAGATACAGTCTGGAAACAATTGAATGATCGTTGAAGAAGAATAAAGCCTGCTCAGAGCTTACATATTTGGGAAGAGCAGATAAGATGAGGGAAAGGAGGGGAAGAGAATGGTTCATACATCCCTGTTTACGGGGGAATGTGGCAGCACTCCCCCGTAAATGAGCGGAGGCAGCGCGGCTGGAGCGAGGCTTCTCCCCGCAAACTTTTCCAGCCGACAGCGCTCAGGGGCTGGGGGCCCGCACGGTGCCCGTTAGCGCTGCCCCCGAGAGCCCCAAAGGCAGCTCTGGAGCCATCCGGGAGCAGCCCCGCACCCACACCTTGGGGCGAGGCAGGACTGGGGGGATTGGAGGGGAGACAGCCCGGGCGGTACCGGGGGCTGAGCTGCCCGGGGGAGCGGGGAGCGGCCCGGGGGAGCCCTGACCCCGCTCAGGAGGAGCTCTGAGAGGCCCGGGGGAGCGGGGAGCGGCCCGGGGGAGCTCTGACCCCGCTCAGGAGGAGCTCTGAGCTGTCCGGGGGAGCCCTGACCCCGCTCAGGAGGAGCTCTGAGCTGCCCGGAGGAGCTCTGAGCGGCCCGGGGGAGCTCTGAGCGGCCCGGGGGAGCTCTGACCCCGCTCAGGAGGAGCTCTGAGCTGCCCGGAGGAGCTCTGAGCGGCCCGGGGGAGCTCTGACCCCGCTCAGGAGGAGCTCTGAGCGGCCCGGGGGAGCTCTGAGCTGTCCGGGGGAGCGCTGACCCCGCTCAGGAGGAGCTCTGAGCGGCCCGGAGGAGCCCTGACCCCGCTCAGGAGGAGCTCTGAGCGGCCCGGGGGAGCTCTGACCCCGCTCAGGAGGAGCTCTGAGCTGTCCGGAGGAGCTCTGAGCTGCCCGGAGGAGCTCTGACCCCGCTCAGGAGGAGCTCTGAGCTGCCCGGAGGAGCTCTGAGCGGCCCGGGGGAGCTCTGAGCTGTCCGGGGGAGCGCTGACCCCGCTCAGGAGGAGCTCTGAGCTGTCCGGAGGAGCTCTGACCCCGCTCAGGAGGAGCTCTGAGAGGCCCGGGGGAGCTCTGACCCCGCTCAGGAGGAGCTCTGAGCGGCCCGGGGGAGCTCTGAGTTGTCCGGGGGAGCTCTGACCCCGCTCAGGAGGAGCTCTGAGCTGTCCGGAGGAGCTCTGAGCTGCCCGGAGGAGCTCTGACCCCGCTCAGGAGGAGCTCTGAGCTGCCCGGAGGAGCTCTGAGCTGTCCGGGGGAGCCCTGACCCCGCTCAGGAGGAGCTCTGAGCTGTCCGGAGAAGCGGGGACCAGCCCAGGTATCGCCCCGAGCTCTGACCCCGCTCTCTGCCCGGCCCGGGAGCACAAAGCAGCCGGACTGCCTTTACCCTGAGGCGCCGCGCGTGTGCTCATGGAACTGGCAAACAAACCCAGCTCAAGAATTAAAATTTAATTTAATTGGTTTCAGACTACTCCCGAGTCTCGAGAATAAGAGAGATGAATATTCTCGGGACTTTCTGTGTCTGAAGCATCCCGGATCCTTGACACATGAAGTAGCCCTGCTTGTCAGAATGGGCTGTTAGCGCTGAAATTCAGGAGAAAGCAAATATCAGTATTTTAAATATTTCACTCCTGGACACTTTAGCATAATCAAGATCTAACGACAGTTCTTATTCCACATTGCCGAAACGACTCCTTCATACTCTCAGAGCTGCTGGGAGGAGTCGCAGCTCTCCAGTTTGTCCCCCACTAGTTTCTGGGTTGTGATGTGGTTACACACCAGCCCAAGATTAAAAAGGTCTCCTGTATAATTTCCTAGGGAACCAAATTCAAGCCATCCTGGTAACAGACTATTTGCTCATTTTCGATGTTGGCTGGATTAATTCAGCCTCTAGAAGAGCCACGGCACAAAACCTGAAGCTGTTCAAGAGACTATCAGGAGCAGGGAAGCATCACACTTATTCCTGAGAGCATCCTCTGCTCCAGGACTTTGCCTTGGCTTCCAGCAAAGCACATTTCCAGCGGGAGAGATCCAGCTGAAAGTAAAGACAGAGAATGGGAGCAGTTTGTTAAGTTGAACAAAGAGAAACCAGGAGGTGATGTAAACCGGAGTCTCCTGTGTAGGACTCAGCATTGAGCAAACAAGTGTGCCACCGGTTCCAACGGCTAGAAGCGAAAATTATACAAATTTAGGGGGAAACAAACAAACAAAAAAACCCCACCAAAAAACAAAACCAAACCCCAAAAACAAAACCAAACAAACCAGCAGCAATGTATTAATTTTTACTGTGGCTGTGACTAAGTACTTAAATTTTGAATCGATTCTTCATCATTAGCGATATTTCATTCAAGACTGGATTACTTTTTAAATGAATTATCTTAGCTCAAATAAGGCTTTATTTGGGAGAAATTTAATACCTGTATAATTAGACACTGAATTAAGATGACCTTGCCATGGAACAACTACATTTTAATTTACTCTTCATAATTAAAAGCAAATCTCTAAATACCTTAGGCTGATTTTTTTAAACACCCATTTAAATCTTCCTGTTGTTCTAAGCGGACATCTTAAAATGCCGGAGGTTGGTATCAAAAACACTTGTAACCCTGAGATCCTTTGAAATCTGGAAATACGTTTTTAATTAGAGAACTCAAGTGCTGCTCTCCGTGAGCTGGGCAAGCACAGCTGAAGCAGCGAGCCTTGCGATCCTTTTTAAGAGTGGTTTCAGAGCAGAGGCACGGGGGACAGGAGGATGGACAGACAGGCTGCTCCCCCCGAAAGGTGCTGCAACCCCTCGGGCTCCCAGCAGCTGCTCCTGTGAAACCAGCTCTGCCATACCGGATCTGCCACCAAAAGCAGCCACCCGGAGCTTGGCTTTCACACGGAGACAGCAACATCTCCAGCCTCTCTTTCCCCTCCGCATTAGCGGGGCTTTTGGCCAGAAGCGAGCCTGTTATTTTAATGGCTCCCTAGAAGAGGCGCCTGTGCGGTCGGGTGTGTGTTTGTGTTTGCTCTGCCGGGTGTGTGTTTGTTTCCGTCGGGTGTGTGTTTGTTCCGCCGGGTGTGTGTTTGTGTTTGCCCTGCCGGGTGTGTGTTTGTTTCCGTCGGGTGTGTGTTTGTTCCGTCGGGTGTGTGTTTGTTCCGTCGGGTGTGTGTTTGTTCCGCCGGGTGTGTGTTTGTGTTTGCCCTGCCGGGTGTGTTTTTGCCCTGCCGGGTGTGTGTTTGCTCTGTCGGGTGTGTGTTTGCCCTGCCGGGTGTGTGTTTGTGTTTGCTCTGTCGGGTGTGTGTTTGTTCCGTCGGGTGTGTGTTTGTTCCGCCGGGTGTGTGTTTGTGTTTGCCCTGCCGGGTGTGTGTTTGCTCTGTCGGGTGTGTGTTTGCTCTGCCGGGTGTGTGTTTGCTCTGCCGGGTGTGTGTTTGTTCCGTCGGGTGTGTGTTTGTGTTTGCTCTGCCGGGTGTGTGTTTGCCCTGCCGGGTGTGTGTTTGTGTTTGCCCTGTCGGGTGTGTGTTTGCTCTGCCGGGTGTGTGTTTGCTCTGCCGGGTGTGTGTTTGCTCTGCCGGGTGTGTGTTTGCTCTGCCGGGTGTGTGTTTGCCCTGCCGGGTGTGTGTTTGTGTTTGCCCTGTCGGGTGTGTGTTTGCTCTGCCGGGTGTGTGTTTGCTCTGCCGGGTGTGTGTTTGCTCTGCCGGGTGTGTGTTTGCTCCGCCGGGTGTGTGTTTGCCCTGCCGGGTGTGTGTTTGTGTTTGCTCCGCCGGGTGTGTGTTTGCCCTGCCGGGTGTGTGTTTGTGTTTGCTCTGTCGGGTGTGTGTTTGTTCCGTCGGGTGTGTGTTTGTTCCGCCGGGTGTGTGTTTGTGTTTGCTCTGCCGGGTGTGTGTTTGCCCTGCCGGGTGTGTGTTTGTGTTTGCCCTGCCGGGTGTGTGTTTGCTCCCTGCAGCTGTGCAGCTCTGCCCTCCGGGGCTCACAGAGCCCGGGGGTCCCGCAGCACCCCAGCTCCCCCAGCCCCGCTCGGGGCTCGCTCCACACCAACCTTTGGACCCGCCCTCAGCGAAACCCAACGCGTGCATTTATGAAGATGAAAACCCAAATTGAAACGTGCACTGAAGCATTTGGCAGCCGAGGGGAATGTGAAATGGGCCCGTGAGCCAGATTTTCAGTAAATCAGAACTGCTCTATGAACGCTCTGTCCCGGCGTACGAGGAGCTCGGGAAAGGCTGGTGCAGCAAACATCACCACCCAGCGAGTTCCTCATGCTGCCCCGAATCTGACAGACCCTGCTGTTCCTGGCACTTACACAGAGACAAGGGGCAAAATTCCCTCCTGGCTCTGTGTGGGCTGCAGCAGGGCTGATCGGGAGCGCGCAGCCCGAGTTTATTGGTGTTATTCAGAATTGACTTTGGCCTCTAAACCAGAGCTGACTGTTGCTCGAGTACTTACTGAGCTCGGTGCAGGAGGCTGCATCCTCGGCTGCTTCAGTCGCTCTCAGCCCATTCACTCCCTGGCAAGAGCGATGCCAATTCCGATCAAACCCTATTGTACACTAATGACATTCAGGCGGCACCAGCCAAGCGCTGGGAGCAGCTGAGCTCTCCCACTGCCTGGTGGGTTCAGGAAGAGTTACAGGTGTAGGATTTGGCTTGGCTGCTTTGTTTTTGCCTCATCTATTTTCATACATGTTTAAGTCTTCCATGACACGTCACTGGATTCCAGACACGAAAATTATCTTAAAGGAGATTTATTATTTTGGAATTAAGAAAAAAAATAAATAAATGCGCTGCTCTCTACCCAGGCGAAATCTATCAAAGGTAAAATCTCGACTCCTCCACAGCTGCTTTAAGAGCCCCCCTCCAGCACAGCCCCCGTCAGTGGGTGTCAGCCTCCCTCCCTACCTGGGGGCAGCCCTGGCCACCCCCGGGGCTGGGCCAGCCCTCCGGGGCCGGGATGCGGCGGCAGCCCCGGGGGACGGCCCGCAGGCAGCCGAGCAGGTGGCTGCTCACGCTGCCTCTCGCACCTGCTGCCCCGTGCCGAGCCACAATGAACTTGTCAGGCCGAGCTATTGTCACCGAGAGCAGATGTCGGCTGGGCAGCGCGGCCCCGCTCCAGCCGCTCGCTGCGAGCCGCTGCTGGAGCCGCTTCTCGGAGCTCCCTGCTCTTCTTCTGCGTTTCCTCGGGTCCCATTTCTCTCTCTTGCTTCCACAAGCTTTCTTCAGCTGTTCTCTAACCCTTGCTTACCGCGCCCTGATGGATTTTTGGGTCCTTCTTGCCGTGTTTTACCCTGTTGGCTGTTTTCTGTCGTGCCCAGTGGACTGGTGATTTCACCCCGGAGCTGTCCCGGTGCTCGCTATCCAGCGGGACCCCAAAACACTGCACAGTGCTCTGTGCACTCCCTCCCTGCCCTCAGCAGGAACTCACGCCGAGCCATTTCCATTTCTAAGGCACTACCCGGTTGCTTTCTCACATACAGCCCCACCACTCTGAGGCTTTAAACACAAAACAGATTCCTTTTCCACCTGCAAGTCCAGCAGAGGCCCACGGCAGAGCTTCCCAGTGCTCCAGACATCCTCATGTCTCTTCCCCACCACTACAGCTCTACACAGCCCTTCCCCTGCTCTCTCCAAGGTGTTCCCATCACTCCCACTTCCAGCTTTGCTCTTCCTGCTCATTCCCGGCTTTCCCCTTCCTTCACAGTTTTCTGTGCATGCACAGAGGTCTGGGATGTCTCCTTTCTCTGATCTTCCCCTGCACCTTTCCCACTTGCTGCATTTCCATTGCTTCCTTCTCTCCAGTCCCACCAGCTCCTGCTCCATTCCCCCTCGATCCATCAGAGCTTTCCCACCTCACCCAGGGCCACAACCAGCTCGGCCAGAGGGTGCATCACACCTCGTGCACTTCTGCCTCTGCCCCGTTGTTAATTTGAATTAACAAGAAGGAAAAGTCTTGGCCAGAGAAGAAGACAAAGAGCAAAGCAACAAGCACCACTGAGAAAACGAGCCAGCGCTGTGGGAGCTGTTCCAGCTGCAGCTGGGAAACTGCAGACTGGCATCCAAAGCAAGTCAGGAAGCAGAAGTAAACAGAGATGGACAAGACAGAGGGAGGGTCTCTTTTTTTCCACCTGAACTAGTGAACAGTGATTTGTGTTGTGCACTTTCCTCTGGTTTAGCTCCCACTCATGGGAGTCTCATCTGAGCTGTAGGACCTCAAGCCTGAATGGACAAAGGGCTGTGTGTGGTGTGACAAAGGCAACTGCCTTTGCAGACCTGTCTGGGGACCTTGCAGAGCAAACAGGGAAATCTGTTGTTTGTGTGAATCCTGAACAGCACAGGGCAGCAAAAGCTTTAACAGGAAACAGATTTGTGCCAGAAGGATCTCCCCCAGAACAGTTTGACGGTCAGTCACACAGGGGTTGGAAACCCCAGCTAAGAATGTTTTTGAAAACTTGCTTGCAGTTTGGAAGAAAATCCTGCAATGAGGAAGGGACACAGGCTACTTTTTTCCCTGCCTTATTCCCTACAGCAGTGAAAAGGGGCAGTGAAAAGTGGTTTCACTCATGCAGCACAAGTACATCCTTTCCCCTCTGAGCACTTGGCTGGAGACAGAGAAGGTCAACTTCACAGAGATCAATGTAGGAAAGCCACAAGCATGACAAGGCAGAAAAAAAACCCTAAACCCCTACAATTTCTACCCTTGGTGATTTAGAGTAGAATCACATTTCAGATCTCCAAAAAAGGTCCTGCAAGTGTTTCTATCCTGAACATTAATTTCAGACACTCCAGAATATTTCAGGCTTTTTCTCTGCTCAGGCTCTCAGAGACAGTCTCCTTTTGCCACTTGGGGAGGTAGCACGGGGCATGGATGCACTGGGCTTGAAAGCTCTAAAATGGAGTTTCAAAGTGAAACCACTAACCCTGATGTGCTGATTCAGCACAGAAAAGGCTCCTTCCCCACAGGCCCCACACTGTCGTTGGCCTCCTGCTGAAGAAAGGGGACAAATTCAAGTTGAAAGCATTCCTGATGAACAGTCTGAGGACAGGGGAACCTCCACAGCCCGTGACAATCTGGAAGCAATACTGGGTACAACAGCTGCTCCTCTGGAGCACCGAAATGGCAAAGCTCCCCAGTGCAACACGACAGCCTCAGTGAGTGAGTCCCCGACTGTGCAAACTGCTTTCAGAATCAATTACCCATCTCAGATTCTCTGGGCAAGAGGCAACATCCCACGTTTTTTCCCCCCGCAACCCTACAAAAAGAAAACAGAGCAACATTAGGGTGTTGCTCGAGCAGTGAAATGCTGAGGGGTCTCCTGGCTCCAGGTGGAGAGCAACCATGCACCTGTGCAGAGAGGAAATCTGGGAGCAGAGGAAACCTGGGGGCAGGAGGCTCAGAAATTGCCAGAGCTGACTGAAATAAAGGCTGAGGAGCTGCACAAGACCAGAAATAGGCAGGCTGTGACCTGAGAGACAACATGTGCCTCAGCTAGGAGCAGAAAGGCAACATGGAGACAGGATGCCCACAGAAGACAAGTCACAGGGATGAAAAAGAGAATTTTTAGAAACTTCAGGAAAAGCATGACTGAGTACTGCTTTGAAGTTCTGCTCAGGAGCACAGATTAGGATAATCTATGAAGCAGGGTACAGGACTGCAGCTCCCCAAAGAGATTTTTAGGTGCCAGAAGCAAAACAAGAAAAATTACCACAACATCTCTGCTGCCTATGAAGGAACCATCTCCTACACATCACCCTGCAGATGCACCCTCCTTCCTGCCCACATGCCAACCTCAAGGGTATAAAAGACATAAGGAAAGGGACTTGATGAAAGATCTTGAAGGATCACAGTTTGCTCCTCCCAGTCTGCAGCTCTGTGACAACATCCCCATCTTCTCTGCTTCTCCTGTGCTGCCAGAGCCAGAGTTGGGGACAACTGGGGGACAGGAGAAGAGCTGGCATAGGGGAACAGCACAGCATGGAGCCTCTGCCTGTAGGCTGCAGTCAAGAGGCTTCATCCCAGGCTGCTCCTGGAATACCTTTTGTCCAGACCTAGAACCATTTTCCACTGTGCTAAAATTCCCTATTTTCCAGATTTCCAAGGGAAGCACAGCTCAGGCCATGGTTCATGCCATACCTACCTGCAGCGATGGCATGAGAGAAGCTGCTCCCCCACCCACTCCAGCCTCATGGCCTGCTGGCAGGGTTCCTGCCTGGTGAGCTCCACAGCACACTCCTGGCACTCACAGGTGCCCTCGGAGCTCTTGCTTCGTACCACCAGTCCAAGGGAATCAAAGGTTTCTTTAATTATTAACTGTTTTGCTTTGGTTTCCCACTCCACTTGAAAGCATAGTCTCTCTGGAGACCAGGAGCAGCTTAACAGGGCACTGGTGGGAACAGCCCAGGACTGGCACCAGCTGTGCCCACCTGAGGCTGGCATTCCCCCACAGGCTGCTCCCATTACCAGTAATGGGAACAGTGTGTGCAGGTGAGCAAGGGGCTGTAATGTCTTTATATTATACCACCAATTAGCTTCTCAGGGTCGTGTCCTCAGCTGACATAAAATAGATGAGAGGCACTGAAGGTAATGGATCTTTGCTGATTTACACCCTCTGAAGGGCTGGCCCTCTGGCTTGTACGAAAGCAGCCAAACCATTCCAGCAGCTCTGTACTGAGCCAGCCTTCTCTATCACTCCAGTCCACAAACCACAAGCTTTATTAACTAATAATTAGTCCTTTAGTTAAGTTTCAGGGTCATGTTTTAAGAACTGCTGCCCTTAGAGCTGGTGTGGAGTTTTGAAGAGACCTGAAGCAATGGAGAGAAGCAGAGCAGAGGCACTGCCAGGCTGCCCAGAAGATGCAGAGGGTCTTTCACAACTGTGTTGGCACCTCCTGCCCTGCAGAAGTACCTAGGAGTTCAGCACCTTGAATTCAAGCTGAGGAATCACTCTCACAAACACTGAGTCAATTTTAGCTACATAATTTCAATGAGGCTCCTGAGCTGTGCAAAGATGAGTTTGGGTGCAGGTCTCTGCCTGACAAGGGCACAGTGTAAATGCTGGGGGACATCAAGCTGTAAAGCACCAAGCAGCCCTGGCATAGGGCAAGCAGGGGGGTTTGGGAGGACAGACTAACAACTCCCCTCATAATCACTGGTCAGAAAAATGCTGTGAAGCTGGCTCACATCCTTCCCTTGTGTGCTGCTGTCTGGATAGCAGGTGTCACAAGTGTCCTGAGATGGGTAGCACACTAGCCCAGTTAGGAGGCTAAGCCTGGGGGAGAATGGTGGATAACACAATAAATGAAATAGGATTTCTCTAATCACAGATTAAAACACAGCTTCCCAAATGTTAGCTTTAGCTAATGCTCCTCTTCTTCCTTCTCTGTCTGGAATGAGTGAAGAACATGGAGTGCCTTTCTGCCACCAGAAGGAATAAAAGTTCCATACAGAGCTGGGGAATCATGACAGCCTAGCACACAAATGTTCTCAACAAGGAATGTAATAGGGGCAGCTCTCACTGAGACAGTTCTTGTGCAATAACTTAAACAGCACAGATTACTACTTGGGGAAATAAAAGACAACATAACTTTGAAACTTGAAAAGCTCTTTCTTCGTTGTAATCAATTGCAATAATCCATGTCAGTGATTTAGATGAAGCTCAACTTTACCTTTCTTTGCTGATGACACAAAACTAAGAGCAATAAAAAACTTAAGTGCATTTGTGCACAACTAATGGATTTGATGTGGCATGTGCCAATGGAAGTCAGTACGTATAATGCAGTGTATACTGGATGCCAAATTAATGGGATCATTTGGGCATTCTGGAACACTTGTGGCATTGAGTTTAAGTCATTTAAGGAGTCTGGCAGGGGTTGATGGCCTTCTGTTTTCATAAGATTGAAGAAGCTTAGTACTTCTGTAGGCAAGCCATGGTATGAGTTTTATCCCCTCATCCAGCTCCTACTCAGTCCAAAGATGAGAGATAATAAACCCAAGGCCATGAGATCGTGTCTGGTGTCCCAAATACAAAATATAAGCAAGCAGATTCACCTGAACAGAGAGCTGGAGGTTCAGGTACACAGATGGTGGACCAGACAACCCTCCTGCCAAACGTGAGGACCCTCACCACGTGAGGCCATGGGGCTCACATCAATTTACCATGGCACTGCTTCCTACTTGGATTAGTTCATGAAGAAAACCAGTCCTAGTATGGAGTGAAATGCATCTCACTGCCGACATGTACCATCCAGAATCACCTGATGAGGTGCAGAGATTCATTCTGGGAGCTCAGATATGCAGCAGAGCTGGAGACAGAGCATTTTTCTCCCACCTGCCCATTCCAGCAAACTGGCCTAAGCTAGCTGAGGCACACTTTTGTTGGAGTGGCTGGCACAGGGACAGAAGAAGCTGGGTCTGAGCCCTGTGGTTCTGTTGCTGGGCAGAGCAGCAGAGAAGGACTCAGCAAATCCCACATGATGGTAATAGCAAAGGTCCTGCTCTCTCTGCCTCCTCATGTGGAAGTGGGAGATGCTCCACAGAGGTGCAAAATCACTCCCTTGCACTCCCAGGAGGGAAATACTTGCAGGCTCAGCTCAGAAAATTCATCAAGGACCAGCACAGCACCCTTGATGTCTGTACAGATGCTGCAGATGTTACTGGGAGATCTCTGGAGTCCACTATCCACGGGCAGATTTTGCTGTTTGCTTTATTTTTAATTTTTGAGGAATGGCCTAAGGTCTGAGCTTGTGAGGGTGCTTAGAGCCTGCCCCACTCAGCACCCCAGCAAGTCAGGTCCCACCCAGTGGAGCACAGTCTGTGGGCACCCAACATCACCTACACCAAAGCGCCCAGGCCAGGAGGCACAGGGCTTGGAGCACCCTGGGACAGTGGAAGGTGTCCCTGCCCATGACAGGGGTGGAATGGGATGAGCTTTAAGGTCCCTTCCAGCCCAAACCAGTCTGGAATTCTGTGAGCACACAGTTTGTGGGGCTGAGGTGGAGAACAGCTCACACCCTTCCTGCAGAAGAGTGGAAAGAAGAAAGAAGAGCACACATCCCTCTCAAACATCTCTGCTTGGCACTCTCAGCATTCCCAGCTCTGGGCACATCCTACAAAGGACATGTGGACATTCCTGGATGTGTGATGTGCAGGGATGCCTGTAGGCAGCTGGCTTCTATTGTCACAACGACCGAAGAATATTTTATTTCTTTTCCTTAAAATAAATTCATGGGAATATGTATCTAAATACCATTACTACTCTGACTTTAACAACAGATTTTTAAGATACCTGAAATGTCTAGAAATGCTGAGACCCCCTCAAAAATGGGAGAAAAGCACATAGGTTCCAAACTGCCACAAACTGCACTACAGCTCTGCCCACCAAAGCCTCCTGGGTGCCTCCCGGAGGGAAACTCAGATACCCAAAAACAAGTGGGCACCAAGTAGAAATATTTATTTTGCTGCTGAGTCAGGAAAAAGTTAGGAGCTTAAAAGACTCAAAAGAGTGGGCAAGGGAAACACATGGTGTAGAAGGGAAATGCTCCAAATAGCCTAAACCAAGGGTGTAAATACCTCTTCCTCAAGAAATGCCCACCTGCACAGAAGCAAATGCTTCGGCCCCCTGGTCCAACTCTCTCAGGTGATGCATAAAGAGGGAATCTACTGACCAAGGAGGAGCAGCTACATGAGCAAGTGCTCACCTGGGGGAGTCACAGCCCTTAAATTATAACTCCTCAGCACTGGGGATGATTTCAGTGCAGAAATACATGCTTCAAGGAAAGTTCAGAGGTGTGATGTAAATCTCAGTATTATTTATGTCAGCTATAAATGAGATAAATTATAACCTAGCTGAGCAAAACACTTTTGTAAACCAAGGCATTGAATATTGTGTAGTTTGCATGTTTAACAGGACCAGGCTTTCATCATGGAGTGGAGGAGAGCTAATAACCCATTGATTTTAGGGCCCATTTAGGAAAAGAATTGCCTACACAGATTTGATCACCATGCATTACTTTGTAGCATCTAATACCCTGGGCACAAAATAATGCTGAGAGAGGCAAATTGTGGAGCCATTTTTATCCAGAGAGGGTTTGTGCGTGAGGGCATGACACAGGGGCTGCTTTGGGCTGGGGCTCAAGGCAAAGCCAGGAGGAGCTCTGAGGAGATGGTTGGTGTTCCTCCAGTTGTGCCAAGCTCTGCTTTGTGCATCCACCCACAAAGCTGCTCAGCCCTGCCTGGGAGATCATTCACACACACTATTAAGCAAAACTTGGAAAACAACCTATCCAAAATTAAGTCCCACCGATGGTTCAATAATCCTTAATTCTCATTGCATTTTCCCATCCTTGTTCAATAAAGACAAATCTTTTTGGGCTTAAAACTTCCAAACATAGGAGTTCAGGTACATAGCATGGGCTTTTCAAGATAAATTCTCACTTGCAGATTTAAGGCTGCTTTGAAAAAATTATCCAAATGCTAAGAATTATAAATTTCATAGCAGCATCAAGCATCAACAGATTAAAATGCAGCTTTATGGGATGTGCAGCCTCTTCAGCACTCTCAGATCATATCTCCATCACGACTTTCACTGCCTGTACTTAAATGACTCCCCCTGACACAGCCATGCTGCAGTACAGCTGCAGGAGCTGCTGTTGCCCTGCCTGCACACCACTGATCTCCTCGGCTGACTGGGGTGCTTTAAGGAGTCTCCCACAGAGGAAAGGTAGCATTTAGTGATGAGTGGGAGGGTGAGAGAAGCCATGCTCCCCCACAGCTGGCCAGGGCCTGTGCTGCCAGAAGGGTGTTTCAGAAATTGGGAAGTCAAACGGCTGCCCATACACAACAGCTGGACTTCAGTTTTCCACCCCAGAGCCCGAGTGCAGAATTCGGGCAGGACAATCAACAGGCTCAGGACAACAGACAGTCCACTCCCAAAATGTGTCCTCTCCTCCACCGGGGACCCACATCCACCACAATTACAGTTCCTGCAATGAAAAGGCTGAAGCTGGCAGGGTCTAAAGTCCGTGAGGCCCCTTCAGGCGTCTCGCTCTGTTGACACAGCAGGGACCATCAGACAATCCTGTGGCACCTGAACCGGGCCGGCAGGGAACACTGCTCTCATCCGCAGGGACAAACACCGTGCGTTTGTTCCAGCTGTGATTCCCGAGGCTGCTGTGAACACTGGATTAACTGGGCAGAGGAATTGGAGGTAACCCCCACTTCAGCACCGCGGAACCCCTGTCCCGCCCATGCACTGTCATACGGATGCACGAGGCGGTCCGTGCCCCTCGTTCTCAGCTCCAAAGGCACCTCGGGACAGCTCCTCGGGAACAAAGACACCAGCCAGACACCCGCGAGCCCAAGGCAGCTCGCGGGACATAAATCCTGCTATTTGATGACTACTCAGGTGGTTGAAATGGAAGTTTAGTCGTGATTATGAAATCCTTTGACAAATTGGGGTGCCCTGAAGCTCAATCCCCCTGCCTGTGGCACAGACCACGGTGGCGAAGGGACCCCTGGGCTGTCCCTGCCGAGCTCAGACCCACTTGGCACTGCCTTTCACTACCGGGCTGCGAGCACCCGTGGCTTTGCGCAGGATCCTCGCCCGTCAGAGCCGGTTCTGGCAGAACGCAGCAGCGTTTTGCTCTGCAAATCCTCTGCTCCTGGCCTTACAGCACTTTGGGGAAAACTGCAGGGATATCGGGAACGCAGAGGCTTGTAGTTACGGAGTGTTCGAACAGTTAAAGAACAACGACGTGTTGAGCAAAATGCAGTTTACAGATGTTCGACGGTGCAGATAGAATGCAGCATCAATACACTCGTGAATATGTGTATTCCATCCCCGTTCAGAGCTGGACTCTTCCCCGCTTTCAGTGGCACTGGCATTCCTCGGGACTGTTCTGTGCTCGGTACCGGGGGTTCTCTCCCTCTCTGCCCCGCATTCGGTGCTGATGCGGAGGGGCAGAGAGGGCCGGCAGCCCCGGCATCACCGCACGGCGAAGGGCGGGGGAAAAACGAATGCAGCGAACACGGCCGGGCTGGGGCTCAGCAGTGGCGGGGGGCTGGCCGGGACAGAGGAGCGGAGTGCGGCGGTCCCTCGCGTTCCGTCGCCTGCTACAGATTTTCTCGTTGCTTTTCCTTCCTTCCCTGCCAGAGACCTCCCCTCGCTCGGTGTTTCAGCTTCGGCTGCACATTCAGGCTGGTGAATGGCACCGGTCGGGCCCGGCACCATCACCCCGGCGCCACTGGATTTGGCCCTGCCGTGGGCCCTCCACAGCCTGCCCCCGACAAACCGAATCGACAGGAGCCCGTGCCCTGGTACCGCTGAGGAAAGAACCAGTTAGGGAAATATGCTTTCCATCCTTCGCCCTGCGTGGCTGCCTGGCCCTGAAGTGCCCTGTGCCGCGGCCGGGACCGGCGAGCTCGGGAACGGCCTTACACTCCTGCAGCCTCCCGGTGACCGGGGCCGGGCTGCGGCCGAGGAGGCGGCGGAGGCCCCTCCCGGGAGCGCGGCCACGGGAGCGCCGGCTCCTGCCCATGGCCGGGGGAAACCCGCCTTGCCGTGGCTGCTTTCTAAAAACGTCCATTTTGCAGCTTCCCCGTTGGTGGAGGCCGGGGCAGCCGGGCCCGAGAACTACGAGAGGTCGTTGTTAAAAATCGCCCTGCACAACGGTGTTGCGGGCGAGCAGCGGAGCCCCGGCCGCAGCCGCCGCCAGCCCGGTGCCGTGCGCGCAGAAACGGCAGCGAAACGAAAACGGCCGGGCTCTGCCGGCGGGGAGAAATTACCGGGGACCGGCGGGGCCTGCACCGGCACCTGCTCCGGAGAGCGACGGCCCCGCACTCCTCCCGCCCGGCCAGCCCCGCTCGCACGCGGCGCTGCCGACCGTGTCCCAAAGCCGGGATCGCTCCCGATCGCTTCCCTCGCAGCGGCGGAGGCAGCACCGCGCACAGCCGCGCAGGCCCCGCTCCGAGTCCCCCCGTCTCCCCGCCCCGCTCCCCGCTCCTCAGCCGCCCCCATCTCGGCTTGTCTCCTCCGTGACAGCCGAGGCTCCGCGGCGGCCGCCGGCCCGCAGTGCCCGCTCGGCGGGCTCACCTCGGCTCGGCTCTCCCCGGCGCGGCGGCAGGCACGGAGCGGAGAGACGTTTGTAAAGAAAACGTTTATTTACACGTCTCGGCAAGTACAAAGTATTATACATGGTCTGTGTCAACCCCAAATCTTCTTTATTATGAAACATAAGGCGCTTTCTCGAGAGCCGGTGGCGCAGGGAGCCAGTGCTGTTTCGGGGCGCTAAGCTCATCGGCTGGGAAGGTGAGGACAGAACGGCGTGTGGTGCCTGAAAGGAGCCCTTATTACAACGGTGAATAAATTACAGCTGACATTAACTTCACCTGGGAAAGATGGGAGCTACCGCTTTTCAGTTTAATAGGGTTTCCGAAGCTAATGAGTCATCTCCGGCTCCACCGAGTCCCCTCCGCTAAGTGATAGGGAGGTATTTTTGTCTTTACGCTATCCTCAGAACAGGAAAAAAAAAATAGCCTTTTGTTCCAAAGCCAACACAAAGTACCTATGTTCAGTTTTCGATATAAATAATCGAGGTTTTATATAATTCCATATTAATAGTGCCCAAAATCTCGATGCATAAATAAATTAAGGTATTAACACTTCTTACAAAAAGTGACATATTTCCCTTCCTAGTGGAACATCGACACAAATATACAAGCGGCTCCGCTCCGCGCCGGCCTCGGGGAAGCGGTTCCGGGCCCAACTCCGGTTGGAGCCGGTGCCGGTGTCAGCCCTGCTGGCGCCGCTCTCCGCCTCGCCACCCGCCCCGTCGGGGGAGCCGGGGCAGGGGGAGCCGCCGGCCGCGCTCCGCTGGCCAGTCCGCTGCATGCCTCGGCTACCGGGCTCAGACGAGGGAGGTGACCGGGGGGATCTTGGCGCTCTCCTCCTCCCAGGGCTGCAGGTTCTGCAGCGCGAACAGCGATGAGTTGTGCAGGCACAGCGGGTCGGGCTGGATCGACTCGTTCAGCGACTTCTGGAAGGCGTCGTGCTGCAGCTGCAGCATCAGCCGGCTCGCCTGCTGCCGCTCGGCCTCCCGCTCCTCTGCCGTCTGCCGCCTGCCGGGGGACACGCTCAGCCCGCGCCCGGACACGGGGCACGCTCTGCCCGGGGCTCCGCGGGGAGCGGCCGGCCCGGGGCCGGGCCCGCGGTCGCGGGCACCAGGCAGGGCGGCCGGCGCGTCCTGCCGGGGCCAGGCACCGCCGGGCGGGCGGCCACCGCTTGACCGCCGGCGGCGGGGCTGGGAGAGGCGGGCAGAGCCCGGAAACCCGCCGTTTCCCAGTAATCCCGTCTCCAACTATTCCCCCCCTTTTCTCCCAACATTCTCCCGATTTTTTTTTTTCACATTATTTCCCCGTTTCTTCAAACAATTCCCCGTTATTTCGAATAATCCCTCGTTTTTACGAATAATCCCCCCGTTTTCCAAATGGCCGACTATTAAAAAATAAATATATAAAGATGGTAACAATAATAACTGTGATAATATCAATAATAAGAATTCACCCCCAACGGTTTGGCTGGCAGGAGCTGGCGAGGGGGGCGATCCCGGCCGGAGCGGGACTCGCGGGGCGGCGGGCAGGGAACGCCACCAGGGGTGGCGGCAGGACGGGGCGGCTCCGGGGGCACGGGACTCACCGCCACTTGGTGCGCCGGTTCTGGAACCAGGTCTTCACCTGGGCGTCCGTCATCTTGAGGGACTTGGCGAGGGCAGCGCGCTCGGCCGAGGCCAGGTACTTCTGCCGATGGAAGCGCTTCTCCAGCTCGCAGATCTGCACTCGGGAGAAGGATGTCCGCGGCTTCTTGCGCTTCGGCGGAGTCCGGTTCTGGTAGGGATGCCCGATCCGCCGTGTCACCGTGAAGGGCGTCAGCGCCGCCGCCGCTGCCCGGGGGGAAGCACAGGGGTCAGCCCCGCGCCCGCACGGTGCCGGCCGCCCCCTCGGGGCCGCCGCTCTGCCCGCCGGCCCCCCGCGCCCCGCCGGCCCCCGGAGGGACCGCGGCTCCCCGGGGTCCCACTTCCACCTCTCGTCGAAGAGCTGCGGAGACGAACGGGGCACGGCAGCCCCCCGGGGCGCCCCGCACTATCCACGCCGCGAGGAGAGCGATTTTTCGGCTCGCTGCGAGAGCGGGGGAGGGAAGCATCCAGGGAGCGCCTTTGCTTTTATTCTTATTCGCATTACTGCTATTATTTCGTTTTATATTTTTTATTGCCCCTTCCGTTCGTTGTCGGGAGCCGGCTCGCCCGCTCCGCCCCGGCGCCTTACCTGTGAACCTGTCCTTGACGAAGCGCCTGCTGCTCTCCATCCAAGGGAAGTTGAGGCTGCCCAGACTGGGCACGGCGGGCATAGCCGGGATGGCGCTGGAGATGGGCGGCGGCACGGCCCCGGGGATGGGCCTGTGCGCCGGCACCCGGATCACGCCGGCCGGGGCCAGGCTGAGGTTCACACTGTACGATCCCGAGTCCTCGAAGGGCGCGGCGATGGCCGGGAAGGGGGCCGGCAGGGCCGGGTAGGGCGCGCCGCCGCGGCCGCCGGGGCCGCCCAGGAAGGTCGCGCCGTCGGGGCCCCGGGGGGGCGGCGGGGGAGCGCTGTCCTGCTCGGGGCTGTTGAGGATCTGGTCGATGCCGAAGCTGATGGGCTCGTGCTGGTGCTGGCCCTGCGCCGGCCCCGGCGGGTCCATCCTCGGCGGGTCCATCCTCGGCGGGTCCATCCTCCGCCACCGCCGCCCTCGCGCCGCTGTGGAGGCGCCGCCGCTCGCGCTGCGCTCGCGGCCCGGCCGGCCCCGCCGCCGACACCAAACTTTGCGGAGCGCGCGCGCGCCGCCCCGTCACCGCCCGGGGGCCGCCGCGCGCCCCGCGCCGCGTGCGCCCCCGCCGCCGCCATTGGCCGCCGCCGCCCGCCCTCCGCCCGCCCATTGGCTGCCACCGCCCCGCGCCGGCCTCGCGCCCGGGCGCGGGGGCCGCCGCCGCCGCGGTGACATCACAGGGGCGCGCGAACAATGGCCCCGCGCGGGGCGGGGGCGGGGCCAGGGCCTCACGTCGGGGGCACCGCTCCCCTCACGGGCCCGGCCCGGCCCCGGCCCGGCCCCTGCCCGGCCCCGTCCCGCACCGCCCGGCGCCTCCGGCCCCGCCCCGCCACGGTCCCCGACGGCCCGAGGCCACCCTGCTAGGCGGGACTCGGTCCCCGCAGCCCGCGGCTGCCCAAGCCCCCGCCCCGACGGCAGCGCGGAGCGGCGGGCTGAGGACGTGCCCGCGGCCGGGCTCGGGGGGCGGCCGGGGCCCTACAGGACGAGATTCCGTTTGGGCTTGATTTGCAGAGCCCGGCGAGGCTGCCGAGCGCGTTGGCAGCCGGTCCCTGACGGCCGAGCGGGACTCAAGGCGTTAACAATTAAATAACGCTCAGTGCATTTACTTAGTTCCCTCTTATAAAGGGAAATGAAAACAGGGAATAGAATTTCCCTGTTAATAGAATGTAATGGCATTTGATCAGCACCTGGCAGGGCGAGCCCGGGATGCCGGAGCGGTGACAGGAAGGACTTGATTAGTTTTAAACCTTAGTATTCAATTACCGCAACGCTCCGAATCGTTTCAGCGGCAGCGAGCGGGACGGAGCCGCCGGGCACAGGCTGCGCTCGGAGCCCGCCCGGCGGCACCTGCGGGCCCCGCTCCGCGCGGCTCTGCTCCCGCGGCGGCCCCACGGCAAAAGCGGGGCCCGGTGTGCCCTTTTTGAGACCCCCATCCTCCGCACGGGTCGCGGGGTCGGAGTAGGCTCCAGCCCCGACGGGGTCCGACGGCCGCGGCGAAGCCGCCTCCCGGAGCTCCCCGGCGCGGGCGCGTCCCGGCCGGGGCCGTCGAGAGGGTTTCCCCGGCTCACGGCACCGAGGGACACCGGCCCCGCCTTGCCCGGCGGTCATTACCGCGGCCAGTAAACGCCCAGCCCCGGGGGGACCGCCCGATGCCGGCCCCGGGCCCCGGGCGGCCCTAATCGGATTGTCCCCGCTCGGTGCGGCAGGCAGCGGAGCCGCCACCAGCCGCCGCTCCCCGGAGCGGAGCTAATCCGATTGAGGCGATCCCGCAAGATGCTGCGGGGCCGCACGGACCCGCCGAGCGGCCGCGGGCGCACCGCCCTCGGGGCCCCGCTCTGGACGGCGCGGCGGGGCGGGAGGGAGGCGACGGGGCGGGGACAGAAGGGAAAAGGAGGGGGGAAAAAAAAAAAAAAGAAAAAAAGAAAAAAAGAAAGGGGAAAAAAAAAAGGCAACCGGTGGAGGATAAATAAATAAATAAATAAAGTGCCACCCAGTCCTGGATCAGGGCAGGCTTTGTTAGAGAAAATTGCAGCTCGATCTGCATAATGGGAGCTCGGGCTGCCCAAGGCGATCTTTTTATTGCGTGTGTGTCTGCTGTTATCAATTTTGTGAACGATTTCACAGGGAGCCTGGCAGACTTGAGCTGGAATAATATGCAAAGATGAGCTTTGAATAATGAATGATGTGCTTTTAAACCAATTCCAAAGTGTCTGTGATAGTACAATATGAAAAGGGGTGGTAAGTAATAGTATATTTAAAAGGCACTAGTATGTTTTTATTACTATATTTAAAAAGATATCTATATTATTTTTGCGAAATGGATAATATATCACAGAGTCTTTGATAATCAGCTAAACAATACATTTTTCTTTGGGAAAACTCTCCTGGTTTTACACAGTTAAATATAGAGTATCAGCGTACAGCTCTGTAACACTCAGCTACCTTATTAAATATTAACGCTATTTTAATATTAGCTTTTAAATTTAATATGTTGACGTTCTGCAGTTTTACTTTAATTATGTTTTATAATTAATAACCCCGGACGTATGGTATCCTTAAACGCAGCTCTCCCGCAGCCACGCCGTCTCCCTCGCCCCTCTATGGGTGGGGGGCATGCAGAGCCCCGCACAGCCCCGCACAGCCCAGCACAGAACCCTGCACAGAACCCCGCACAGAGCCCAGCACAGCCCCGCACA
Source organism: Cyanistes caeruleus (assembly GCF_971803275.1). Taxonomy (NCBI): domain Eukaryota; kingdom Metazoa; phylum Chordata; class Aves; order Passeriformes; family Paridae; genus Cyanistes; species Cyanistes caeruleus. The sequence continues at coordinate 17,922,578 of NC_141715.1, forward strand.
GCCCCGCAGAGCCCCGCACAGCCCAGCACAGAGCCCCGCACAGAGCCCCGCACAGCCCAGCACAGAGCCCCGCACAGAACCCCGCACAGAGCCCCGCACAGCCCCGCACAGAACCCCGCACATAGCCCAGCACAGCCCCGCACAGAGCCCAGCACAGCCCAGCACAGCCCAGCACAGAACCCTGCACAGAACCCAGCACAGCCCCGCACAGAGCCCAGCACAGCCCAGCACAGAGCCCAGCACAGCCCCGCACAGAGCCCAGCACAGCCCCGCACAGAACTCAGCACAGCCCCGCACAGCCCAGCACAGAACCCTGCACAGAGCCCAGCACAGAGCCCAGCACAGAGCCCCGCACAGAGCCCAGCACAGCCCCGCACAGCCCAGCACAGAGCCCAGCACAGCCCCGCACAGAGCCCAGCACAGCCCCGCACAGAGCCCCGCACAGAGCCCCGCACAGAGCCCAGCACAGCCCCGCACAGAGCCCAGCACAGCCCAGCACAGAGCCCAGCACAGCCCCGCACAGAGCCCAGCACAGCCCCGCACAGAACTCAGCACAGCCCCGCACAGCCCAGCACAGAACCCTGCACAGAGCCCAGCACAGAGCCCAGCACAGAGCCCCGCACAGAGCCCAGCACAGCCCCGCACAGCCCAGCACAGAACCCTGCACAGAGCCCAGCACAGCCCCGCACAGAGCCCAGCACAGCCCCGCACAGCCCAGCACAGAACCCTGCACAGAGCTCAGCACAGCCCCGCACAGAGCCCCGCACAGAGCCCAGCACAGCCCCGCACAGAGCCCAGCACAGCCCCGCACAGAGCCCAGCACAGCCCCGCACAGCCCCGCACAGAGCCCCGCACAGAGCCCAGCACAGAGCCCAGCACAGCCCAGCACAGCCCCGCACATAGCCCAGCACAGCCCCGCACAGAGCCCAGCACAGCCCAGCACAGCCCAGCACAGAACCCTGCACAGAGCCCAGCACAGAGCCCAGCACAGAGCCCCGCACAGAGCCCAGCACAGCCCCGCACAGCCCAGCACAGAACCCTGCACAGAACCCAGCACAGCCCCGCACAGAACCCAGCACAGCCCCGCACAGAGCCCCGCACAGAGCCCAGCACAGCCCCGCACAGAGCCCCGCACAGAGCCCAGCACAGCCCAGCACAGCCCCGCACAGAGCCCCGCACAGAGCCCAGCACAGCCCCGCACAGCCCCGCACAGAGCCCCGCACAGAGCCCAGCACAGCCCAGCACAGCCCCGCACAGCCCCGCACAGAGCCCCGCACAGAGCCCAGCACAGCCCCGCACAGAGCCCCGCACAGAGCCCAGCACAGCCCCGCACAGAGCCCAGCACAGCCCCGCACAGAGCCCCGCACAGAGCCCCGCACAGAGCCCAGCACAGCCCCGCACAGAGCCCAGCACAGCCCCGCACAGAGCCCCGCACAGAGCCCCGCACAGAGTCCAGCACAGAGCCCCGCACAGCCCCGCACAGCCCCGCACAGAGTCCAGCACAGAGCCCCGCACAGAGCCCCGCACAGAGTCCAGCACAGAGCCCCGCACAGCCCCGCACAGCCCCGCACAGAGCCCCGCACAGAGCCCAGCACAGCCCAGCACAGCCCAGCACAGAGCCCCGCACAGAGCCCCGCACAGCCCCGCACAGCCCCGCACAGAGCCCCGCACAGAGCCCAGCACAGCCCAGCACAGCCCAGCACAGAGCCCCGCACAGCCCCGCACAGCCCCGCAGAGCCCCGCACGGCCCCGCACGGTCCCGCACAGCCTGGCGGCTCCTTCTAACCGAAGGTCCTCTTGCGCTTTGCCCGGTGCCGGGCTCAGTGGCTCCGTGCCGGGCTCCCCTCCCGAGCGGATCTGCAGCCCCGACAACGAGCCCGGGCCCCGCCGGGCCGGCCCGGTGCTGCGACCCCCGGCGGTGCCTGGGGCCGGCCGGGGACCTGCGAGGTGGTGCCAAACCCGGGTACCCTGCACCGCATCGGGGAGACGGATCCGGCTCGGGGCTGGCTCCACCGGGAGCAGGGAGGCAGTGGGACCCCCGGGCAGGCACGGGCCACCAGCAGCCAGGCAGTTTCCCATCGCAGACAGAGAAGAGACACCACGCCCTACTGGGCTCTGGCCAGGCCCCAGGCATGGCATAGCAAAGCATGGCACGGCATGGCCTGGCCCTGGAACAGCATGGCACGGCCTCTGCATGGAGCGGTACAGAATAGCACAGCACAGCCCACGACCTTTGCCTACCACGGCACAGTGAGGTAGGGCATGCCAGGAGCCCAGTCTGGAAGTACCAGCCACGGGCACACAGCTGCAGGGGGCAGCCCACAGGCAGCTCCAGGGGGACAGTGCCAGACAGCACCCATGGGACAGTGCCAGACATCACCAGGGGGACAGTGCTAGACAGAACCGGGGGGATGGTGCTGGACAGAACCAGCTGGTGCTCACCAGAGCCATGCAGGCAGGAGGGCATTGAGATGGGAGAATTCTGGAGGTATGTGGGAAGGCTGCTGTGGCATTGTCATTCCCTGTGAAATTCTACTTATTGCACAAGTATTAGCTGAGATATGGAGCCAAGTGCGTGGTGCTGGCAGAGGAACACAGTGCAGCCCTGCCACGCTGGGACACAGCTCCCTGGGCCTGGGGACTGACTGTGATTGGAGAGCACTGCTCCCAGGCACCTGCAAAGGTATGGGGGGACAGAGCTAAGCAGAGAGAAAAGTGGAAGAGGAGTGACCACCTCCCTGGCACCACTGGGCAGAAGAGTCCCCTGTCCAGTCTGTAACTAGGGGTGACTGGGGACAGAGACGTGGCAGCTGTCTCACTCACTCCTGAAACCCAGAGGTGGTCCCAGGCATGGCTACCATGGAAGTGACATGAAGGGGCTGTGCTGTAGCCTGCCATGGCCACTGGGTTTGGCAATGGTGTGCACAGGCATTCCTCGGCACTAGGAATGTCCTCAGGATCAAAACAAGGAAGGCCCTGGAGGGAGAGTGCCCTTGCAGCACCATATCCTCTCAGGACCCTTACCCTTGCAGCACCTCCCATGTGCATGATAGTGGCCAATGCCACCATTCAGCTTTTAAAATGTTCTTACTGGAGCATGAAGAGCACTGCTAGTAACCCCCTGCACCAGGAAGCAGCAGCAGATGGTGAGATGTTCCTACTGTAGCTCCAGAGTCCCTGCTGCAGCTTCTGTCTTTGGCAGCGGGTCTCAGGCTGGCCATGGCCCATCCTGTTCTCCACAGCCTTTTCTGGATGGGTATTGCTGTGTAAACCCAACATGGTTTGGAGTGCTCACACAACTTACAGAATTCAGCATGACAGAGAACACACAATGCTTTTCAACTGTAGCCCTGGCTGCAGCATTCCTGTGGAGCTGGTGGGTGATATTCAGGCTGAAGAGGGACATGTGTGATCTGTGTCCTGGTTTGGGCAGTGCAAGTAGGCAGGACAGCCAGAAGCAGATTACCTGCTGCCTGAGCTCTGCCTGTAGCCAGCTGTGCCCAGCTGTGGAGGGCACTGGCAGGCAAGGGCTGAGCTTTGTGCACCAAAGGAAGATGTGGTCCTGACACACTTAGCTTTCTGCAGGGCTAAGTGACACCCTGTGGGTCCTCCTGGCCAGTGATGAGCCCCCCTGGGTGGGGACCACCATAGCCAACAGGCCCAGGACAGAGCAGAGGCCTGGCTGCACCATGGCAGTGATGGAGCAGGACCCTGGGTGCCAGCCCGTGGCTGTGCTCTCATGGGGCAGCACTGGGCTCAGGCACTCAGCTCCTGGTGCTCAGCAGAGCTGACAAAAAACCCTTTTGTTTTTGTCAGCCCACAAGGGTTAAATCAGCTGCTTTCTTCCTGAGAGAAGAGCTCTGGTGTTGCAGAGCCAAAGGTCATTCCCCTCTGCCCCTTCCTTTGGGTGTGGAGGGCTGTGCTCCTCCTGCCTCCCTTCACCCCATGAAGGTGGAGGGGAGGGCAGGGTGGTGGAGCTCTGCCCTCAGCAGCCTTTCCCCCATCAGAACAAGGGATACTTCCTATACCCTGACATGGAGGAGATCAGGACATTTGCCCCATGAACCCTGCCCAAGGGTCCAGACACACAGGCTCCAGTAGAACTCTGTCCTCCATGTCCCAGTGGGTGGAAGCAGTTAAACCCCACTCAGAGAGCCAATGCTAATTGTTCTGAAGGTTCTGAAGCCTCTAACAAATGAACATGACTCGGTGGTTTCAATTCCTGTTCCAAAACACATCTTTGTGGGGTTTGGTAACCTTAACTGTGATATTTAAAAAGCCAAAACTTTATTTCAGTTCAGAATCTATGCATTTTTCCACAAATGACTGAGAGTAGATGAGAGGGAGAGGCTATGAGGGAGGTACTGGGGAAGGAGCTTCCCCTGAAAGGGCAGAGAGCACAGAGAATGACGGGCAGATGGGGCTCCATTTCTTTCTGCCACCTTTAATAAAATCAGGCTGTAGTGAAGCTGACAGGGAACATCCTAGTTTTGTGAACAAGCCCTGAAAGAGGCAGAGACATCTGGTCTCGGGGAGCAGCAGCGCCAGCTCAGGTGAAGGGGAAGGCAGGAGGTACCGCAGGCTGGGGGTAAGCCTGGGGAAGCAGTCGCTTCCTTCCCTCTTCCATTCTTATTTTAAATACCTACATGCAGCTGCTGCCAGGTTTTTATACTAAATATGACTTTTGCTGGGCAAATTACATTAGGATGGATGCCACAGGTATCCATTAAGGTTTATTTATTGTGATACTGTTTGTATCTCGTGCTTATAAATAACTTATGTTATAGCTTTTGTTTGTAGAAATGTAACTTACATATTTTATTATGCTTTCTGTAAACCTCAAAAAGAATTTTGTCAAAGCAGTGCCTTTAACAGCAGTCTACACCCCAGTACATAAAACCTAGAGCAGCATTATTTTTTAATATGGTGAGGAAGCGCGTTATCCCGCCACAGTTTGAGAGGTTTGCTGTCATCACAAACTCGTTGTGCAATAAAACATTAACGAAGTCAAGGAATTGCTCTGTAAGGTGTGCATATGCTGGGGCTGAGCTCTTCACAGCCTCCTTTGCATTCAAACTGTGCTCAGCCCCGTGCTGCCTGTGCCTGTCCCAGCAAGCAGAGCCCAGCCCTGGGGGTTTGTCCGGGCTCACACAGGGACGGACGCTCACCTGAACCCCAGCACGCCGTGCTTTGCTCTCCCAGGACTTGAAACACACCTGGGGGAGAACCAACCCTATTTTACAGTCCCCAACTCTTTGCATCACCAGACATGGTGTTGGTTCCTTGTGAGGAACCATCATGTTGGTTCCTTGTGAGGAAATTGTTTGGGTTCTGAGTGGCATCTCCCTTTGACATTTCCCATTCCATTGTTTTCACCTTTTTTAAAGGGGAAAAAAATTCCAAAGCCCTTAAGGTAATTATGTCTTTCAAAAAATGAATAAAGCATTACATGTGCTCCTAGATTTCTAGGTAGCCTCCAGGGATTACTGTAAATTCCATGGATTACTGTAACTTCCACAGATTACTGTAACTTTCATGGATTTCCATAAATTCCATGGATTTCTGTAATTTCCACAGATTTCTCTGGATTTTTGTAGCCTCCATGGATTACTGTAACTTCCGCAGATTACTGTAACCTCCATGGATTTCTGTAGCTTCTATGGATTGCTGCAATTTCCATGGATTTTAATCTCCATGGATTTCTGTAACCTCCAAGGATCACTTTACCCCCATGGGCTACTCCTCAAGCACTCAGCATTCCTGCAGCTGATTTCCTTTAGCTGAAATCCTTTCTTGAGCTGAGCTCAAATGTGAACTGCAAACTGACAAAACACCTTCCTTCCAGCTGTACTGCCTGCCCTTTGAAAATGTGCAGAAAAGTACCAATTGCAAAGAAGACTGGAAAAGCCCGGTAAGAAATACAGGTATGATCTTTCTCTCCCTGTTGGCCACAATTAACTGTTGCATTCTGTTTGTTAATTCTGTTTGATTTGATGGTATGTTCCTGTTATCCCCCTGTTACTGTCAGATAGTGGTTTTGCCCAGTTGTCAATTTAGTAAACCCCTCCCGTTGTTCCTGAATCTTCCCTGCTTATCACCCTCAGCCTGCCCCTAGCCCTTGTCCGTCATTGTTAATCCTGCCCTTTATTCCAGCATTTTCCATGCCCTTCATCCCCTACTCGAGGCCCCATTGGTGTTGTGACCACCGCCCCACCCATGTTTTCCTCTCATTGGTCCCAGGTGTTGTAAACCCCTCCTTCGTCTCCTCCCAGGTCGTGTCCTGATTGGTCTTTCAGTTTGTACCCTCCCCTCTTTAAATTTGGAAGCACAGAGCTGTTCGGGGCTCAGTTGCTCTCCTCTCTTACCATCCCAGTCCTTTCCCCTGTCATTGCTCCCTTTACCCTTCAATAAAACCTGTTCCTGGGAAGACAAAGAGACTCTGAGCCTCCTCCATCCCTTTACTGAGACCCGCGACGCCTGGGATCTACAGAGCCCGAGTGCAGGGAGCTCTGGAGGTTTGGCACGTGGACTGTCGTTCCTGTGTCGTTCCCCACTCTTGGCGCTGCCATTAGCCAAGTTGTCCAGGGCTAGCCCGAGGCTTGGAAAGGTGTAGAGCACAGCGTCAATTAACAATTCTCATTCTTATCTAAGCAGTGGTGAAATGTTATTGAATTCACAAATGTCAGCAAACATGACAAACATGTGAAATATTTTTCCTTGGGTAAATAATGGAAAACCACAACTCAATCCCAAAGCAAGTTTGTAATTGCACATAATAGCTTTTCCACATAATAAACGGAGGTATTGCTTAAGCAGTTCTGATATTTGTTAGGTCTTCCTTCAATTAATTTGGCATCTCCCCAGGCAGTAGAGCCCCTCACACCCAGCACAGGACACCCACTGCTCCCCAGTGCAATTCCCTTTTTTCTGCAGTTTTGGATAAACTTTGTTCTTTGTAAAAGGCTTTAATACTTTCATTTTCTTCTGTGGTTCTTTTTTTTGCCGGTTTCTAAAGACTTGGAAAATGGGTATTTGTGAAATAACATCATCAGCATTTCACTAAGTCTTGGCCCATCATCTCTTAGTTCACTCTGTGCTACATTCTATTTTTCTGCTATACTTATAGCCTAAAATGCTAATTTTCAGTCTTCTTTGTGGTCCTCATTGCTATTAACCACCCATGTTGCAAAGAAATATGGAACATTTTGTAGCAAAATAATAATTTTATTAGTTAAAAAAGATGTAATATAAAGTTTGTACTGGCTTTCATCTCATTTTCAAACAAATATGTTCTCAAGAGTGAGCCTGCAGGTTTGAATGATGACATATTATTACTATTGTGTACAGAACTGAGAATCATTAACTGACACCAATTCAGAAGGAATGCATATCCTTTTGTTCTTTGGTTATACACTGTTTCTACCCTGTTTCATAAAGCGAAAACAGGATTATAAATTTTGATAAGGAAAGCTGAAAACATTCTTCAAACTAAGGCTGATTTTCCATTGTTTTCACAATTATAAATTCTCACATTTAGGCTAGAGATATAAAAATATAGAAAATATCTTTTAAAATAGCTTTCACAAGGTTAAACTTTTTCTCAAACAATATAACAAGGTCCCAGCACTTTCTGAGATGGTTTATCCATCAGTGCTCTGTTCCCAAAGTCCTTGCCAAATCATATCCACGCCCTTGGGATTGGAGGTCCCCTTGCAGAGCCGAGCTTTGGTCACATCTCTCCAGCATGTTCTGAGTGACCTGGAAAAGCAAATACCAAACATGTGATTAAAGGAGACCTGACAGTGGGACATGCATTGCAAGAGATGGTAAAAATAATAAATACAGTGTGCATTAAATTGAGGGAAAACCAGAGGAAGACTCACCAACAGGACCACCAGGTGCCCTCAAAAGCCAGTTCTATAGCATGGAAGTCTGGCCCTAGCAGGGTGTGAAACATTTGAGAGTCAGCAGTGAAATGACTGCCACCAGAAGCTTTCCCAGCTCACGTGACTCAGAAATGTCCTTCTTCCCCAGCGTCCAGTAAAGGGCTCCTTGCGATGTGCCATAGAGGCCAGCCCCAGCTTCCCCCTCAGGACAGGTGTCAGAGTCCAGCCCAGAGTGGTGGGAGGCACAGCCAGACCCATCTGGCACAGCACAAACACACAAACCCCCCGGCAGCTCACCACCTGCAGGGGTAGAACGTGAAATCTGGGTGAGACATCACAGCCGGGACTGAGGGACAGCCACAGAGCCTGCACACAGCCCAGACACCGAGTCCTCACCTGGAGCCAACAGCTCAGTGCCTTTTGTCACAGCTCATCTGTGCACTTGGACTAGTGGAAGGTGTCCCTGCCATGGCAACGGGGCTGGAACTGGATGATCTTTAAGGTCTCTTCCAACCCAAACCATTCTGTGATTCTATTTTTAAAAAAACCCAAATGCCAAAACAATCCCAAACCCACACAGAAACAATTTAAAGTACCAGATGTGTCTGCACTCCACATTTAGAGTTTTTCAAATGTTCTTTGCCTGTTGCCTCTCTGCTCTTTGCTGTGGTTGTGTTGGGCTTTGCTGGCTCACAACAGCCAAGTTAATAAAGTCTGCCCCAAACAGCTCCTGAGGGCTCCTTCCTGCACGGGACCATGGGGACAGGTGCCTGCAAACTGATGGGATCTCAGCAAAGGTCTCTTTCCTGGATCAGGGGCAGTAATACTGCCTACCTCCTCTGCACAGGGATGGCTGGCAGCAGTGTGGTGAGCTGGGGCTTGTGTGGAGCTACAGGATGCAATTAGCAATTTATTCTTTATTCATATTTTTTAATGTTTGTGCTTATTTCCTTACTAATGGAAATTGATTTCTGCTCAATTTTAAACGTTTGCAGCTAAAAGGAGGCTCCTGCTTGGCAGAAAAACTGACAGTCCCCAGGGCTGGGGTGGAGTGGGACCAGCAGTGAGTGTTGGTCCCTAACCAGTTCCAACGCAGCCCAGAGAGGGGGCAGCAGCATCCTCCTCTACTTTTCAAGCCTTTTCAGAGTGGGCCCAGTTTGGGCTCTCTGCTGTGGGCTCTTGAGAAGCTCAGTCATCTGCACCACTTCCTGTATTGCTATTCCCATCATGGTCTGGCACAGCTATAGGCCACTTAAAGCACTTCACAAGAATGTTTTAGCTTAGAAATAAGGAACAGGACGGGACGGTAGTGCTGCCCATCACCCTGCTACTACAGCCAAGCAAGTCAAATAACCCTGTTCAGCCTTTATTACATTGGCTCTGTCAGTCACAGCCTCATGGCCTTGGGCATCAGCACATCCCTGAGATAAGCACTTAGACAGACAATTATTCAGAGGAGAATGAACCATTCTGATGAAGCTGTGCCCACATACCTGGCAAGGTTCCTGAGCAGTCTGATATTGCACTCCAGAGGAATATTGCCTGTATTCCACACATTTCAGGTGTATATCAAGAGAATGTGTTAAAGGTAGGCTGAGAATCAACTTTAAGTATGCAAAATTTAGTAGGCTTTTGAAGTTAATGTAACCTGTAAGCTGTCACACAGAGTGTCAGAAAGCACAAAAGTCTGGGATTTGTTTGCCAGAATTTTAAAAAACCTTTAAAAGTTTTAAACCTGTTTAAATCATAAAAAAACCCCAAATTAAGCACACGTCATTACCATCAAAATTACAATTGCCCTGTACCTAGGCAAAAACATGGGATAGTGAAAGAAAATGTAATAAAACCAAAACACTGAGGCTAAGCCCTGACAACTCCACAGTCTTGGAGGAACTTTTTGCTTTAATGTCTCCTTGACAAATTCCATGCCCTCAGCAGAGTTCCTCTCACACCAGTAACATCCTGTGTCACCATCTTTGCTGCCCCTGCAGCAGCACTGGGAGTAGAGGAAGCAGCTGATCACAGCTGGCTCCTGAAACACTCAAACCACTCTGAACATCCCCTGGGAGCAGATGTGGAGGATCCAGGACCTGCCTGCACTGAATCCCAAACCCCAAGCACAGTGACCAACACAGAGTCCAGGCTAGAGGAGGCTGCAACCCTGAGACCTTGATCAGTGTCCACAAGTTATTTTTAGAAAAAAAACCATTCCAAGAACTTCATTCAACCCCACAATGGGAAGCATTATCAGGATCCCCAAGCAACAGCAAAGAATAACACCTCTGCATCCCCATCCTGCTCACAGCACCCCATGGCATCCCTGTACCAGCACCATGGAGCTGTTCTGAGCCCTGAGGGTTCTGAACATCCCGGTCCACACTGAGCTCCTGCTGTCTCAAGAGAGTAGTGCTGGTTTAGGGTGGACTGTGAGCATGAGTCCCATGCTGGGATAACCAACCTGATTTGTGCACGCACTTATCAATCCAAATTTTTCCAAGTCCTCGAGTAAACATGATGCCTTCCCATTGAAATCAGTTTTGGGCAAAGAAGATCTCATTAAAATGAAAGAAGAATGGAACAAGCAGTAAAAGCCAGTAACTGCATACTTGCTTTTCCCAGGAACTGTCGAGACAGAGACCCCACCTGAAATAAAGGAACCCATTCCCAATAAATAAATCAGCAGTGCACTGGAATGAGCAAGGAAAGATGACTTTAGCATTTATGTGTAAGTACGTGTCCTACTTTTCCTCAACGTGAAATAAATAACCTTGAGGCAAAAGGGGCAATACAAATATTGCAAATCCTATTTCCTGTTCTTCACCCTTCCAAAAGAAATATAAGACTTGTTCATAAGTGAAGGTGCTTATACATATCCATGTTTGCTAAGCAAAACACATAATCATTAGAACTAGTCTAATTTTAGTAAAAAGAATATTCTGACAGCCACAAATTTATTCCTTATGATTTACAGCTCCATGTTTCTATCTTCAAGTGAAATATTTAATTTCTTCTTATATTGAAGCATCAAAACCATATAATTAATATGTAGTCAGGCTAATCCTTAAGCGCTATAAATCAGAAGCATTATATAAACAAAAGTGTCGTCTTGAACAAGATTGGGAATGCACAAAACTACTTATATCCCACTTTTATAATGATGCAGTGACTCAGAGCAGATAGAAAATGATTAGTTTTCCTTCCAAAGTAGGAAATATTGCTTCCATCTGTAAAGTATAATATTGTGATGTCATAAAGTTTTCCTAAACACTGAATTTACCCTTATTCCCTCTCAATCATTTTAAAAGAACTGCTCTCTCTTATAGAGCTTGGATTTAAATCACAATAACACACCAAGAAGATGAATGACAGTGCTGTTGGATATGGCTAAAATTGGATCCTTCAGCACAGGTGAATGATGAGACAGCGCTTCTCTCCTTGATATATTTTCTTCTTCTATTAGTTTCCTTCCATGGCTGGGATTTCAGTTTGAATTTTAATGTATGCGGTTGCTGCTAATCTTAGTGTCTGATTTTTTTCCAGCGCCCTCTTATTGTATAGACAATTCATTCTCCAAAGCAGTAATACACTGAGGCTTGTGACTGCCCAGGAGATAAAGCAATTCAGAATAAAGTTAGAGCCAGCTCTGCAGAAAGGCACAGACAACAGGTCAATATTCTTGGGAGCAACGCCTCGGCACACAGAAAATGCACACGTTTGGATCAAGGCACAGGCATTCCCTCAGAGGGCTCCCACCCCAGACAACAGCGTCTCTATCAAGTCACCAGGGAAACACAATGGGCATATCCAAATTCACAGCTTCAGATTTTACTGAGGGGGCAAATTGCAGCGTATTTCCTGGTTTACAGAGTCTGCCACAGATGCACACAACCCAAATTGCAATCAAGCCAGTAGTTAAGTGTGAGCAGATAATACCCCCAAAGCCAGTCTTTCTTGAGAAACCATTCAGAAGAAGAAATTGGTTAACTGTTTTTCTAGGAAGCAATTTTTCTGATGTGATTTTCACAGTGTTGCTGTTTCTTCTTTCTGTCTAAAAGCCTTATAAGCTTGCATAATTTCTACTCCTGCTTAATTCTGGAAATGTGAAAACAAAGTCTATTAGAAAAAGGTTAGTTATATCTTTGCGTGATCTGAGGTTTGCTGTAAAAGTTGGGGTAAAACTTTGAGAGGATTTTTCATCAAAACGGAGCCACTCAACCTCTGTGAACCATCTGTAAGACACCTAGAGAGTGTGTGAGCTGCAATCCACTCTTCATTCCTGACATGAGCATAATGGAGCAAGGGCCCAGGGACAGAGACGGGCAGTTGGAAGGGCAGCAGGAAGCTCTGTTCTGTTTGAAGTAATTATTTTTACTATTTTGCATGTGAAGGATGAATCTGGTGGAATTTGCTAAACGCTCACTTTCTCATTAAGAAATGTAAGTCCAAGCAGCCGTCCTGACACAGACCATTGGTTTCTTCAGTCTCCCAAGATTATGGTGCTCATGAGAGCTGACATCACCTGAAAGAAGATGCAGACAGTTTGCATGAATATGGATGCTGTTCTTAAGCTGTGTGATGTGCTGAGAAGGAAAAATGCATGAAAACTTTACTAACTCTGCTGGAATCACTGATGTTTCCTACATGAACATGGTATTACAAAAGTCCTTCTTCCAAACAAATATTTCCATAGACAAAACTACCAGGTGAAGAAAGTTTTAAAAAAACTGATGCCAAAGCTCAGCTCTAAAGCCAAAGTTGAAGAAAACCTGAAATATGAACTGATATTTAGAGCAGAGATAATCTGAGGTATGGGTCTTGAAGTTCCCTCAGGGATTTTCCCCGTTGTCACTCTGTTTCCAGAGAGCAACAGGTGTGCCCAGCAATCTGTACGAGTCTGAGATGAAACCCAGGCTGATCTCCAAGATTCTGTTTTTCTCACATTCACCTTTCTCTGTGTATGGCACTGCCAGGACTGGAGGGGAACACCCCCTATTTCAATCAAGGCAATTGTGATTACAGCAAGAGGTCTTTAAACCTGTGCCATTTCCACCACTGTTATGAACACAGCCTCAGAGCTGAGACCTTTCAGTTGTTTCTGTGCCTTGCTTTGCAGAGCTCTAGAGCAGGGATACAGGCACTTCTCAGCTCCATAAAGCTCTGAGATCTAGCAGCTCACACACTTTGGTTCTGTTGGCACCTAAGCAGAAGCTGGACAATTTGCTTTGCCTGTTGGCCGGCACAGCCCCAGGGCCCCACAAAGCTCTGACTCTGAGCCCTCTGCTTGTTCAGCTCTACCCCTGTACCTCTGGCATGTCTAGCTGGGAAGGGTAAGACTTATTTTAGGGATAGGCGCCATTCTTGTACAAAGAAATTACAAAATAGCGATGGAATCCTTTTAAAGATAAAATGCTCTGAGATATCCTGGAGGTACTTTAGTCCCAAACGCCAAAGGCCACAACATATGCAAACCTAAAAACATTACTTAGAGATTAAACAGAAAATTTGTAAAATGTCACCAGTAAATAGTTTGACTCACATTTATAAAATATCTACACCCTAAAACCAAACACAGAGGAAGTAGAAAATCATTAAATCCTTTCTTCTAGGCCAATGAGTAGCTGTGAGCAGGGTCTCTGGAGAGCTGCCACACTGCAAACTAGCCTGTAATAACTGGCCAAGGCGAAGTCAAACAGCATGTTTCACTAAATGAAAAAGATGAATCCTAGCACTACAAATCACCTGGAACACAGAGATCCACAAATCATTTCAGCATCCAGGTTAGGAACACATGGTCTGGCGTGGGAAAGGCCAGTTCTTCACTTGACTTCCCAGTTATGTATCACACAAAGGGTGTCCCATTACTCACAACACAAAAACTGTTCCATGCTGCTTTGGAACCAGAGCAAACCATTCCAAACCTCTGCACAAGCACCAGTAGGGGATTGTTTTCCAAATAATTGTAGAATTATTATGTAAGAATAATTATATATATAAGAATAATTATGACTTCTTACAATTCATTCCTCACTAGGTTCTTCATAGCTTGTAACAAAGGCAGCTGTTAGGACAGAAGAATTTTTAAAGCTGTAAATCAAGGAAGCTGGAAGAGAAGCTGCCCTCCCATTGCAAAGGCTGCTTTGCTGTGCCAGGTTATCAGCAGAACATTTGCATCACTGCCAGTTCTGTAACTCTCTTCTCTTTCCCAAATGCTGGGATGGATCTTTTATTATGCTGCAACAAATCACATTCTAGCAAAAAGAACATTACATTAACACCAGAGAAAGCAGTATGAGTATTCCTTTACAAGGGATTTAGAAGGCTCAGGAAATGCACAGATTTTAACAAAATACTTGTCTGCTAGTAGCACTCATTGTTTCCATTCAGATCTGAAAAATTCACTTCTTTTTCCGTTGTTTAGAATATAAAATTTGGTATGTTTTTAAAGCTCCACCTTCAGATAGTCTGCTCTTAATTTAAGAGCTGTGATTACTAATTTAAATGTACTTTGGAATTCTTAGCTCTTTCATCACCAATTCTTCCTATATCAGTAAATGGATCATCATTTACTAATAACACTAGGAAGATTTAAATACTCCAGGATTATTAAATACTTTAAATTTTAATCTGCTGTTTTTAAATATTTATTTTACTAGAAAGTTTGACTTTCATATCCATATTTTCCATGTTCAAAGCTAAAATTTCCAGATGAAATACAAAAACTAAAGCCTTTAGTTAACTTGAAAGCAAGAATCAGCCCATTATTTCTGAATTAAAAATATTTAACTGTCAGAAACTGCACATCAGCTGAGCTTTGTAATATATAAGAATTTAAGAACCATGTGCCTTTCCCCCTGCATGATGAAAGCACTTTAGTCCAGGACAGAATGTTATCCACCTGTCCAGAGCAGCATGGAAGGCTGGTGACACTGCAGCTCCCTTCCCTTCTGGCTTTCCTATTTCCTTCCTTTTCCCTTCCCAGCTCCCTCCCGTCCTGCTGCCAGTTTCCACGACATGAAGAAGTGAGGAGTTGTGGGAAGAGGGAGGGAGAGGCAGAAGAGGCATCAGGCAGGAAACGCAGGCAGTGCATGAGCCCAGGCAATGGATCCAGAGCCCTTCCCAACGCCTTCCACGCTGCCCTCAAGCCAAGCCCCTACAGAGCAGATTCCTGCAGATCCTGTTCAGAGCATGTAGCATTTCCTCGTTATGCACACGTCCAGTATATACATTTAAATAAGCATTAGTAACTAAATGATTTCATGATTCAATAGTTGAAGCTAGAACCTGTGAGGAATCCAATCCTGTACCCTGTTTGCAACAGTTCAACTGGCACTGCGCTTTTTCCCTTGCTTTTATGAGAATTAAGTGAAAATGGCTGAGGAAAAACCCAAACAGGACAAGGCATCTGGGAGACACACTGCACACCATGAACTAGAGCATGCCAGAAGCTGACAGATTGAAATATTCGCCAAGTGTGTCTCTCACAGGGTATTCCCATTAGTTTTGTGTCCTGCTGGGAGACTACCATTCCCCCGGTGTCCAAAAGGGTGATGTGAAAAAGGAGCAGCTACAGGGAATGTGGAGCTCTGCATTTCCCAGCACATCCTCAGGACTGGCCAAAGGGCTGAGTGTGGGAATTCACTTGGAGCAGGTCCAAGTCATGAGCCAGCAGAAATAGTCCTAAAATAAGAGTGTGTGGACTTAGGTCAAAGCTGCTTTTGTATATAAAGAGAAGCACAAGTACACCCTCAGAAGAACACCCTCAGGACAGGTTCAGCTGCTGCACCAGAGCCATTGTGGTCTTCTGGTTCTTAACATTCATAGCACAATAACTCAGAGCAGGAGTGCAAAGAGGTCTTTCCAAAGCTTCCTCTCCCAGTTCCCTACCTTTAGACAGCAGTGAGCTGCCTTCCAGCCACTGACAGGGTTACAAGGCTGAGGTTTGTGCTGTGCCAGGGAGTCACCACAGCACAGCTGGACAAGGGCAGCAGCTACAGCCTGCACATGAGCTGCTCACAGCACAGCTCTGCCCTACCCCAGTAATTGTAGGATCTTTCCTCTGAGACTTCATTCCTACATGACAGAATATGTTGTTTTCGAATTGCAGCTGCATATGAATGTTTTCCAAAAAGGACTATCACACATCCAGCCTCATCTATCAGAACTGGGTCCATCTCTGCCAGGGGAGACCATGCTCCTGAGGCTGACACCAAGCAGAGCTGCAGAAGTGATGCCAGCTGGCCACTGTAGACACAGGAAAGCACTCAGTCTCACAGGGTGGAGCAATTTTGCTTGGTCTAAGGGTTGGCTCCATCAAATTCTGGGAGCAGAACAGTTAACAGCAGCCGTACTGACAATGCCTGATGAACGAAATCCCTCCTCCTTCTTCAGGGAGGAGGGGATATGTTTCATTAATTATTACCTTCCAGGGTGTGTTGACTTGCTCCTGTCTGTGCTGAATTTCATGTAAACCCTCTGTTGAATGTCACATGCTCATGTGCTGCCTGAAGTGCAGGATTTTGTATTTGGGTATCTGCTGTAGCTGACAGATGTTTACAAACGCGTGTATCTGCACAGCTTCTTCCTGCCTATCCATCTGTGCTCCCTGTTAGACAGCAAGTTATTCCACCTCAGGCTGGAATAATTTAAGATTGTGACATCAATCCTTAATCTGCATTTTTTAACTGGTAGCATGCAGAGATTTTAAGTTACAGCTACTAGACTGTCATTTTATATTAATCTAAGCTGCTTATTTAAGATTCAGCCATTTCTAAACAAGTGGCTGTAACTGTATGATGCTACAGCTCTTTTTAAAAATGACAGAACTCTGATTAACTGGGACCTGTGGAATGCACAACCTGCCATAATTTGTAACACAAACTTCTGGTCTGATATACCAGAAGGTCGATCTCTGTAAAAACCTCACCAAAAAACAAATACCCATTCCTCTCTGCTTTTAGCAGCATGTGAAGAAGCAGACAGGTTCAGGGATTTCTAACACAGGCTCATCTCTGAGGATCCCAAAGCACCTTTCACAGTCCCCACAGGGAGAGCCTCTCTGTGTCCTGTACAGCCAGCACTCTGGTCTGAGAGGTGACACAGGATGAAGCTGGGGTCTCCTACAGGCATCTCTACCCTAGTGATCAGCTACACATCATTTAATCCTTTTGGGAGGAGAGAACATCAATTTCACCTACACCAATAGCTTCCAGTAAGGGCTCAGAGTGGCTCAGGCTGGTCTCAGAGCAGGCTCAGGTTGGGCTTAGGTTAGGCTCAGGCTGGGCTCAGAGCAGGCTTAGGCTGGGCTCAGCCCTGTGGACACCTGCCAGGAGCAGAGCCAGAGGCCTCCCCCACACAGCAACAATAACCAGAGACAATTAGAACTAGGGTAATTATTTTACCCACATTAACTGATACAAAGATGATTAGCAGGAACAAGAGGCAGGATGGGCTTTAAAGCACCCCCTGAAGGAAATGAGAGTGGGAGAAAGGCAGCAGCTTGGCTGTGACCACTGTGCCAGGGTGGTCTGGAGGGCACAGCCACCCCTCTGCTGGCTTGAGCAGAGCGCTGGACCAGCACACAACTTAAAAAGCCTAAAATGAGTATTAATTACCCATTGACTAACAGATTGCAAGCCTCTTCAGTTTTCAAACTGTTCATAAATTGATTCTAATTTCTTCTGTGGAACAATTACAAGTGTTTTTGTTATCCCGATGAACTGAACTGTAACCAAAGCTTTTGCAAATAAACACAAAGACAGATGATAAAGCTGGTAATAAGCAGATTGCTCCTGTGTCCTGAGCAGCCACCAACACTTGGCAGTGAATATCATCTTTCACAACAACAACAACAAAGGCTAAGAGCACACGGCTATTTCATGCAGTCATCAAAACAAAATGCACTGAATATTATATTTCATACTAAATACATTACCCTGGCAGTTTGACACTCAGCATTTCAATAGATATTGCATCTCTCTAACATTCTGCCTGAATTTCTGCAGATGGACTTTTAAGTAATGGAAGATTACTTTACTTGTCACGCTAAAAAGATTTTAAAGAATAGTTGCACACACTTAATTTTTAATTTTTTTCTATTTCTTTTTTTTTAAAAGGAAAACGACTTATGAATTCAGAAACATGGTTCTGCTGAAAGGTCAAATCCCATGCTGCTGCAGCCCTTTGTGTGTGGTGCTCTTCCAGGCACTCAAACCTCTCATCTGATGTGCCCAGCAAAGCACTGGCAGGATTTGTTCAAGTTAAACTCAGCTTACCTAGGCAATGCTGGGCTAAGCTGAGAGAAAGTAACAGCATTCCCAAATCTCATCAGTCTGTTGTGACATTGTTTTGTTTTTTTTAATGTGTTTTATTTTAAAGCTGTGAAGTTTCCCGGAGATGTGCAAATACACAAGAATCTCAATTCTCAGTAAAATACTCCAAACAAGTAATCACCAAAGGAGGAGAACCCAACTAGATGTCATGATTTCAGAAGACACCTTGAGCACACAAGTATCTCTCAGGATCACAGACAAAACCAACCAGCATTAGCCCAGGAAAAATGTGGATTTTGAGGTTCAGTTCCAGAGTCCTGAAAATCAGACATCTGCCAAGGATGAGTGGGACATATATTTAGTGTCTGCCAGTCACTACAGAGTTCTGGGCACAAACCAGCCCCTTCACCTGCACATGTCTCTGCTCTGACTCCCAGTCAAAATGCCAGGAACCGCCTCATCCAACACTGGACCTCTACACCAGCATCACCTCAGCCACGGCCATCAGACCAAGCAGCAATTAACATCCCTGTAAGCCACTGCTACTCTAGAATTTAAAATTTCCTTGTTTTTTTTTTCCAAATGGAAGAAGGTTTCATTCGCAGAGAGAGTTTCATCACTCACATGGCAAATCTGCCAGTAGCAGATCACAGAATGGATTGTTACCTTTCCCTATCCATTTTGTAAAGATATTGCTTTCTTTCCAGACTGCAAGCATTACTTCTAACTGGATTTTGAATTATAATGTGAACTTTACAAAATTATTGGCGCTATTCATATCACTAGTTAGATTCTATGGAACAGTGGTATTTTTTGACCTTCCCCAAACCAGCACCTCTTAGTGTTTATTATCATAACAGAAGCACAGCCAGCAGAAATTGAACATTTCCAAGTAAAGTATTACATTGCAGGGAGTAAACAAGGAATAAAACATTTTTATACTTCTCCCTAAACTTATTTGCTTTTTGAAAATACTTATGCAGCACAAAGACACGAGTGTAGTGAGAAATACAGCCAGTTCCTCCTGTTTAATTGAAACATTTATGCTTTTTGTTCTGCTGGCAAAAAACAATGAACAGTAACATTGCAAGATAAATACACAAGAAACTTATAGATATGATTGTAAAACAACATCATCCTAATGTTTCCACTTAATTACCCTGAAATGTATTCTATTTAATATTCATTACTCAAAAGCCAATTTAAAAGAGAATGAGGTGAAGGGACTTATTCAGAAAGACGGACTGTCATTCACTGCAATAGTTATCTAATATACAGAAGTTAATAAAGCAGATTAATCTACAAGTCCCTTTAAGCCATCACTGAGTTTAGAACAACTGCCTCTTTGACCCCTCACCCTCCCGCTGCGCACCAGTAGCAGGTGCCAGCTGCACCGAAATGATGGCTGAGGCGTTTCAAGGCAAAGCCTTTTCTTGCTCTGCTTCTGACCAGCAGCTGACCCTGCAGAAGCGATTGTTTCATGTGCTGGCCTAAAGGCTACACAAACCAGCGAGGGATAAACAAAAGCAGACACGGAGCAGCTGCCTGGCCCGGGGCCCCGCGGCGCCGACACCTCTCGCTCTGTGCTCCGCCCGGGGCTGCTGCCCAGCGCCTTCTGCGCCCGCACAAACTTCCCCAGCCCAAAAGTGCTGCTGCGAGCTGCAGCAGCTTGCGTGATTAAGAGGGGATTCCCAATTTGATTTAGCGCCATTATTAAGACCGTGAAATCTTCAGATACATCACTAATGATGATGTATTTTAACATTAAAAGTCTTAAAATTAAATTACTCAGTTCACATGATAACGAATCACAATGAGGCTTTAAACAAAGCGGAATTAGAAAAGACACTAAGCTCGTTAATTTTTTTTATTTCTTAATTGACAGCACACATAGTGATAACTATACATTTAGCAATATACTTGGGACTGGGATTGCTGCCACTTTTATATGTGAGCAGTAAGAAGCACGTATAAAAGAGAAGTAACAGTAGCTTTCATTAAGATAACACAGCTCTGACATGGTTATTTTGCTGATGCAAATTACAGAACTACAAAAACAATCAGAGTAATGATTAAATGCAGTTGTGTACATGGGAGACTACTAGTGCAAATGTTAACATATTTAAATGGGTTCCTTCATTAAAAAGATTATATATGATATTAAACCATCAATCAAATTGAAACACTAGAGTCTAAACGTATTGTCACTGGTTAGAGTAAATGACTTTGAGACTGAATTTTGGCTCACTCAATATGGTGCCTTTTCTGTTGCTTAGCCACCCAAATCTCTGCTGGCTTGGCTACAGCTGGTATATCTCCATCCTTTTCAATTAATAAAGAAAGTTATGGTAGTATTGGATAACATTTTTAAATTGGGCTAAAAGGCTGAAACAGATGTCCCAGGGAAAATCCCTCTCACTATTGTATCAAAACTTTCCAGCCTCGAGCCAGCAAAAGCTGAGCACCCTCATCCTGATTCAGCTGAGCGTTTAAACACGTTTGATTTTAAGTACAGGAACAATCACACCTGTGGGTTTGATCTGCTCTTAAAATGAAGTATATGCTCACAAATACCAGTGAGGGTCTTAGGCACTCAACATCTTGCATAGTACCCTCTGCCAGTGCCATTTAGATTTCTTTGTGATGTGCTTATGTGCAAATACTGCTGCCTAGACCATGGAACACGTGTTCTAAACACAGCTCCACTGCAGGTTTTTATCTCCATTACTGTGCATAACTCCACACTAGCTGTATGTGGCATTGAGCTTTATCCGAAAAACAAAAACATCTCTTATTTCACTGTATAAAAGGGAAAAAAGGAAAGTTGCAATACATTCTTATTGGAGCGATGCCACTTGATTTTTCATTGCTACTGGCACCTCTGCTTCCTGCTTCCCATTGCCAGGAGGTGCCCGTCGTCTGCTTCACTTGGTGCCTCCGGTCACCGGCTGCAGTCCTCGGTCCCACTCTGCCCCACCGGGCAGCCCGGGCGAGTTCCCCAGGAGCTCACACACTCCACCCCTCCTCCCCGGCACCTCCCACCCTGTCCCGGCTCCCGGCTCCTGCCTCTGCTCCTTGTCCACCTGCACGCCTTCCCTCCTACCTCCTGCGACACTCCTGTCCCAGAGGTCCCTCTCCAGCCCTTGTATTCCACCACATTGTCCTCTGGCAGGGAATGCTGGCTCTTGCCACGTCGCTGCCGATGGCCCCCGCCTCCAGCACCGCCCGCCCCCTGCCCCCTGCAGTGCCGAGCCCCCGAAGGGCTCAGCTGGAGCCCAGCCTCGTCCTGCGGACACCCGGCCCCAGAGCGCCCCTCTGCCAGCGCTGCCGTCTGCTGGGGCCTCTCGGGCCGGGACGTGCAGCAGCCCTGACAGCGCCCGGGGAACCCGAACGTTGTGTCAGTCCCATCGAAGACCCAGCTCGTTCTTGTCCACATCATCTTTCTGAAAGCGATGCACATCACGTCATCACTGGGCACTGCCCTTCCTCACTTGGCCTGCCTGTACTTTACATCCCTGGCCAGGAAACACCCAGGAAAGAAAACGAACACCGGAATGCCACTGAAATCCTGCTGCTATTCAACCAACCAACCATTTATCCCCTCTGCACCCAGCACAGAATCATTTCAGAGATGGCTGTGCAAGCAAGAATTCTTTACCTATCGTGCCTGACTCATAAATATTTGTTAGAACTGCAGGTGAAAGATGCTACAAAACTCATTGATTTTTGGAAAGAACTAACAGAAATAGTATTTTACTATACAAAAATTGAGCTAACAGCCTAATGCGTAGAGTTCAGCAAGATCAGCGCTAACAGGATATAAAGGTAGCTTCTTAAGACCAAAAATTACACTTTCATTTATAAAGTGAAGCAGCAGATGCTTCTATTCTCAATCCCAGAAAAACAGCAAAAGTAGGAGCCTTTAAAAACTATTTATCAAAGTGCTTAGAACATAACACCAGTATTTGAGTGCAGTACTTAACACCGTATTCTACCCATACATCTCAAATTGTTTCCTGCGTTAATTCGGTGTGTCTGTAAGATTCCCTCACCAAGTATCGGGATGGAGCTCAGGCTGCTCGCCCGGGGCTACGAGCCCGGACACGGCAGAACCCGACCAGAGCCACCAGCCACTGCCGGGCTTCCCAGGGATGCAGAATCTTGCTCCTGAGCGTTACGGAGCTGTTTCGCTTCCACGTTCTCTATTGTTCCCTCTCTGTACAGTCACACCAACCCATCAAAGCCCCGAGCTGCTGCGGGGCACACGTGCGGGAGTGCGGTAGGAACGAGGGGGCGGGGGCAGAGCTCCGCTGCTCGGGGCTGGGCCGTGAGCGCCTCAGGCGCGCCCACCCCGCGCTGGCCGGTGTCCGGCGGCACCGTCCGGCCGGGCAGGGCGGAGTGGAGGCCACGATGATGATGATGATGGTGATGATGGTGATGATGATGGTGATGATGGTGATGGTGATGATGGTGATGATGGTGATGATGATGGTGATGATGGTGATGATGGTGATGATGGTGATGATGGTGATGGTGATGATGGTGATGATGGTGATGATGATGATGGTGATGATGGTGATGATGATGGTGATGATGGTGATGATGGTGATGATGGTGATGATGGTGATGGTGATGATGGTGATGATGGTGATGATGATGATGATGGCGATGATGGTGATGATGGTGATGATGATGATGGTGATGATGGTGATGATGGTGATGATGGTGATGGTGATGGTGATGATGGTGATGATGGTGATGATGATGATGATGATGATGATGATGATGGTGATGATGGTGATGATGGCGATGATGGTGATGATGGTGATGATGATGATGGTGATGATGATGGTGATGATGGTGATGATGGTGATGGTGATGATGATGATGGTGATGATGGTGATGATGATGATGGTGATGATGGTGATGATGGTGATGCCGCCGTTCCGGACTCGCGGAGCGGTGACGAGGTCCAGCGGGGACACCCGCACTCGCGGCTGGGCGTGCGGTGGTTCCTGCTGCGGTTCCTGCTGCGGGAGGGCCCCGGAGCCGCCCCGGTCCAGCCCCGGCCCCTCCCACTGCCCAGGGCCCGACCCGCACCTACCGCACTTCTTCTCTGGAGCGGCGGCCGCCAGGCCCCGGCCCCCTCGGGCAGCTCCGGGCCGTGCCGGACCATGCCGGACCGTGCCGGACTGGGCCGTGCCGGACCATGCCAGACCGTGCCGGACTGGGCCGTGCCGGACCATGCCGGACGGGCCGTGCCGTTCCGGACCGGACCGTGCCAGACCGGGCCGTGCCGGACCGGGCCAGACCGGGCTGTGCCAGACCGGGCCGTGCCGGACCGTGCCAGACCGGGCCGTGCCGGACCGTGCCAGACCGGGCTGTGCCAGACCGGGCCGTGCCAGACCGGGCCGTGCCAGACCGGGCCGTGCCAGACCGTGCCAGACCGGACCGTGCCGGATCGGGCCGTGCCGGGCTGTGCCACACAGTGTCGGGCCGTTCCGAGCGGGGCCGGGCCGTTCCGAACCGGGCGGAACCGGCGATGGCCGAGCCCCTGCCGGCCCGGGGCACACGCGGCGCTGCGGGCCCGAGCGGGGCCGGTCCTTGTGCGGCTGCTGCCGGAGCCCCACGGCAGCCCCGAGTCCCGGCTGCGAGCCCAGCGCTGCAGCGGCGGGTGCCGAGCTGCCAAAGCTCCGAAGCGGAGCACGGTTTGCCAGCAGGCCGCAGGATTTCAGCGTCTGTGACCCGCTCCTTAACAGGGTTAGGCATTACTGAGCCCAAACAGATGTCCTGAAAACTGAAACCCCTGGTTAGGAAGCAGCAATCTTGTTCATTAGCTTCCATGATAGTCAAATCGTCCATAAACCCGGTGTTTAATGGCCAGCCAATGAATAATCAATGTCTCACTTTTCATCCGAGTGTGAAAGTGAGAATAATCTAATACGCCGTGCCCCCGGTAGCGCACCAGGCCCTGGGTTCCGTTTCTATTCAGGGCTGATTTATAACCCAATGGAAACCTGATGTAAACATATGATCAATGAGTCCCATCATTGCTAATAATAACCCCCAACCGGCACACTCCCTCATCTCCAAAGCCATCCCTTTAGGCTATTAGTTTCGTCCAGCTAATCCTCTCTACTATTCCTGCCTGCTGCTTTTACCTTGGCCATCCGTTCAGTCCGGCAGACTCAGAAGTAATTTTATACGCAGCAGAGAGCGGGTGGAATTGATTTTTCGCTCAGTGCTCAGTTCCCATCTGAATAATTATCAATTTTACTGCCTCATAAAGGGAAGAGCCAAAATTTCAAATCAATTCAAAAGAGCTTCTGAGACTACAGAAACTGTGCATGAGAATAAAGGTCAAAGTTGTCAGTGACCTCGGGAGATGATGTCAGATATTAGTACCCTCAATAGTTGACATCAAAGGCACTTAATATGAT
Organism: Cyanistes caeruleus; assembly: GCF_971803275.1. NCBI lineage: Eukaryota > Metazoa > Chordata > Aves > Passeriformes > Paridae > Cyanistes > Cyanistes caeruleus. The sequence goes on from NC_141715.1 coordinate 17,947,172, forward strand.
ATGACTAGTGCTAATGCAAATCATATTTATGCTGACTGCTGGAGACCAGTCATTAATATTTAAAAGAGTATGTGAAAGGCTGCATTCAAAATAAATATAACGTATTCCGCCGAATCTGAAGTTAATAAAGACAGATCACTGCCTAGTCATACGCTGTGAAGTGAGAGATTACTGCATATTAACAGACAAAGTATTACATCAGGGCTGCCACAGATGGAGGGCAGCCCAGAGCCCAGCCTGCTGCTCTGCCCCTTCGATCACTGCATGTGAGATGCAGTGTGAAGCAGTCCAACAGCCCCAAACACTGCCTGCTGCTTCCAGGAAATCCCTGTCAGGCGTGTAAAACATAAGAATCTGTAATATGACAAGGGAATCATCCTATTCTGGTAATGATGTCAATAATAAACACCATTAATATTCTCAGAATATAGTGCCAGGATTATATTAGCTACCATTAGCTCCTTTTCACCTTCAATTAGAACAGCAAGCATATGCCAACAGTGACTGGTGACTGTATGCCAGGCTTTTTACAAATGACACCCACCTAGCAGGGAAGCACAAATGACCACACTCCCCATTTGCATTTACTTAATTTCTGTTTTTGTTAAAAGCCTCCTGACCTGTGGAACACACCTCCTTAAATGTCAGCTTTGCAACTGCATTAGATTCCTGTAAATAAGAATTTTCAAATAGTTTAATGAGAATTTAAGGGCATGTGGCATGGAGCAAATGTGGAGATGTACAGCTATGAACACCTTGGTCTCCCTGTAATGCACTTGGGCTGTGAAAACCTAAGGGAGTTGAGAAGGGGCATATCTCTCCTAAGCACTACAGAGGCCACTTCCTTTTCAGAAGCATAAGATTTAATTTCTATTGTATTTACCTTAATAGAAAGAATCCCACTGAATCACCTAGTGCAAAATAAAATATTCAAACTTGACAGCATACAGACATTCAATTTACACATTTCATTACCAAAATGTGTAGTTCAATGCCAGAATTCCTTCTTCTTCCTCCTAAAATACTTTAGAGACTTTCTTCCCATTAGTCTGTAGAAATGTATTGATGATCTCACACACATCTTTTTATCAGCTAAATGAAACATCCCGTTGTAAGATGCTGTACAGAGCCTACACTGTTCAGTGTGCTAAAGAACAACTTCAATGCTTGGTTGTCATGAGAAAACAGCTGAAGCTACTCAGGGTTGCATCCCATCGTGGGGAGATTTGTTCTGTCACTAAATAGCCACTGCTACCTGGTGTTAAGTACCCCAAAACCCAGAAGAATTCAGAAATATAGTAATACCCCGCAAAAAAGACTGAATTCACCTGCTGTAGAACTTCTGGGTTCTGCTGCATGAAGTGGAATGATCTCTGTCCATCCTGTGAAATGTCGCTACCTGTGAGGGTCTTATTGTCTTCTTTAGCGAGGTTCCTGAAGAAGCAGGTGACAATGTAGTCTAAAGCAGCACAACGTCTGGAGGAAACAATTGTATACAGGTAAAAAATGAAACAATTTTGAAATTGTTTCTGTAAAAAATAACTAGTAATGACATTTCACAGAACTTCAAGAGCTCAAAGTTTAATCTATTTGGGGCAGGTGATAAATCACCCAGTCTGGTTTTGACACATGGGCTGAGCAGCTTTGAAGGCAGTTTTTACTACAGCCCCTTTGCTGCTGGGGAACTGGTTATTCATGTTATACCATGGCATGGTATATCTGTGACTGCAGTGAGCCTCAGTCACCACTCTAGGAGCACCGGGGTCCCTCTGGGGAGCACAGGATGAGGGCTGACATCTTACTGGTATTCAGTTTCACATTCAAAAACCTGCAGATTCCTGGAAACTAGAATTCTGTCTTGATCTGCCTACTGAGAAGACAAAGTTAAACCAAATAGAGCTGTTGTCTAGGCTTTCCTCAAGAAGTGTTTCCCAGTGTTTCTCTGCCCCAAGGATTGTAGGAACCCTACAATTCATGCCAGGTGCCAAACACTGAACAAGGGCCATTAAAGGTAGCAAAACGGTCATCACAAACAGCCAAGTTAGACCACTTGCTAACTAGCAGTTAGAGTGGGTTAAAGGCTATCAAACATATTAAAAGCAGCATGCTGGCCTGTGGTTCTCATGCATGCTTCCCTTGCCCTGCTCTAGCAAGCAGTGGGGCACCTTCCCCTGCCCAGCTGCCACCTCCATGACCTGGCACCCCAGGGACTCCCCAGGCACCTGGACACAGCCCCCTGTGCTGCCTCCACTCCCACCCTGTACCCACTCATTTCACAACGAGCTGCCAACTCCATCCCAACCCCTGGAGCTCCTTGTGCAGGCAGCTGCTGAACCTGCTGGGTGCCAAGCATAGCCCTGATACCCTCTGCGATTCCAAACTTCTCAGCCACATGAGAAAAGTGTTGAGGGCTCCATCCTGTTGCCACTGGCTTCAGGAGGAACTTCTCTAGGCCTTTTATAGTTCACAGTATTTATTTTAGATGGGTCACTGGAGAAAGGGATGTGGGGGTTGCAAAAGGAATTAAACTGTTCAAATGCTCATTCTAAGGGAAAAGGGATTAGAAGGATCCAATTAAATGTACCTTGAATTCCTTAAACTATGCTAATTTGGAGGCCTGCCAACCTTGCAGTGTTCATTTAAACACATCCCTCTAGACACTGGAGTATTTTGATCTGTGTCTGTTTAACTCCTTGAGCTCTGTGCTGACACTATTAACCCTTCACCATCTAAATCCTAACAGCACCTTGCAAAGGGTGTTTTGGAGGAAACATTAAAGGGACATTTACAGCCAGAGAAGAAGTGGTCTCCTAAGGCTTGATCTTCCAAAACAACCAGCTGGTTCAGCAGCAGAAGCTAGGAGTGACCTAATAGCTTAAAAAAATGAGCTAGAGCCTCTCAGCTCTGTCTCCACGGGACCCAGGAGCTTCTGAGGACTGAACCCAACAGGGCAAGAGGGCAGGACATTGCTGGAACAGAGCTGAGCTCAAAGCTGCGAGTGTTGCCAAAGCCAAGGCTGCAGAGCCTGGCACTGTCCTATTCCCAACCAAAACAGTCCTGCATATAAACTAGAAATGCTATTCATGGTGAAATTGAATCACCATCAATAACAACAAGTGAGAGATTTCAAAATACATATTTCATAGGAGGGCTCTGCTGTATTTCCTAACCAGTGCTTAACTCTATTTCTTTTTAAATTGAATAATAAAAAGTAAATCACTATCATCAGTTTACAAAACAGCAGTAGTTCTAAACATGCTGATACTGTGCAAGTAGGTATTTTACACTCGACAGTAAGTGATTTTAGCAGGACAGCAGACAGGTCTACGCTATCATTTGCTCATGAGAATCTGATATGAGTGTTAAGAGCTACTTAAATTTGCCCATAACTATATATCAAATATGCTTCCCTGTGCTCATTTTCCCTTTTGATTGCAGACAGGGAGTGTCAAGAAAACTCCCTTGAATGACTCTTTCGGGCATGTGGAACCCTGTGCAGAACAGCATTCTCACTAAATCTTAGTGAGACAAGCCAATCAAATAAATACAACAAACAGGAGGAACAAGGAGCTACCAGCTCTAGGTGGTGGACAGAAAAATGGGTGAGAAGACAGAATAAAGATAGAATTATAAAGGAAACAGAGAAAAATTTTGTTATAATCAGGAAAAATCCAGTCAAACCATGCGTCTCACTTGTGGTCCACTCAGCTGCATCCCCCATGCACGAATCTTTGGGATCACAAGAGAGCACGTAGAGGTTCCACAAACACCACCCCCAGCTCTGGGTGTGGCAGCAGGGAGCAGCAGCCCCTGAGCAGCTTCCTTAGGCAAAAGGAGCCCTCGGCACCTCCCTGATGGCCAGAGGGCACTGATGGCAACTGTGGCACCAGTCCCCAGTCCCTTGGGCTTCTCCTTTGCTAGCTGGTGTTCATTTCATTCGGAGCTTACCTGCACTTCTGTTATTTGTGAGGTTTGGCCTCATGTATGCAATTCCAATCAGCCATCATCTCACCCAATTGCTAGCTGAGCATGTGTCTTAGAATGGCTTATACTGTTTTAGAAGAGGCAACAAGACCCCAGAGGACTTGATGCCTTTTGGTCTCAGCAATATGACAATAACCTGTTGGAGGGAAATGGTTTTTCAGCAATTTAATGACATTGTTGAATCTCTGCAAATTAAAATATTTTGGTTTGGTTTTCACATAAAGGCAAGGAGAAGGAGTTAAGTGGTATTTTCTTTGTCCATCAACTGCTTGCAGTTCAATACTGGCTCTATTAGCCTTTGAGACTAAACCCAGAAAGAAATTTGATTTAGCAATTTAATATCTAAATTAGACAGCAAGTCAGAAAAAATGTTTTACTTTTTCCGCAATGAATAGCATCCTATACTATTAACCACATGAGAATTAGAAAAGCTTTGCAGAGATTAGTGACAAAATGCCAGGCAGACTGTCTTAAAAGGCTCTGATTCACCGAGTCAGCTGTGAAAAAGCCAGGTAAACACTTTAGAAGGGAACTGCTGGAGTGTTTATCCTCCCAATAAAACCTGGGATGAGGGCTTCCATTACAGCTGATTTGCAGTGAGGTGCCTTGGAAGGGATGCATATTCCTTATAAAGTGGGGAATCAAGAAAGGTATTTACTCAGCAGCAGAATGAACACTCAGGAAAAAGAATTTGGGGAATGTTTGTCCTACAGGTGACAGCAGTGAGAGTCCCAAAGGTTTCACATACACAAAGAGAATAGAGAAAAATATCACATACTGTTTTCTGTGAAAGAGAAGTGATCTCCTGGTATTTAATTTTTAAAATAAAAAGACAGCTATTTAATTTTTATAAACATTTCTGAAAATGACTTGTACGTTCTAATCAGTTTAAAATACAATTCCCCCTCACATGGCTTATAGCCCTGAGCCCTACTATTCTGAGATGTTCTTGTGGCACTGATACAATTCAGTGAAAAAGGCAATGCTTGGATCTACTCATAAGATTACATGTGGCCAACACAGAGGAAATAAATTTATATTTGATTGTCTGATAATTGGTTATATCCAAAATATCAACCTTTTAAAGGGGATAAAACATTTAGAAGAGTGACTTAGGAAAACACAGTGACAGGTGAGACTCTTGAGATGATTAAAATGAAATCAACATTAAGAGCTATAAACTGTCCAGTAGTTCTTCTAGACATGCCATTGCAGCAGTATGGAAAATAATATTTCTTTAACACAAATGAGGAACTTAATGGCTGACTTGAATATCAATTCTTAATACATGATATTAAGGGAAAATAATCACTTTGTCATTGCAACATAGAAACTAAAAAAAAACAAACAAGAAGAAGCCTTTTTCAGCTGACAAATCATGGGAAATAAGCACAGGCATGTGGACACAACCAAACATGTCTTGGGGAACTAACATGAAAACAAGTGAAAAAGAACAGCAGGATCTGAAAGATGGAGGCAGAAACCAAATGAGACCATCATCCACCCAACCTCCTGTTAAAACCAGGGTCAGCACCAGACAGATTCCTCAGGACTCCTTCCAGTATCTGGGAATATCTCCAAGGATGGAGACTCCACACTCTCCTTTGGTCAAAGGAGATACAAATTTGGATATTTGTATCTATTTTTGGTGCTTTAAGGATATTGAGATGAACTGAAGGAGAGCATTGGATGAGCAAATCTAGAGCTTATGAAAAAAGTGAACTGTTAACATTTTTGTTGTTACTTTTCTCAGCAGAATATCAGGAATTCTGCAGAATATAAGTTTTCTTAGGTGTTCCTAAAAAAATCAATAGTTTTTCAAAATTAAACTCCCACATGCCTACACCACAAAAGTTTGAGGTTAAAACTGGAAAGACGTAATTTTCTTATTCCTCTTACCTGCCTTGAGTGAGAGATCAGCACTTTTTGAGAGGGAAAAATAAACAGAACACCTGGAAGCTGAAGCTTTTTTAGCTTCAACATATTCTTCTCTCCCTGTTACGTTAGTTCAGTTTATGTTTCAAAGAGATGTTTAAAGCAAACATGGTGCGCTAGTGAATTATAGAAATGTGCATAAGCCATGTCTCCCATGGAAGAGGAGTGCAGGATATCGGCTGGGATCAGGCTCAGGGAGGAATATCCACCTGCACAGCCAGCCATGGGCAGGAACCATCATCACTGTGCCAGAGCACTCAACACATGGGGGAGATGGATTTTGTTCAGAATGACCTGACTGCTCCTCATGCTGCTGCTCAGCTCTTCCCTGTCCGTTTTCCCTCGGACTGGCTCCCCTCCTGCAGCCCCAGGCTGTTTATTTAGCCCAGAGCCTCTCGGTGCCTCCCTGCAGGATGAGCTGCTGCAGAGCCCACGGTGTGTGCTGCTGTTCCTTCTCCAAGAACTCCCCAGTCAATGAGTGTCACTGAAGGGTTTTGTTGCGTTCAGGGGCTGCAGGATCATGTCCAGGCAGGCCAGTTACCAGGGACTGGCACAGGACACCGATACAGGCTCTGCTCAGGAAACCATTTATTCTGCACAGGAACAAACTCAGATCCAGAGACAGAGCCCTGAACAGAGGCAGGGAGATGGGTTTGGAGGGACAGAACAAGGATGGAGTTCAAGGTTAGGGACCACTAGGGACACAGCAAGGGAAAGAGAAACCCCAGGGGCTCAAATCCACTTAGAAGTTCTGGGCTGCCACCCCACGAGGGTCAGGGGTGGAATTTCTTCCTGGGCTCAAAGGGCCCATCCTCTGAGGCAGAGGGATGGAATTCCCTCTTGCCCATGCCTCTCACTTTAACAATGCTTATGTGAAACTAAATCTTTGCCTTCCTGGATGGGGGCATCTCACAGGTTTTGAACAGCTTCCCTGTCAGAAACTTCAGGCTATTTCAAGGTGACCAAAATGTAACTGCATGATTTAGTTTTTCTTCCCTCAAATGCTGTCTCCTTCTCCACATTCCAAATTACTTTAGGCTAGCACTCCACAGCCCAAACTCCAAATTACTGGACAGTCTTCTGGTTCACAAGCATTAACTAAAGAGTACAAGCGAATTCAGTGAACTGCAGTCAGGTGCTTGTACCACACTCCAGGTGTGCTTCTGTGGCTCTGATTCTCCCCTGAAGTGTTTTCAGGAAGTACTGAGTAACTGGCTTCTTTTTTCCACAGACAGATACCTTTGCATTCCTCAAATCACATCACAGCTGTGCAGAACAAGCATTATTTACACAACAGCTATGCTGATCAAATAAAACAAAACCCCACAGATACCTGTACACAAATTAATATTTTTCTTCTGAATAACAAATGCATGAGTTTTCAGTATGATTCCAGGAGAAGCACATTAATAAGTTAAACATTTCAGGCTTGTATAAAAACACCCTCTGTAAAAATCTACAGGTTTAAAAGAACTTATCCAGTAACCAAAAAAGTCATATTCTTTAGCTATTTAAAATCCAAGCATCTTCCAAATTCCAAACATCAAAATTTAGCATCTTCCATTGTCCCTTTTATATATAGTTTTTTAAGATACTCATGAATGTGCTGCCTTGAAAACCTGAGCTTTCTAAATACTTAAATTATTTCTTTAGCCAAGCAAAAGCAGCTCCTACCTGCTGCAGTGAGTCACTCAGACACTGAGGTCAGAATAAAGATTAAGACGTGACTTCTAAACTAGTAATGGAACACATATGATCCTGGGTCAGACACTCCAAAAATGAGTTATGAGTGTGGCTTAGTTTTGGATATTACTGAAGAAAAGAGTACACATTCACAGAAAATACTGATATTACCATTGACTAATATAAACAACATTAACAGATGACAGAAGAGTGATCTTACAGATTTGATGATGTGACAAATTCTGAACTAGCTAATAAACCAGAATAATTTGAGAGACAAAATATTTTCTTGTCTTCAGTAGATTTGAGCTCTACCATTGGATATAACTTGCTATTAGTTTAAAATAATAAGCTCAGGATATTCCAAACTCACTCCAGTGCTTTGCCATCTGCCACAGCTCCCAGTCCAGGAAGAGTGGAATGGTTCTGTCCAGGACTGCAGGCATAACTTGCCTTCTGCATGAAACCTCACCAAGAGTTGTTACAACCCGAGCCACGTCAGAGAGAGAATTTTTTGGTGCCTAAGTGAGCTCCTTTAACAGGCTGTGTGCTGGCAAAGGTCCCTGCTTGAGCCCACCAGCCAAATGCAACCATCATCTTCCTCTTAAGGATTCTTGTTTAGGTAATTAAGCGTTGGATATCTGGGAATGTGCCCATTAGGCATGTTTGACAGTACAGACAACACACTGACTTAACTGAGATTGACCTTCCACTTCCATGGGCTTTCTTTATGTGGCAAAAATAAACCTGGGTCACACCATCTCTAACTACCCCAGGTTTGTCCCTTCCTGGAAGAAAAGGACAGCTCTGAGAGTGTCACAAAGAAAAAGTCACAGCTTGAATTCAGGCTGATATTATGCAAGATCTGCTGTATTCCCGTGGAGAAGTGGGAACATGGTGTACTTTAATTTTAAAGTTTTCCAGTTTATGGGGAATACACAGCGCAGTGACAATTTACAGATTGAAACTAATTGCAGAGTAGCTGGATATATGAGGATGCTTTACAGTGCATGCAGGCAACAAAATGGGTTTGCAAGTACAGAAAGGAAAAAGAATTGAATTTCTCTCTTTTACAAGCCTAGTGAGAGTTCTCAAAAAGCTCCTGTTTCACATGGCACTTCAGTCATACCTGTATTTCAGATGTCATTATATCAATAAATTCAAGTAAGTGAACTGAACACTGCATTTGAGCTGTTCTAGATCCCTATCATTATACCAACCCAAAGCCTGTTGGTGGTGTTATTTCATACTTCACATAAAGACTCCCAAGATGAAGAATTGCTTACTAGCAGGTCACTGTGGGATGCTGAAAGCAGCATTTTGACACAGGCCTGAAGTGCATCGTCAAAGGAGTCGTCCCTGTTCAACTTGAAGAAGCCAAAGCTGATATAATTTCCACATAAGGCAGATCTGAGTGGAGGGAACAGATGGAAACGCCCTGGAGTTTCAGCAGATGAACCTGACCTTTTGACAAAATCCCATGAGAGAGGATCTGATCACGTGTGAAAGAGAAGGAAGGAAAAGGAAAAGGAAAAGGAAAAGGAAAAGGAAAAGGAAAAGGAAAAGGAAAAGGAAAAGGAAAAGGGTATATATACACAAATATATACCTGGCTCCAGAAACCTAGGAACCCTTAGACTGGGAACACAATTTCCAGGAGGTTCCATCGTTTTCCTCCAGGAAAACCCATCCCTGTAATTAAAACCTGGATGAGCAGGAGGGATGTGGAGCAGGGGACCAGAGGAACTGAGGAGCCTGGGTTCTTTTGCCAGAGAAAAAGCTGCTTTTTGCACGTGGCCAGAGCCCAGGGAGAGCCGCTGTGGGCTCACGGATCCCCTTCTCCAGGGCAGGAGCTGAGGAAGCCGCGGTGCTGCCATCGGGCACAGGACAGTGCTCCAGCAGCTGTTGAACAAAGCATGAGCTACGGGGCCTGAGGAGGTATAAAAAGAATGATCTACTTGTAACATTTATCAGGAGCTTCAGGGGAATATTTTTATACACGATGGATACTACCGAACATAAACTAATTTACGGAGGTACTTGGAATCAGGTCAAGAACAACTCCTCAGCTACAGAGGATATGCTTACATTTATAATCCCTGTAGTGGAAGACCAAAATACAATTTTATAAACTCCTATTGTTAAAAGAAACCATTTAAAGAAATTAAAACAACATAAAAGTGACCTTTGATGTGTTGAATTCAAAAACTGTGTTTGGAATTCATAGCTCCTGTCAAAACAAAAACTCTGTAGAGACTAATCACTGAAGCCCCAGCACTACTACTGAGCTAAAAATCAAATGAAAAAATCCAACTTGCACCAATTTCTTTTTACTGTGGGAGAAATTGCATCTCACTACCTTAAAATACATTGTCTTTCAAAATTCTCAGTAACTTCCTTTAATCCAACGTTTTGCCCTGCACTAAACAGCAATGTCAGTCACATCAAAAATTATGAACTCCCTGAGACTCAGGGGTGATACAAAATTCTGATAGGAATAAGGAAGGTAAAGATATTGGTGAAACTGCTGGACAGGAAATAGGGCTTGAATTTCTGCCAATTTAACAAGTTAATTACTGAAAGACTCCTCAGTACAACCATAGGTCAGGAAGAAAAAGGTGTCTGTGCAGAGGGAAGCTCCAAGGCAGCCAACAGCAGCCTGGGCTGCAGGGAACGTCCCCAGGCTCAGCACACATGGCCACCCCTTCCCTCCCTCCCTGTCCTGGCAGACGCCAGCACACAGCTTTCCCTCTGGCTCTCCTCCTTCACTGCTTTTACAGGAGAAGCTGTGACACAGAATCTTTCCTCATGGCTGGGTTCAGTGCAGCAGGGCTTGTTGTACATTTCAAACCAATAAGTGCTTTGGATAATAAAGCACCTGAATCATATTTCAACATGTGTGAATTAGATGAAGATAGACTTCAGTGAGATTAAACAGAGGTTGTGAGACTGTATCATACTTACAGAGAAAAAAGTGATTTTTGCCTTTTCCCCTTTCCTATTTTTATTATTCACCACTGCCCATAAAGATGGGTCAATCTACATTTTCCAGGCCTTTGGAATGCTGGGCAGTGCAAAGAAGTGCCCAGACAAAAAAAGGAAATGTGAATCATAGAGATGTGACAGAGCTTCAAAAAGTGATTTTTTTTAAAGCTTCCACAACCACAAAATGTGCATAAAAGCTCAGCACAATAAGCATGTCCAGCACCAAGATAAATCAGCTGAAAGAAAGCCATTCTGAAACATGAGTTAGAAATGCAGCACAATATATTGTGGAACCTCCACTCCCGGAATGAGGAGGCGCAGCTCAGAGCACTGAGCACGCCTCTGCCAAGCTCAGCTGTTGCTGAGAAATACCTGTTAGACTGCAAGAATCCGTTTAACCAAAATTTTGAAGAAGACCCGTTATCTTATGAAGTTGACACTGAATGGATTACCACACTAAGTTTTGAAATACATGTTCTGGAAGCAATTTAAAGCTCATTAGAAATAATTGTGTCTGGCTACTGGAAAATGTGGTAAAATTTAATCCACATCCAAATGCTACCTGAGCTGTGAGCACAGGAAATTGTTTTGTGCTACTGTGGCTAACCTCCTCGCTGACCCTGAGCAGTAACTGCTATAGCAGCTGAAAGCTGAAGCAAAATTAAAAACTTACATCAAAGTATATCATGACAGAATGTAGATAAATAAAAACAGCATATTGAAAATATTATTTTTATGTCAGCCTGTTCTAATGAAAGAGAAGAGGTTTACTAAAATGTAAAGAAACAACAACACAAAGAAATGGATGGTGCCAGGATGCATCGAAACACCATTCCTGTACCACTGGGAGTCCAAAAACACACGGTAAGGAGACCTGTACACACAGAATTAAAAGTGAAATATATTGAGGATGAAGAATGGTGAACTACACTATTCCAACTTCTCTCTATTCTCTCCTCTCTGCTGTTTATTTTAAATCACTATCACTCTCTCAGACCGGCTCCAGCCGTAATGGACAAGACACAAGAGCCTTTGCCAAGAAGCTGTGGAGCCCCAAGAAGGATAACTGCCTGCCTAAGTGCATCCTGTACCAGGCTTCCCATCTTCTGAGCAGATCACATTAGTAAAGGCACCTGAGAGCTGTGTGCAGCACAGGATCAGAGAGGAACGAGCAGCAGGAGAAGACACAGCAGCACTCCCTGAGCACACGTCTGGGTCTGTGCAGCACAGCTCGGCACTCACTGAGATGCTCCTCTTCACAACTGCAGAAAAATTCCTCCTTGGACTGAACATACTTGTATACCTTAACACAGGCATTTGGGGTTTGTTTCTGCTTTGCACTCAAACATATGAAATCACTATATGCCAGTCTAGGGAAAAAAGGGTCTCTATTCCAGCCTAATATTAAAGAATTCAGCATCCAGGCTCAGAAGCTTTTGCATACATTCACCAAACACAATTCTATCCTTTTTTTCTTCTTCTCTCTTCAGCCCAGGTACAGACTTTACAGCTCATAAAGAAAAGAAATGGAGGGATCATTCAGACACAAATTGACATCACAAACCTGGGTTAAACTGAAGATGAAAAGAAAGCAGCCCACTGGATGACCAATGTTTGTTTCAGAGTAATTTCCACACTATTTCCTGCACACAACGGTGCAGGGCCCACACAGAACAGAGGCACATATAAATTTCAGCTGATTTGCATCACCTGAAGAAGGCCACATGTGTGAAGTATCTCTGTGTTACCCAAAACAGCCTTGATTGGTGTAGTCCAGACTCAGGAAGAATGCACATGATGTCATCAATCACCACTGTGGGTGAGAAGAATCACCTATGCACCTCACTTCAGTCACTATTTCCTTGTCAAAGTGTAGACTGGACAGAGGCATATGTAGCTCAGATCACATTCTTATGTACCTTTAGGTTTACATAGCAAGAAAACGCCCAGTTGACCTAGGACTTAACCAGAAATTCTTGTGTTTCATTTGGTGCTAATGAAATTCCTGAAAACAATACCTTTACATGCATTTTCTGTATATCATTGCATATGAAAGAGGAGGAAAAATCCTGTTCTAGAACAAATTTAAATTTCACTTACCAATGGAAGCACAATACAATGAAGTCATATTTACATTTATTGCTTTATGTTCTGTTCCTCTCAGAAAAAGGAGCAGCCAGCTCAGCTGAGCTGCACTGTCTGTAGAGAGGCACCAAGTCTTCCCCTAAACAGCCAGAGCCAGAAACTCTCAGTGTCAAGGGCATGGCAGGGAGGAGAGGGGAGAGGCCTCAGAGCTGGAAGCCAGGTGCTCAGACAGGTTTGCCAGGGCTCCAGGTGGTGGAAAACAGAAGTTCTTAGGGATGAGAGGAGCCTGGGCAGAGTTTGTGGCAGTCCTCTCAGTGGATTAATTGAGACAGAGACTGAAAAGAAGTGCCTTCCCACAAGGAGTGTGAGGAAAGAAAGAGATGCTCACTTCTATTTTCCCCCTCTGCCTCTTGCCATCATCTTGTGTTTCTCTTGGTTTAAAAAGGAAATCATTATCATATAAATTCCAGTCCAATCTACTCTGAGCTGAGATGTGTCTCTGATCAGCTCCGAGGAGCTCACCATAAGCTGCAGGCACATACAGGAGGTCTGGCTGACTTGGTAAGATAAATGAATACATTCTGTCTGGTGTCATCTCCTGACATTTGCTGTGCATCTTCTATTTTTTTTCTAATACTTCAGTTGTAAAATCATGCTGAGTGAGAGAATCTCAACTATTTTTGTGATTTTAAGTTACTTGGAAGAATGATATGGAAGAAAACTTGAAAACTGAGTTCAAGGATTGGAAGGCATGTGCCAGTACATTCTTTTATCTGAGTCACAAAATTTTGCAGAATTGGAAAATTCAGGGTCATTGTTCAAGAATTCAAAGTGAATTTTATGACTGTCACCTGGTTTACTTGTTTGTTTTTTTTCCCCAGATGTCTGCCAAGATTACACAGGCTTAAAAGACAAATACACTTTAAAAGATCATAGAGTATTATGGATTACAATTTTCCTTAATACAACTAATAAGATTTTAAGGAGGGCATTTGAAAATAATGCAAAATTCCTTTATATCAGTACTTTTATAGGAATTTGTATGTTTAAGAGATCATACGGAATTAATGAATCCCTATAGCACTTTTCCAGAAGTACACTGGAAAAGAAATCTCAGAAACTACCACTTGGTGATAAAAGCTAAAAATGCCAACAGCCATTATTCAGTGTTGAGCAGTTGTAGTATCTTGAAATCTGTACAAGGGTGTCATGACTTTACCTTTAAGATAGCTTTGGGAGCTAAGGAAGTTGAAGTTGCTGGGGACTGATGGGAGTCTTTCCTCCTGACCAATTATCAGTCATTTCTAAGAATTGACAGCAGTTTTGACCGTTGAAAAGTGAGATCAACTTGTGAACACCACCTTAAGATGTAAAGCCAGGACTCTCTTGTTCTCTTTGGTTTCTGGCTTCTGACGAGGTAACAGGCTCTCTCTCGGCCTCCTCCCCCCTCCAGGCTGGACAAGGCTGCAGAGGGCGGGGGGGGAGAAACGGAGCCGGCCGGCCTGGCTTGGTTTGCAGTTTCTGCTGCTGAACTGAAACCTGACACCATCAACATCTGCAGCTTTCCAAGACTTTAATTCTTTTACTACCTGGATAAAACGTACAGATTACTCCTTTTTCCCAGAGAGACAGAAACAGAGAGAGAGAGAATCAACATGAAGAATACATCATAAAAACCATCAAAGACAGTGAAGAGAAGAGTTAAGTTTTAGATGGGGAAGAGAGAATAAGCAGATGCTTTATAAGCTGAAATATTTTTCTGTTAAAGCTATGGAGATGGACAATAATGTTCTGAAAAAAACTCCTTTAATTCATGACAGAGTATATTGGGAGGAATGGAGTATTCAAAGTGTAGATTTTGAGCAAAAAGTAGAGTAATTGTGATACAGTGAGGTGCTGGAACAGAGTGGAGTGAAGATTTGAGGCCTTGAGGGCAATGACAAAACTGTTTTCCAGAGAAGTTCACAGAGACAGATGAAGAGAACTTTTGCCTTTGAATAACTCATCCTTAAAAAATGACATCCCCGGACTCATGACCCATAACACACCTCAGAGTGATGTGAAATGGGAGGAGTGAACTGCTGACAGGATTTCTGGGCAGCTGGCATCAGAGAAATAGAAAGCTATTACAGAAATAGTTTTCTCGTGAGAAACTCCATAAATTAGCAGAAGAAGACTTCTGTTTCAGTACAAAGACTGATGAAAAGACTCCAGCAGGAATTGGGACTGTTTTAAACACCAAAGTTCCAAAGTTTTTGTCTCTATGTTGTCATGTGAACAAGGGAATAGTGGGTAGTGGGGGATAAAAGGGTTTTCTGGAAGTTTGTTCTGGTGTTCTTATTCTTGTAGTTTTGTTAATAAACTCTCTTTATTCCTTTTAAGTTTTAAGTCTGTTTTGCTCTTGCTCTAATTCGTATCTCACAGCAAGAAGTAATTTTTTTAGTTACTGCCTTAAAACCACGACAAAGGGGCAAGGAAACCTTTCCAGAGAGTGTGAAATGGGGCTGAGTGGGGCTTTACTGCAGCTCCCAGATCCCAGCAGGGTGATGGCCAGGCTGTGCTGTCCAGCTGTGCTGTCCAGCTGTGCCAGCTGCATCCTGTGAATTCCCTGCTCCCACACGGGCGGGGCTAGAGAGTGGGCTCTGCCTGGGATAAATCCTGGCAGTCACACCCCCAACAGCAAACCTGAAGAGTTTCATTAAAGTCACACCTGAGTACTGGAGGGATCACTGATGGGAGCCTCATGTTCACATGCACGTGTTTGAAAGCAAAATAAATCCCCACAGATACTGGGGGGAGCCTCTCTCCCACATCTCCATTTTTTTCCTCTGCTTTTAGCTGAGAATGTTTCTTCTGGAGGAGGTTAAGTCCAGTCCTTTTCTCAAGCCTGTGTTGAGTGAGATGCTATCCTGGCCTAAGAAAGCAGTTATGAAGTACATGGAAGAAAACACAGAGAAGTTCTCAGGGGTTGTGGATGCCCCTGCCCATTGCAGGGGATGTACTGGGGGACCACGAGCAGGTCCCTCCAGCCCAACCCACTCTGATTCTCTGCTCACTTCCCCTTTTCTGTGGCACACTCTTCTGAGGAGATGCCACGCAGCCCTAAGCATCCCTCCCATCATTTAGCAAAGGGGGCTTTGGACACAGCTCCCACAGGCCCCACAGCCCTACTGCTCAATTTTTACTCCTAGATCTGCACTGGGCTCAGATTCCCTTTTATGCTGCACAATTAAATCCCAGCATGAGTCAGAAAATGCTGTCTGGTCCTTATGTGCAAGAGCTACCAATACCTTAGGGCTGGGAATTTTATCAACTGCATACACGCCATAAAAGCTGCAGTTGAAAGCAGAAGGTTTCTTTACAAAGGTTTTTGGGGTTTCTTTAGGCATGAATTAGGAATGAAGCAGGTTGAAAACAACTCGTGTGGTTTACTCAGCAAGGTTTAGAAACCTGATGCCAACAACTGAGCTGAATGAATGCCCAATAATATGGTTATGTTTTTCCTAAGTGCAGAAAGGATGGTGAAAGCTGATGGAAATAAATGAAAATAAAAAAATAAAAAGGGAAATATGATTGCACTGGGATCAAGTACCATAAGACAAATAGGGCTGAATCATCAACATGACTACATTTGATATTTTTCAGATCTTCTAAAGATTTGCCTTTATCTTTCACACATTTTCAAAGCTTATTTTTATTTTGCTTATTCATCTTAACAAATTTACTTAAGAACACAGCTGAAAAGTTTTGGTCACTTACATGGTACATTTGCAAAAGAAACAAAAAAAATTTTGCAAAAACTGAAAGTTACTCGTGTGTAACATTTTTGTTACAAATAAATGCTTTAGGCATTGCACAGATACTGTTTCCATGTCTGACAGATCAAATGCAACATCACATTCGAAGTTTTTTATAAAGGCAGCTGTATAACGCACAATTTCCAGACCCAAAAATCAGCCTGAATACAGTAAAAGCAACTTTGATGTGCTGATTTTCTTTCTTTAAATGAAGCAAGCCATTAAGGGCTCTTCCAGTTTACACAAACTATAAATGAGGTTTCTCTACACAAACTTGGTAATGTTCCTTTCTAAATATTGAGAAAGCAAAATCAGCTGCAATGTCAATTGGGGTGTAATACAAACTGCTGGCGTCAGAAACCTGTTGCAGTTGCAGACATGAGTGGGAGCAGTAAAATGGAGCAACCTAATGTAAACACTTTTAGCAGTGCTCTAGGGTAAAGTTGGTATGGTCCTATTATGTTTTGGAAGTGTTGGAATATAATTTGAATCAATAAAATGAAGCCACCCCTATCAACCAACAGCCTGGATCAAACACCTCACGGGTGTTTGTATCTTTGCTGGAACACATCTGCCAGAACAGCCTTGGGTTAAAGACACGAGGTGTCTCTGCCTTTGCCAGCCTGGATCAGGAAAGGAACCCCAGGCCAGGGAACAAGAGCTCCCTGAGCCCTGCACTGCCAAGGGTGGCTCTGGCTGCAGCAGCTCACAGTCCTGCTGTGGATTCCCCAAATCCCAAATCCCTGCTCAGCAATAACAACTCACAGGACTTTTACATCACAAGCCAGGCAAAGGATTACGCTGCAGAGGAGCCGTGAGTGAATACCTACCAAAGAACAGATCACTTCACTGGCTTCCCTGAAGAGAAGAATTCTCATTGGAGATGATCCATCAACACTTAAATGCTGTCATCTAAAAAATAACCAAAATAGTCAGATCTTCATCAGAGCTGAAAACAGCAATTCACTTCTAAGACAAACACCCACATTTGCTGATTACAGAGTACAGTTAAATGATAAACCAGCTCCGTGGATTTTTAGAAAAATATATACATACAGGAGGGGTTTCACACTCCAGGCCATGCAGGCCCAGCTGTGCTGTGGTTTGACCCCATTCTGGGATGGAGCTGAAGCCCAGCACAGCCCAGCCAAGTAACAGCAGCACTGTGTGGGCAGATGGACAGTCAGACGGATGGACAGACGGACAGACAGACAGATGGACAGATGGATGGGCTGCTGCTGCCTGAGGCAGCTCCACACTGCTGCAGCCTGCAGCCACCTGCCCCAGGCTCTGCAGCTGAGCTGTAGAAGGGAAGAGGCTGACGTGAGAAATGTATTTTAGACCTTGCTTCTTATGGATGCTAGCTTTGCAGAAACTGCAGGCCCCATGGCCTATCAGTCCTGCCTGAGAAGCTAGCCTGAGAAATTCATAGGATTTCAAAACAATCCTCAGAGACAGAAAACAACTGCCAGGTGCTGTTTGTCTGTCCTCTTGTTTTCCTTGCAGGAGAAAGTCAGGGGGGTGGTGAGCCCCACTGACCAATGATGGTGATGTAGCACTTTGCTAACCAATAAGAGTTTCCTTTCTGTACTTTCCATGTATTTGTCTATAAGACAAGCCTAGAGCAATAAACTAGAGGAATTCTCCTGTTGTGACTCCCTTGAGAGTCTGTGTCGTTCTTTTACACCGTTCCTAATCAGAACAACAGCTTCTCTCACCTTTATGGTGTTCCTCCCATTTTGAATCAAGCAGACAAGTTAAACACACCATGGAGAGCTGTCCAGTAGCAAACTGGGATTTGAATTCAAATCTCACCAACCCAGGATACTCTCAAAGGGCATAGATGACCCACGCCATCTTATGCCTCTAAAAGCTCACTAATGGCAGCTACATTTTTGCTGAGGTAGATTTCCAATGTAGCCTACTCTCAGGAGAGGATGGTCAATCCTCCAAATGTAGAAGATGCCAGGTAAGGTACAGAACTGAGCTGTGCTACTAATTCTCCTAAGTCATCCCCACTCCTCAGCCGGCTGAGCACTCCCACAGTGCATGGGGGTTCTCATGCAGAGGGGGTGCACAGCCTCACTGTGGAGCTTTATGGGACAGAAAGCAATCACCTTTTCAGATTTCAGGGCAAGGACAATAACTTTGCAACCAAACTCTCCAAGCAAAATGCAAGCCAGCAGCAAAGGCTGCTGATACATTCAGGATGATTCGCTATCTTAGTTCGGAAACTCGAAGCATTGAGTCCATATGCATTGACCAGGGAAGACTGGAAACTAAAGTCAAATTTTATAAAAGCCAGGGTCAACAGAAAGGCTTTGGCAATTTATTGCTTCTTTTATAAATTGAATAAGGTGGAATAAACTGGTTTTAAGCAGAGTATTATTTTTAGGGGTTTCTAACCACAAGCTTCAAGGAATCTGGCTAAGGCATGAACTTAACCTGAGTAGTCAGTTCAAGCTCAGAGGAATCCAAGGTGAAAAAATGGTACTGAGGTTTGAGTCCCTGTGAGTGGGCAATAGCTGCTATTACAGATGCTGCTTCATGAGAAATGCATTCTCTTCTTGTGATTAGGAAACTTCAGTCTCTACCGCAGTTTGGCTCTTTCAAGTTTGTACCTAGTCCTGAATAGTTAAAACACACAAGTCAAAAATTTAGCTCTTCAAAATCAGAATAATGTTGAAGAAGCCAACTTATTACTGTCAATGGTTTTTGGTTAGGAAATAGGATATGAATTTGGACAAATATGTAACATTGTTAGACTGGTAAAAAGATTGTCCTACTTGTCCTGGTAATCCACAACTGGCGCAGCACAGGATCAGCCAGCCCAGTGTCCAGCTCAGCTGGAACTTACAGATGAGCACAAGGTGAACCCTGTCCCTGGCAGGTCACTTCTCTGTGAGCTCATTGTCTGTGCCTGTACACACAGGTATTTTCTGTAGGCAGCTTCATGCACTTACCCATGGACATCAGGTGAGACCGGGCTGACTGCAGCTCTGAGTAAACTGAATTATTTCATTCCCCAACCCATTTTCTTATTGCAACCTCTTTCTTTTACAGAGAACTGAATTCCCTAAACCCAAGGATCAGCTGGGAGGAGCACAGGGAAGGACTGCTCTGTTTCTGTAAGAAACACTAAGTGAAAAGAACAAAAAGGTGGATATTTCCCTGAACTCACAATTGAATTTCCATGGACATATCTGACTCCAGGCTAAGGATCTTAGACTACATTCTGGTGTTAGTATGGAAAAAGCATTAAACACTCAACATCTTACCTAGGCAGCCTGGAAGCAGAATAAATCACATAAGGAGAATAACCACTGTTAGGGAAAACCAGGCTTTGCCTTCTGCCTGTAGGTTGGGTACTCAGGGTTTGCCAGGCCACACCTGCTCATTCAGGACTGACCTACAAACCACAGAGCCCACACTTTCCAAATACAAAATACAAAGAAACTTTCCCAAGCTGTGGTACTGCAATCGTCATTGACAGCTTGACATATCAATTTTTCAGGAAGAATAAATGACTTTCATATCCAGGGAGTTGATTTTCTTGGTTTGGTTTGTTTGTTTGTTTGTGTGTTTTGTTTTTTTTTGTTCATTACCGGATACTTTGGGAAGATACTACACTTAACACCTGAAGCTGCTTAAAATATTTGGAAATATTTTAATGAAGTCTTTTGAGACATCACCTAATACAACTTTAAAACAAATTTTACTATTGTTATAGATATTTTCTCTTCATCCCTTGCCAGAGGAAAACTATAAATCTTGTCTCAGCTGAATGAACACCATTTATCATATTCATTTTCTTGTCAATACAATTATGAAAAGCCTTTGGCCTTTTTCCAAGGAGCCTGATTTGCTGAAGAAACTCAATTAGTATAAGCAAGCCTGCTGCAAAGCAGCCCCGTTTGGTAGCCCAGCACAGCCCTGGCGTACCTGCAGTGCACCTCTGAACCCAGAGCCTGACAACTCCTTGCTGGTGCTAAAATACAGCAGTGCCCTGCCTTCCCTCCCTCCTCCCCGGAAAACAAGGACTTCAAAGAAATGATTTCTGCTCATTTTTGCCATCTACTGGACAAAGCTAAACACTGTGATCAGGTGAGAGATTACCCAGGCTAATTTGTTTTATTACA
The DNA here is from genome assembly GCF_971803275.1 of Cyanistes caeruleus. NCBI lineage: Eukaryota > Metazoa > Chordata > Aves > Passeriformes > Paridae > Cyanistes > Cyanistes caeruleus. Next base: position 17,967,778 of record NC_141715.1, read on the forward strand.
GACAGGCCTTAGACCCAAAGTATTTCCTACAATCACTTGAAAAGTTTATCAAGACATTCTTCTAACAATGATTTATAAGTGACTTTTCCTGCTAGTATTCAAAACAGAATAAACATCACCTTATGAGATATTAAAAGCTTAGTCTTTTGTCTCTTGCCTTTTTGTATTTCTTATTTATTGAACAAATGAAAGTAAATGGACATTATTTTTATATTTTGTATTTTCCATTTTCAATATTGAAATACTGGAGCCTCAAACATAACAGAATAAAATCTCTTTGTAAAACAGCTTTTCTTCACTATTAAAACAATTTTCTGATGATACATCTGAAAATAAAAAAGAAATGAGCTAATCAAAGGATATTTAAACTTGATACAAAACAATAAAATTGGCACCTGGCCCTCCCTTCTTTTCCCATTTACCTTTTTGTTTTAACTATAGTAATAAGAATTGTGATCATAGCAGCTCGTTGTGCTGTAATGCTTGGGATCGATACCTGGATGCAGCTGGACTTGTCCGAATGAGGAGAAATGCACTGAACAGAAGCATGTGCTTCTCCTTTACAGCCAAAGGGGAGGAAGAAAAATATTTTGAACCTGTGCAAGGGAAAAGAAACTGGGAAGGCCTGAGCCTTGAATTCCATACAAAGCTACATTTCCATGTATTTTTACTGAGAGTACTGAAATCCAAAAGTTGGATGCTGTTTTTATTTATTTGAAATGAACTTAATCCACGAAGTGGAAGGAATAAATTGGTTTTAAAAAACCAAGAAAGGGTCCTGAGGATTGTGTATCCTGGATCCTTCCATAAAAAGCCGTCTCCATGGATGCACTCCTTTCTTTCCAGAAGAGCAGAGGTAAAGTGCTGTTACTCCTCCACAGCTTTGCACAGTGTGCAGTTCTGCACAGGAGCACAACACCCGTGGTGCCAAAGTCAAACCAATCTGGGATGGAAGCAGCACTGATCTGCTGTTACACATCTTCCCAATTTTATGAAGTTTTAGGGTGACACAAACACAAACACTGCTAACAAAGTGAAATGTACTCAGTGTTGCCCACTAGGAAATGAGATGCTAATTCACAGTCTGGTTGCAGGAGTTGGGTGCTTTGTTGCTGTTGTTGCTGTTGTGGTGAGGTTTTTCCCCCCTCCAATCCTCTAAAACTGAAAACAAGGGATGCTTTCCACTGACTTTAGGAGAAATAGCGATTACCGTGCTTTCTGTTTTGGATTTACTTTCTCACTACTGAGCCTGCACAGACAAAATCCCTGCAGGCTTGCAAGGGTCTTAAACAGGGATTTTCTGAGTGGTCATCAAGATCCTACTCCCCAGCACCTGGGAATGGCACTCAGATCATCAGGGGCTCCTGTACAGCCTGGCAGTCCTGAAAGGATAATTTCCTACTTGCAATTTGATATTGATGTATTTCCCTTTCTTAACAAGAAGAATATTAGTGAAGAGTAGAGCTTCAGAATTGACTGAAAATAAAAATAGTTTTAAAAGCTTGGTTTCTTGTAGATCATATAATTGTTCTTAAATGCTATTTTCCTGTCCACGAAACAAACATATAATTACTTTTCATAGTTTTGTGAGATCTAAATTATAAAGCAAGTATTTTCATAATCCCTCACTGTGTATTTCAGCAGTTTATTTCCAACATGACTGTGTGCCTGAGAAAGAGCTACAGCTACTGTATTTACAAAAATACAAAACATTTCTCTGTAAGGGTAAGATAATACCCAGGGCATTATTATATGTGCTAGTTTAAAAATGTATGCAATATTTAAAACAAGCAGAGTTCATTATCATTACTTATTGAAGAAAACTACAATGTAAAGATTTTGATTTTGTTTTCCGAAGTCCATTTTCTTCTGGATCAAGACAACTGCAGGTGTTGTGATATTAATAGACTTGACATAAATAGAAAGTAACTGACTAAATTAAAGACATGATTCATACTAGAGAAAGAAATCTCCCCAGATAGCACTTGTATGGTATTTTTTAAGCATGTTTTTTTAAGCATTTTCTGATGTTAAACCAAATGTAGGTACATTGTGTTTGGAATTAAAACATGGGTTTGGGGTTTTTTTCTTTCTGTGACAGCATTAGGGATGTACAAAGGGGAGGAAGCCCCTCGGATGTTTTCTAGGTTGGCAGTGTGACAAACAGAAAGGTCCCTCTGTGACCCCAGTTTGTGTCGTGCGGTGATTTCAGAGATCATGCGAGTTCATTGCTGGGTGTCCTGTCCCCACTGTGCCACCCCTGGTGCTGTCCTGTCCCCACTGTGCCACCATCCCCCGCTGCTGTCCTGTCCCCGCTGTGCCACCCCCGGTGCTGTCCTGTCCCTGCAGTGCCACCATCCCCCGCTGCTGTCCTGTCCCCGCTGTGCCACCCCCGCGGCAGGGGCTGGCACGGAGCTCTGTGCCCAGCCCAGCCCCGCTGCCAGAGGGAGGAGATTGCCTAATTGATTTTCAGGTTAGCGCCGAGCAGATGGAGCAATAATCAGCCGATAATAGGGATGTATCTGATTTTGGTTCATTAGTTTAAATGTCTTGCTCAAACCTCTTTTTTTTTTTTTTTTTTTCTAAACACAAAGACTTTCAGATTAAAAAAAAAAAAAATATTTCCACAAGTTTTCTAGTGCTGACTTCAGGAAAATTGTTAGGAAATGCTTTGGATTATTCTATATGCTCTCATAATGAATAATGCAAATTAAAACATTATATATGAACACTATGTATTAATTTTTAGAAGTGCTTCCTGTATTAATTTATATTTAAAGTGATAATAACAATTAAATGTTAATTTAAGCTTGTAATATTTTGAATGGTGTAAGACTGATACTCATAACAAGCACCAATTAAGGCTGCACTGAGACTCCCATTGTACTGTTATTTTAACACATATTTTGTTGTTTTGTTGGGTTTTTTTAAGTAATTTTCCAAGTAAATTTTTTTCAAGAATCGACTTTTCAGTTTAGAGGAAACGATGCAAATCTCTGCCTGTGTTAACATTATTTCTGAGATGCATTTTCTGCCCTTTGATGGTTCAAGTGTGGCTGCAGAACCTTTCCTGCTCTCATGCAGACCACTCTGTATGCAGATAATTAGCCCCTACTAAGGGGATATTTTCAGGATAATTAATAGACATCAATAAGAAACACCAGAGAATGAAAATATTTTAACAACATAAACTTTTTGATTTACTTGTACATGAAGTATTCTTTTCTAAATTGCAGGTGGGATTTGTACTTCTTTTCTTTTTACAAAAAATGTCTGCAGAGCTGGAATAAAACAATCATAGAACCACAGCAAAAGAACACCAGTAAAGAGTTCCCTCTTTAAACCCAGGGTTTTCAGTAATGTACCACTCAGTGCTACCACTGCAATATTTATAGTGTTGACAAATACAAAAGGTAAGAGTCACATACTCATTTTACTTGATCCCATAAAGAACAAGGTACGGCTGATGCCTTGCAAACCGCTCCATGGGAGCTCAGACCAGGGCTGGTTTCTACTTTTCGTG